>NW_008823955.1:262363-263962 GCF_000699105.1 Pygoscelis adeliae | reverse complement strand
AGGCGCGAGCCCGGCCTCTCAGGCTGACAGTGCGAAGGGGCACACAGGAGACATTTACGAGGTCCCTTGCAAGGTGATCACCAATCTTTTTTTTTTTTCTGATGTAAGCCTCGTTTTTCTCATCTTCTTGACATCATCTTGATACTCAACAGCCTATACTGGTTTTGATTCACATGATATCATTCTTTTAAACCTCCATTCTGTTATACATATGTGCATGTGCGCACATATGCCTTCTGTTAAGGTCTCCACCAGATAAAAGTAATTTGAGTTGCCGTGGTGTTTACCTAGTATCACAGAAGAATTACTTTTTTTTTTTAATGTGTTAATAGAAATCAATAACAAGATGAGAATGATCTTTTTAAATCACACAAAGATTTCATTCTCTTTCTTTTAGATGAATTTTCCATTTACATTCACCAAGTAATAGAAATCCACTGTGCTTTTCCATGGCTTGCCTTGGAACAATCCCCCTAAGAATTTGAATGCCGTTCAGTGCTGACAGTCAGTGACAGCAATGATATGGAAGAGTACAAAATAAGTTGTTGGGGCAAAGGTAAAAGGAAAATTACAGTCAGCGTACACATGCCACACACAATGAGTTATAATTAAAAAATTACAACCGCGGACAGAATTTAAGCCAAAATCCAAAGGCAACTGCAAAGCTTCACCACCAGACTCCAGAAAAGCAGAGGACAGCTCTTCAGTTTATCTGACAGACTGCAACTTCAGTGAGAGCAACCTACAGAAGCTGACATGTCCCCGGTTAATTATAGTGGAAGGAAGGAAGGAAGCGTAGCTTATAAGATGTTATCTATGAGAACGGTCTTAAAGCTTGATGTTACACTTGTATGTTAAGCTCTGTTGGATTGGGACTTGGAGAAAAGTAAAGATACAACCCTTCTGATGTTCTCAGTACTGTGCCAGGGGTCTGTGCCCACAGAACACAACTAGCATCCGTAACAGGGTGAAAAAAGTAAAACCAAACTAAAATCCATTTCTGTCCCTTCAGACTGCTGCCACACAGATCTTGGAGGTGGTAAACCTGAAGGGTCATTTGTAGAAAGAAAGAAGAGAACATGAACGAGAAACTAGAGGCAGGACCCTTCTAAAGGACATCTGCGATGTACATTGGTCCTGAAAGCCTGCGTCCCTTTTCCCTGAACCCCTCCTCAGCTGCTTGTTCTTCTGCCCCTGCTGCTCCACCAAAAGCCTGAGCCAAGCGTTGGTCAAACCACACTACAGCAGAAGCAGCCAGGCAGGAACCTCTCAAAATTACGAGCGGGAACCAATTCACTGTTAGGGATTGTCAAGGTTTTAATGGCCCTAATTTTAGTCAAAGTTACAGAAAGACCCATGAGGAATAATCAAATTGGGGAAATCAGGGGACTTCTACAAGACCTCCTTGCCCCCATTGAAAAAGAAGACGCACCGTCGTCGTGTGGCTGGGAAGGCAGGGATCCCACTGCTCGGTCTGGCCCTGAGCCATGGGGCAACTTTACACAAGTCACTTCACTGGTGCCTGAGGGATGAAGCTGCCCACGGCCCCAGGGAGTGCGGTGACTGGCAAGGGCTTTGCAGGAAGGGGGTGTTGTCGCT
>NW_008823955.1:260665-262346 GCF_000699105.1 Pygoscelis adeliae | reverse complement strand
CAGGAGAACAAGGTCACACCGGAGCGTGTCACAAGAGCTTCCGCACCCAGCTGGAGCTGACAGTCAATTCATCGTACATATAGCTCTTTTCTAAACAGCTGCGTTATTGTTTTACCCCCTATGGATTCCTTGCATGTGTTCAAGCTTCAGGACTAATAGCCTGTGGCAGGCCAGGCCGTCCACACAACGTTTTTCCTCTGCTCTGATTGGATTAGCATATGCCTCCATCAAGAATAATTGTGCATAAAAACTTAAAGGGTGGTTTCCATGACAACTTGAAGGCGTGACTTCGAAATTTGCCTTCTGTGAGCACTTTTTGCCAGTAGTGGTTTACTGAAATACCTCAGAGGGAAAGTGGGTTAAACAGGCAAAGTATTTAGGGTGACTCTGTGGTAGGGTGACCTCTGCACCATGTTTAGACAGCTCCAAGCACGAGCCTGGCCTGCGAACGGGATCCTCGTTGCTGCCACAGTTTCAATGAACGCATCAGAGAATTAATTTATGCTAAGAAAGGTGTTTCATGTGAAAATCAAACATGTCCGTTTATCTGGTTCCTCTTTCCAGAATTTGTTTTGCGTACTCGCTCTAGGGTCTCTGTCATCATCATGAATTAATGAAGAAACTATCCCCGACTGACAGCAGCTTTCACTGGCACTGCTCCCACACCCGTTTTCTGCACATATATATTGTCGGGCTGACAATTAACAGCCGTTTCTGATACAGAAACTGTAACTTGGAAACAAGAATTGGATGGGGATATTCAGTTTCTCCAGTGTCATTTGCTGAAGCAGAGTAACCTGCGGTGTGTTTTTTGGTGAAGGTCTTGACTTGGCAAAGACAGTTTTCTCCTCCTAAATCAATGTGTTTCTTTGGACACAGCTACTACCTTCACCCTAATAAAAGGAAACCAAAGTGAGATAAACATGAGGTTAAATTTTCATGAATGCAAAAAGTATTTCATGCAGCATAAATCAATTGTATTGGCCAAGTCTTAAAGTGTTTGTTTTATGGTGTTTACAGCTAGTCACTGGGGTTTTGGAGGGACTTCAGAACACTCAGAGGTTTGTGTTTCTCCTCACCAGTTTAATTCTGGTCCCAGTGAAATCAGCAAGAGCCTTAACTGATCCCTCTCAGGATCTGGCTCATAGATTTTCAGGTACAAAGTATGTTTGTCCATAGATTTCACACCATCCAGAGATTTTCCTTTTGATAAGTAAGCGTTAACAAGGCAAGGAGAAAAAATGCAATTTCAATTAGGATTTTTCTCTCCTGATTAGTTTATTTTAACCACAGGCATGCTTTTTTTTTTTTCTCCCTCCTCCCTGGACATTATGTTCCTTCCATACAGCTTCTAGAGGGGCATAGAAGAAAAATAGAGATCTAATCAGCATGGTACCATTTCTTTTCCTTCTGCTTTTAGCTTGCCTAATACATTACTTGGCCTACAATGTGGTGTAGGTTGCTAGCAGGTGTAAAATGAAATCTTCTTCCACAAGTCCTAATTTTCTGGAACTTCCAGAACTCCAGACACATTTATTTACACACTAAAAATGTTATTTATTGCATGTAAGCAGACCACATTAAAAGGCAAAGTGTCTCACAACTCTGATGACTCTCTATTGACATTTTCATTTCAGCCCCCTCATTCACAAGTACAGTGTACGTCTAGGGCTGACTCTGC
>NW_008823955.1:254633-258027 GCF_000699105.1 Pygoscelis adeliae | reverse complement strand
CTTAATATGCCAGTATTTATTTTCTTGGAGCCGTTCACTTTCTTTTAGGTTGTGAAATGTTACCCAAAAGGTTCTCACAATGAAATGCTGTGCTGTTTTTGTTTTTACTACCTTGAATACTTACTGAACAAGGCCCACAGTGGAGAGATACAGTCACAAGCCGGTTTGCCTATCCTTTTCAGCAATATTAGCAACGTTTTGCCCAGTCATCCTGGAAAAGCGTAGTAGCTGGCAGCCCTTGTGTCTGTCCAGACTAACAAACAGGATAGAAAATAGTAGAAATAACTCAAACCTGCTCTGATTGTCAGTTAATTAAAAAAAAAAAGTTTATTATAAACCTGAACAGTATGCATTTACTGTTAAGATACTTCAGTTTCTTATTCCCATTACCATAGCTGTATTTACTGTAAGGGGTGACTTATTTTAACTAAATTGAGGAGCTTGGGAAGTGTCATATTTGACAGAGTACTTCTCATAATGGAGATCATAACTTTTTTTTTTTAAAACAATAAACACACCTTTTTTTTTCTTTCTTTCTCTTTCATGTCCCTAGAGCTAGGTCCAATAGCTACTATCTACTTAAAATGGTTTATGTTCTCCCACTCACAAGGTATTTAATTACCTTAAAACTGAAGATAAATTTGCCACAACACTGCCTCTAAAAATTCTTGGCTTTCAGTGGTATCAGCCCACCTGGGCAAAGGTGGAGGGGGGGCGGGGAAGGGAGACATCGTGGCACAGCAAACTAAAAACTCTCAGCTGTTCTGCTTTGTTTTGCTGTACCTAATTGAGAAGGTCTGAGAGCGCAAATAAAACAAAAACTGCTTAAAACCTTTTTTTTTTCCCGCATAAAGCAAATTAATGAAAAAGCATCATTAACTTTGAAACAGCAGGGACTAAGTACAGCAGGATTTCACATGAGAAAGAAGTGCTGTGGTATAACCATCTAGCCACTGGACAGACCGAGGTAAGCTCCACACCTGTGGGGTGCATATGTATATGGGCATTTTCCTGCTGTTACTTTTTACTCTTCTCTGCACGACTGTTCCTAAGAGATGTCCGAATTAAATGCTTTTATTTTGTTTTTCCCTTGATGTTTTTTTGGTCTGTTGTAAATACCGCTTCCCACCCCCACAGATAACAGCTCCATCATGGTCCTCCCAGTGCTCTGCAGCAGCTTCCAGAAATCTCAGAGCCTTTTTACAGAAATCTAGGCCTATCCTGGCCCTTGTTGAAAATCCTTTATGCAACACCAGGAAAAACAGAAAGGAAAAAACCCAAAGAAACAAACAAACAAACGCCCACCCGACAACAAACAAGTTGAAGAGGTGCCAGTGGACAAACTTGTGACATAGGCTGTACTGGCAGGGACCTGCTAGCATGGAAAGGGGACAGAGATGCACCGAATTGCCCTTTCCTCTACGTCAAAGCTCCCGTGGCACAGTTTGGCCATAAAATAAGGACAAACTCATTTACTCAGTCTTCAAATCTATCTATTAAAAAACCTGCTTTATAATCCTTTTACGATATCTATCTTGCCTAACATTTAGGGTTTCTAGCGTCACAGGAATGGAACTCTAGGGCCATAAACCCTAATCCATAACCCTAGAGCTGATGCCTGACTTTCCATTCGGGTCACTCTGGCAAACCATTCCCTGCTCAAGTGCTGATCACCAACATTATTTCACAGTCATTGCTACGCAAAAAGACATTTTCATTAAAGAAACTAGCTAAAAGCAGGGCGGGGGGGGAGGGGGGAAATCAGCTGTATTATATTGATCAGAGACTATTTGTTTCTGTCTGACTGGCTGCTTTTAAATAAGATACATATTTCATCTGAAGAAAGAACAGATAAGAAGGCTTCACAATAATTGGAGATAAAGCAACTCTAACTCCACCATTCACTTATTTCTATTGCTGCCAGTACAGAACAGCACAATGCCCTCATATAACAATATCAAAACAGATGAAAGAGGCACCCTAAAAATTATTCAAGACTTCCTGCAAAACATAGTCCCCACTCATGCCAAAAAACCTCACCCACAAAACTTAACTAGACAGAGGTTGCAGTGTCTGCAAGTCCTCGTAGAAATGTACAACAGAAATTCTGTGTCCCCTACGCACATGACAGGTGGAAGATTTGACACGAAACACGTGTTTACATCCCTTTTGAAGATAGAGAGTACTGCCTCCGAAAACTCCTGTGGGTTGCACTGCAGGGGTTTTGTGTTTTGCCCAAACCAGCAAGTAGTACGTACCTTTACCTGCAGCTCCCGTGTGAGGTTTTCTGCCTGATGCTTGGCTGTGATGACTCAGAGAAAGCTGCAGCAGAGATGTGGGGAGGAGCAGGGCAGAGGGATCATGGAGGGGTGAAATCCTGCTTTGCCTCCCAGACCTGCGTGCATCAGACAAGACTAAGCTCTTAGGACAAGGAAAATTTGTTTATTTGTACAGCTTGTCATACAAAGGACTGACAATGAACCTCTTGTTGCTTTTCCATCTTTCCTCAGGGAAGTTTAACATTGATTGACATATTAATGTCAGTGCAAATTCATACGGCTTGCGCGGTGCCCAGCCTGCACAGAAGCGAGGAGCCTGGGCTGTGTAGCAGCACTGTGGAGTCTCTCACAGGCAGTCATGTTTCTGTGTTTGTACCTATTCTTCTTAATGACTTTAAAACTTGTCGAGTCAAGTGTAACTAAATGATCTAGCTCTCACACAGCTTCAGCCCCTAAAATGTTGTGAAACCAGAAGGTCAGGCAGAGGAGAAAAGCTTTGTTAGTGCTCCCTCACAGGAAAACTCCCAGCTCATCACTTGTCAGATTCCCTCAGTCACAGGACACAGATGCATAGGAAACCTTGCTTCATTAATCCCACTTCCCACAGCCTGCTTCATTATACACTCATAACAACAACAGCAACAACAACAAAAGTGTTTCTTAGTCCAGTGAAACACTGGAAACGTCTTCAAAGTTCTTTCATGTTGACTTCAATACAAGCTCAATTCTCTACGGCTCTGCACAGTCATTTATGTAGAAAGAAGTGAGCATTTCTAAGTTGGGATTTTTTGAAGGGCCTGATCTACAGTTTCCTAGCTATTATCCTTTGAAGAGTTCAATCATCAGGAGATTTTTTAAAAAGGTCATTCTGCCTCCCCAGGCCTGTACAGAAATTAAAGTCAGGCTTTGTACCAATGTAAACCGATTTGAATTTTCTGCTATAGGACATCAGAGATGATTATGGCAGCTACAGTTCCTCAGAGGTTCCACTTTTTACTTCTCAGCTAGAGGCCAGGGTGGTGCCCCAGTGGTACTCATTCCCAGGACTGCTCAGAAAACACCTCAGTAGGACCATTTGCTGGAAAAAGCCAATCTACCCAAAGCAAAACACACAT
>NW_008823955.1:248439-254232 GCF_000699105.1 Pygoscelis adeliae | reverse complement strand
TTTCTGGACAAAATACTCCTACACCTTTCACCTTGATTCATCATTAATTTTTAGTCTGCAACACTGCAACACAAAAAGAGCAATCCCATGGTTTATTTTTTCTCATTCATGGTGAGTTTCAAAACAAGGGAGGGTAAGGGTCTTTAGTCCAGAACTCAACCAAAATTCAAGGGTTGAAGAGTTTCATGATGCAGAATTTCTACCCTGTAAACCATTCTTTTCCCCCACCCAACAGTTAATCTTAGCTTTCTGCTGTTTTGATAATAACTACACGAGGTCCAGAAAGCTTTTTCTCTACCTGCCTTTATAGTCTTTCCTCTCAAAGCGCTATTATGTCACCACGAATCACCACGGATGAATGGGAGCGACAGAATGTTTCCTCAAATTTTGACTGCCATTTTAACCAAACTTCACAGAGGACCATCTTCTCTAACGAGTTATCTTTGTGCCTCATGGCCGACAATTCCCTACATTCAAATTCTTAAATGGAAAAGACCTTAGCAGGTTTGGTGACAGCAGTTTCATTGCTTTGGGAATGTTACTTTAGACTATTTATTTCCTGGAATTCATAAGACCCAAGTACTTCCATATCTTTGTCTAATTTTATCGACAGAGAGATTGAGCTCTCATTCTAGCACAGATGGACTCTGTGCTAGACTTTGCAAAGGCATTAGACCACTAGACCTGCAACTAGAAGCTTACAGCCTGTGGATCGCTTCCTGCAATTTTCCTACCTTGGTATCAACCAATGCTGGGAAGATTAGATGATGACATTTTTGTGATTCTTTCAAAAAATCAATAATAGTGTTAGCTCCTGATCCATTACTGTTGTGTTTAGAGGCTAGCATAAAACAAGTTTATTGCCAGGAACTACAGACATTGTCACAAATACCAGACAAAGAGCTACCAAGTTTTGGATAGATGGGTGGGATCAAGGTTTGCACCCTGAGCAAGCTTCATTGCTTTAAACACCTCCATTGTTTGGAGGAGGGTTTAGGAACAGCTCTCCCTTTTCTTATATTGACTATTGTTCTGAACCAAACGCAAGTAGCAGAATGCGTCTCCTTAGCTAATTTACTGTAGCCGAGAAACACAAAATTTTAGGAGCAGACGCTCACAGAAGCAGCTATGATGATTGTGCTTTTCAGGTACTCGATAGCATAGAGTCAAATTAGTAGAAGATGTGATAATTTGAGGTTGATGGCTTCTTTCATAAGACTCCAAAGAAGCACAAGGAGCCTGGTTTTACAGACTGCAGTGAAAGTAGGCTGCATTTGTTTTTTCCTCCCTTAGTTTCACTGGAATAGTTCAACTAATACACCACTGAATGCTATCATCTTAGACAGTGCCTTTACTAGAAAAGCCTTCGGTCAGCCCTTGAACTCTTGTGTGCAGAATCTAACTGCAATAACTACATCTATGTTCTCAGCATTAGGCACATTTGTTTTGATCAAAGTTTGAGCAGAGTTATCAGGGATACAGAAAACCACCTGGATAGCGGCAGCACAGCTGTCACGTTGTGAGGATGAGAACGGTGTGCTCTTAAGGCATGTGTAACCTAAGGTTTGTAGGGCACTTTTAGAGCTGGTATTTTCCCCATCCTGAACTTTAGCTGCACAACACCCATAGATTCATGGACAGTGGTGGTAGAAGAGGTCTGTTCTGGGACACCTATCACACTGTAGGCCTCCAACAGCATTTGAACTTCTCTTTTAAACCAACCTTTAAAATTTGACCCTTTATGTTCTCAGGTTATAAACAAGCTTTGGATGCCATCTTTTCTGTTTTTAAAGAGTCATAAGCTCTCACAACTCCCACAGCTACACTTTCCATCCAAACATTGAGCTCATTCAATCTTCCACATGGTTCACTTTCTCTATCCCATAACACTTACTTCTGTGAAGACCAACAAATGTACCAAGACCAAGGTTAAACACATTACTACAAAGGTGCACAGAACTAGCCCTCCTACCCCCAAAACAAACAGACAAAACAACCCACCAAGACAACTTCCGCCTCTGTGCTCGGAGGCAAGGGCTGAACCAGGTCCACCCAGGAGCAGCAGACAACACGGCCAGGGACAGAACTGGAAACAATGCTACACCACATATCTAGAGCCCACACAAGAAAAAAAGGAGCAGGGTTGAAAACAAGCACAGCTGCAGCATAGATCAACCAAGGACTGGGCTTCAGTGTAGCTCTTGTGCTACACAATGATGGATGAGAGGCGGGGTCAGGGGACATGTGCAGAGGTCCCAGCTGAGGCTTGTCAGGGCAATCAAGGCCAATGAGCATCCTCTGGGGCCTGACACAGACCTGCTGAAGGTCATTCTGCTTCTTCTCCATGTTTTGTTTATGTGAAAACAGTAAACCTCTTACTGTCTTTCAAAACAGTAGGTAACGTCCACACAACATTTAGTCTTGGCTGTCTGAAATAGAATTAGGTAGTGGCTATGAAATAAAAATAAATAAGTAAAGGAGAAGGAAATGATCTAACAAAGTCCTTGATTTTCTTTAAGCCATCTTCTGTCTCAGAAAGAGCCCATCTCATTACTTATTTTGCTGCGATGTTCCAGTTTCAGTGAAGATTGCGTGGAGAGTTTATTGGGGGCTTTGGAGATAAAATAGAGAGAAAACATTACTAGAAATGTGTACTTAAAAAAACCCCAACAAAACCCAACACTGGAAAACCCTGGACTTTTTCTGAGTTGCTGTGACAACAGCATGTTCCATACAGATACACTTACTAAATGAGAGCCTGTTAAAAATTGGCTTGAGTGGTTCTGGAGGCTCACAAAAACCCAGGAAACAAAACAATCTTGGGAATGATTGCTAATTAAATTAAACTCTACTAAGAAAGCAGAATGAAAATTTAGGTAGTTTGGTTGTGCTCCTAACTGATTTATGACGATTTGCAGATGAATTGTCCTCCCACTCTGACTCGTCCACACCTAGAGTCAGCTCACACTACAGGTGTTCTAGACAGCAGATTATTGTGAGAAATAATGTGCAATTATCACTCATTTTAGGACGCAAGAAAGGGCTGATTGTTGTTGCAATGTTGCAAGTCAAAATCCAGGGCTGCTGGGGAGGAGTAATTACTTTCCGTAATATTGTTCTCATTTTAACCGTGCTGAAATGTACATACAGAAAATGTAATGTAATGAACAGGTACAGTACGTCAAAGCCTGTTTTAATGTGTCTGGCTAAAGAAAAACATTAGGACTAATCTATTCTCTTTTCCTGTAGAGAAGAGGAGCAGGATAGATCGTGTGGGACAAAATATCTGTAAATATGAGCGTCTTTTTCCTATTCTCTGGGACCAGATGACCTCAGAACTGGCTGAACGTGTGCTTCACCAACCCCAGCTCTGGGACACAGAAAACAGCAAAAAAGACACCTGATGCTGCATAAGGCCAAGTTTCTCCTAGCTCTCATCTCTTCTCTAGGAGAGATCAGCTCTCCTAGCTGGATCATGTAAAACAAGACTCTTTTCACACCACAATGATTACACAAAAGGGCCCAGGTGTAAAGCAAAACTGATTTACTTGAGAAACACGGTTTACTATGGTGTAAAAAAGCGGTCCTGATCCTTGTTTATCTCCCAGGTGGGCTCTGAAGCCCTCAGAGAGGTCCGTCTGGAGTCACCTCGCTGGTTATGTCAGGCTGCCAGTGAGAAGGGCCGGCACAGAGAACACTGCACCAGAGCTTTCAGTGGTGAACTCCAAGTCAGCCACCTCTTCCCTAGCACTTTTTCCAGTAACCTTTTCCAGTTCTGTTGGTTTTAGAGACAATGGGGTCTTTAGTGCCTGCACCCCTTATGAGACCCACCACGCAGGAGGCATCCCAAACCATGTGATAGTTGAGAGGATGAGTAATCAAGCAAGTTAACTGGGAAAAGCAGAGATGTGCTTCCCGCATCACTCACCTCCCTGCAGAGGTACAACCCGCAACATGCAACTCCTCAGGTAGAAAATCTCAATGCAGTCTTCTTTTTTACGAAACCGGTAAAGATGGGGAGGGAACCTGCAGCCAGCTCAGCCCTGGAGTGGCAGAAAGACGGTGAGAAAGCAACCATGGCAGACCCAGTGTCCCGTGAGCAGGGCAAAATGCTTTTAAGGACAGCCAGCCTCACCCAAAGCAGAAACTTTCTGGCTGAACATCAATATGTGCTGCCTCAATGTGTACTTCAACTCGCTTCTTTTCACAATGGATGACAGAATTACAGATTAGGGGGAGAAGGGGTTTGAATGCTGGTACATATCACAGATCATTTTAATTTAAAAAAAAGCCCCATCCCCCAAACAAACGATAAACACCAAAAGTTAGTCTGAAAGTGAAATAAAGCTCTGTATTATCAAGAAGAACTTTAGCAGGCCAGCCAGTATTCAGCCAGCCTGCTTAAAAAACTTTTCTGTAGCCGATAACCAACACAAACGTTGATTGAAAAGAGGGTTCCAGCGTGTGTCATACTTCTCACCGTATAGTTACATTTCGGCCTGCATTACAGGATAGCTAAGTGATGGACATGAAGAAGGGGAATAAAAGTTTGATCTTCACAGATTAATTGGCCTTTCCTAAGCAAATGCTGCCTGCATCCTGATGCCTTTTATGGCCTTTCACAACACATTATATATTTTTCTCATTTTGTAACCTTTAAGCTACTCAGTTTCTTGACATTTACAGTTAAGCTCACATCCAAAAGTGTTTTAGGCTCCCCACCTCTCTCAATGTTTTCTCCACCTGCTCCATCAAAGCAATTTAGAACTACACTGAGCAAAAGCAGAGAAGACTGAGGAAGACTATAAGGGCACCTGGCTCAGCTTTAAACATGTGATTGAATTTTTTAGACCTGTAGTCCAGAGCAGACTTTCTTAAAAGCAACCACAGGACCCCTGGGAGACTTTGCCTTGACAAGGAACTTGGGAGCCTTTGCCTTGACAAGACTGCCGCCTTGTTTTATGAACGGTATTGATGGCACACTCAAGAAGAGACATGGCTGACCCAGTTCCAAGACCTATGCTCTCCATAGAATGGTTTGGGTTGGAAGGAACCTTTAAAGGTCATCCAGTCCAAGCCCCCTGCAATGAGCAGGGACATCTTCAATTAGATCAGGTTGCTCAGAGCCCCATCCAACCTGGCCTTGAATGTTTACAGGGATGGGACATCCACCACCTCTCTGGGCAACTGGTTCCAGTGTTTCACCACCCTCAGCTTAAAAAATGTCTTCCTTATATCTAGTCTAAATCTACCCTCTTTTAGTTTAAAACCATTACCTTTTGTCCTATCACAACAGGCCCTGTTAAAAAGTCTGTCCCCATCTTTTTTACAAGCCCCCTTTAAGTACTGAGAGGCTGCAATATGGTCTCCCTGAAGCCTTCTCTTCTCTAGGCTGAACAGCCCCAACTCTCTCAGCCTTTCTTCATAGGAGAGGTGTTCCATCCCTCTGATCATTTTTGTGGCCCTCCTCTGGACCCACTCCAACAGGTCCGTGTCTGTCTTATGCTGATGGCTCCAGAGCTGGACACAGTACTCCAGGTGGGGTCTCTCCAGAGCAGAGTAGAGGGGCAGAATCCCCTCCCTCGACCTGCTGGCCACGCTTCTTTGGATGCAACCCAGGGTACGATTGGCCTTCTGGGCTGCGAGCGCACATTGCCGGCTCCTGTCCAGCTTTTCATCCACCAGTACCCCCAAGTCCTTCTTGGCAGGACTGCTCTCAATCCCTTCATGCCCCAGCCTGTATGGATACCGGGGGTTGCCCCGACCCAGGTGCAGGACCTTGCACTTGGCCTT
>NW_008823955.1:219996-247563 GCF_000699105.1 Pygoscelis adeliae | reverse complement strand
GAATCACCTCCCTGTCCTCCATGTGCCTTAGCAGGGCTTCCAGGAGGATCTGCTCCATGATCTTCCCAGGCACAGAGGTGAGGCTGACAGGTCGGTAGTTCCCAGGGTCCTCCTTTCTGTCCTTTTTCCATGTTAGATATATCTGTTTTCTGAACCAAATGAGGCATGAAGGAAGTCCATGCTGTAGTGCTTAGACCCAGACCTGAAAAGGTGAAATGAGATACAGGTTGTGCACTTCATTCTGTGTTATGATGCATACAGGTAATTTTAGCATACAGGAGAAAAGTCCATGAATTTATAGCTGATTAGAGATTTCAAAATTTCAGATTTTTTTCAAAATTACCAGGTTTCAGTATCAGTTTCAAAATCAGCCTACCAACAGCCTGGCATTTTTTTTACTCTCCAATGCTGGCAAAGTTGGTATGTCTAATAAAGCAATTTTTATCCAATTTTCCCTCAAAGCAGCTTGCGTGCTGGACCTCCAAGCCATGCAAACGATAACCAAAGCCTAACAGGAATGGAAGAAAGGAGTATATTCTTGCTTGAGACAATGATTAGGTCTACCACGCCAAACATAAAATAATCATCATGCAGTTTACATGATGCCTCAGTTTGAATCTCATTATCAGCTCTCTTACTGAACACAATACAAAGCACAGTGAGGAAAGCACCAAGGGTTTTTCTAACTTGACTCCTGTCACTGACATATTCTCAAGACAAAAGGGGAGCCTATGGCTGAGCCAGGATGACCTCCATCGTTTATGGCACAGCTCATGGAAAATTCCTTTCTGGCTTATCTGCGCCGGGATCCTAGTCCAGGCTGTTGAAGAACACGTGCAAGTTTCAAGTGAATCTTTCTTGTCTCATCACAGCCTGTGTAATATTTTCAAGCCGTTCCTGCTCCAGAAGCTACGAGATTTGCTTGCCTGATGATGTATCTGCCTGTTTGTGTTGCGTGATGACAATTTCTGGTCTGATTCTCCACTCCATTACCTCGTATCTAGTCTGGTGTAACTCTGCTGGAACCACTCGTGAGAAACACCGATGTAAGGGAGAGGAGAAACGGGCTTGTGGTGCTTTGTGGTGGAAGAAGCGTGACCATTCAGAGAGTGTCGCTAATTCGAGAGCGTTTTGCCTGAGAGAAAAAAATGGTTGTGAGCAGAGAGGGAAGAAGAAGACTGTCCGTGATCCTTCAAACACTTCTGTTGCAAGAGAAACTGGAGAGGCGACCACCTCCGTGCACAGAGCAGTTACCCGCAGTCTTTCTCTTTTGAAAGGAGAAGGAAAACTCCTGTCTTTGGCAATGACAGTACCAACCAGCAGCTGGGTTTCTACTCCATTTTTGAGACTGCAGCAGTGTCTGCATCTTACTAGTTTTAACTGTCCATGCCTTCTAAATTAGGGCTGAGCCTCACCTCATGCAAGCTCGTAATGCAGAAATGAGTGCCTCACCTCAGGCTGCGTTCTGGCACTGTCAGGATTTGATTTGTTTTATTTGGAGAATGCTTTAAGCCCAGAAAGCTGCTTGTGATAACTATCCTAAACTAAAGCTATACCCCAAAGGATAGTGAAGTTTAATTTATTTATCAGACCGCAAGCAGACATGATAAATGCTTCTCTGTTTCGGCACACCCAGGGAGCCAGTTAAACTGTATCTCACTGGGCATTCGCATGACATGTTTAAGCTACCAGACTTGAAGTCATTCTTTTTACAAATAAGAAGATCAAAACATGGCTGTGCAGACACCAATGTAGAAAAAAGAGAAGGACAATTGGCATCAGAATTTGGATAAAACCCAGACATCACCTGCAACAAGACCCCTGTATGATACCTGTCTTACACACAGAAGATTAGGGAAGTCGTCTTTATTGATTCTGTCTTTCAGACAAATTGTGTGACACCACACTCTCATTTTGAAGGGGTGTTTTCAGAAGTAAATTGCCTTTTTGGCAGCCATTTCCATTGGAATTGCTGCAGGAACAAAGCAGTACCCCAAGGCTGTCCTAGGAAATCTTGTGGGTCCCATGAGCAACTACCTATATATGGGTCTGAAATGTCTACTGTCCATCCAGCCAGATTTTTGTTCATGGTGCTGACTCCACAGCAGACTTTGTCCGTCCAGGGGACATGCCGTGGCAGGCAGTAATGTACACTTCGGGGTGTACATAACCTAAAGGTGTACATTCTCATTGCTGAGAAACAGTGCTGGAGGAAAAGGCCTTTATGTTTCTCACCTAATCTACTTGGCGACATCAGTCTCGGACCACTTTGAAGCAGCTGGCCTTTGTTGCCATAACTGAAGACAGAAAGATTAAGAGTTTCTAAAAGATGATTTCTGGAGCATTTGGTTCACTTGGTGGCTCTCCAGTTGCATTTGCAGCATTGTCTCGCCTGTCTTACCCTCTCTGGTGCTGATGTTGCGGTGGCAGTTGCTACAGTGCAAGTGGGGGTTCACCCACGCCAAGTCCTAGATGCGATGGAAGGAAGACAGAAAGACCTGGTGAGATGGGCAGAGAGACTGCTAGTCAGAGCAAAAATATGCGTAAGTATGCAGCATCTCACTTGATGTGACCAGGGAGATTAGCAACAAGCCCTTTTTGTTGTTTTTTTCCCCTGAGATTTGCATGATAAACCCTCAGCAGAGATCATCAGAAATGACAGCAGCTCCCTGAGGAACACAATTCAGTGCAGGGTCCGCAGCAGGCAGAGGTCAGCTGGAGGCACCAGCCCAGCTAGCACAGTCACACAGCGCAGTGTTACACACAGTGGGAAGCGTGGTCTGGAAGAAATGCAGCTGCTTCCCCGGACCTGGTCCTGCTGCTCCCACCCGTGCTGTCAGCTCGGGAGCAGTGGTCCGTTCAGGGCTGACCACTCGCAAGACCTCAGAAACACGTTGGATTTTTCAGGGCGATGAACTGTTGGCACATGAGCTGTGATCCAGGCTTAGTGACCAGACTGCTGAGAAATGAAGGGAGCACCGACGGCAGCGGTCTCGGAAGGACCGGGAAGAGGAGATCAAAACGCCTAACGCTGAGGCCGCAGCACTTCCACAGGGTGACCTGAATTCGTGGAAAAAACATGAACATAAATAACTTCTGTGGATATTAATTACCACAAGAACATGACTTGCCACGCTTGATCCATACCTGGCAAAAACACTCTGTTTTTTGCTGCTTAGGCTTTTTCAAACACAAGAGTTTAAGCCAGTTGAGGTTTTCAGAGATAACACAGTACATTTATACAACCATTACAAAAGATATCAGGGAGCTAGGAGCTCACCATTTACTCTGTGCACAGCATTGCACAGGCATCTAAACCATAAGGAAGCCAAGAGGCAACAAATGAACAGGATTTAGTTCATTTTACAAAGAAGTGGTAGGAAAAAATATACAGAGAAGTCAGAGGAATGTGAATAATAACCTAGAGGACATACTGGCACAGCAGGTTTTTGTCGTTCAGGGAGAATTTTTGTTTGAAATCAAAAGACGTCAGCAGTTCTCAACAATTAAATAACTATTTTTTCTCAGTGTGCATGCCAGTTAGCATCCAAATATTTTAAAAGATATTTTTGCATATGGATTGTCCACAGAAGGAAGGGAATTTTAATGGATAAGGGGAAAACACAACAAACCTTTTGAGTTTACCTTCTTTTGTTCTATCTCTTTACTAACGTCTATGCTCTTCTTCTACCAACGGTCAAACTTTCTAAATGTCATTTCTGCTGCTGATCTTAACAGCTTAATCTCTTACGCTATATTCACTGTCTTATAAGGAAATGCTGCCTAACTTCTTTGCTTCTTTATCTAGCACTTGCTTATGCCGGCTTTATAGCTACTCACTTAGGCTTCTGCACACCGTCACCTCATTGAGATTCTGCTGCATTTCCTACTTTCTCAGGAAACGTCAAGTCACTGTACTTTCTCTGGCTATTGCAAAGATCCATTATCTTCTGGTCCCTGTATCTCTCTCGTTGCCATATGCTTTATTCTCCTCTTTGCTCTATGAGCCATTGCAGAGTTGGGTGTGAAGAACTGCAGACAGTCTTCCAAATGTGGCCTCACCAGCTTGAGCAAAGCCAATTTCCAAATCTCAGAGTTGATGAATGTATTTATGCATCTCGGAATGCTGTTGATTTTATTTTAACAGATGTTAAGCATTCTGCCAGGGATCTCACACTTTATCCACCACTGCCCTCGTTCCTGCTTAAAATTTAACAGCATACGGAAACAATGCTGGGTGTGTGATATGGCTCAGTAAAAGAAAACAGAAAAGCAGACTAGCTAGTAAGACTGATTATATTCCCATTTGGTTAAAAAAAAAAGGAAAGAAAAGGAAAAAAGAAAGAAAAACCCCAAACATTTCTTTCTGGAGCTGAAAAGTGCTTTGTGGCCCAGGTACGCAATATATGACAGTGCTTTCATTCAAACATATTGCCTTGAAGTGACTGAGAATTAATTCCTACATGGAGTTTAGAAAACATTTCTCCAAGGTTAGTTGTACAAAAGGCTCTGAAGGTCACATGACATTCTTCTCGACCAGAAGATGCTTACATTTTATTGTCAATATTTCAATATATCGTAAATGTGTAAATATAACCACATGACAGCTTTAATCAGACTGGCTTGAGCAACAGTTCAGTAACAGTGCAGCAATGGACCTGGGCTTCAACACACATCCCAAATATCAGCTGGGAGCCTCTGAAATCACCGGCTTTCATGGAATAGTAGTGTAGCAATAGTTAATTGTAAACTGGTATACATAGGAAGACTGCTTTGGTACATAAGCACTTCAGGCACTGCCATGAGAAACTGAGCATCTCCGTATTGCATTTTGAGGATGATTGGCTGGTAATCTTCCCTTTGGATGGATGGGACAATAGTTAAACGTCAAAAATTTTTTGAAAGGAAAAGCCAGCTGAGAAGAAGGAACAGGAATTTTACACACAGACACGTGTAAAGATAGGAAATAATGAAAAAATAATCTCCACATTTTCCTTCAGGTATTTAAAGAGATTTTTAGTCCTGGTTTCAGTTCTATTTTTAGTTTAAAACTCTGCTTCAAAATAAGAACAAGCTGAAAACAAAGGCGAACAATTTCATCTCACTAGTATAACACAGAATATTAGACCTGGATGCTGTATTTACACTCAAGTTCTTCCACAGAAACAGAGCAGCGTGAGTAGGGTTAAAAGGGAAGGAGGTCAGCCCCACCATCTCTTACTAGGTGGTTATTTTAAACCGTGCTTTTTGGCACCATGCTTTAAAAGCTCTCAGTGTGTATGATTGTGTCACACTATTTGACAATTGTGCAGGTATGAAAAGGTTTTTTTGTGAGATGGGACAGTTAAAGAAGCATCCCTAAAACTCCCTGTGGGTTTCCAGCAATTGCCAGTAGCTAAGCATCCTTTGAACCTCTTCTCACGCTAGCTGAGTGAGATGACACAGCAGTGGGATCCCGCGTCCCTGAATCTCCAGGAAACTATAATTTCTTAGAGAACACTTGGGCTGCCAATCTGGGCAGTTGCCATTCAGTAGCCCTGCAGATCTGCATCCTCCCCCTTGCTGTTGGTGATTTCAGGTAAAACAATATTTTCTTATAAAATGCAAAATAAAATCTGACAATTTCTTGAAAAAGATTTTTTTTGCAATGCAGAGTCATGACACTATCAAAATGCCACAAAGGTGGGCTTTCTTAAGAAGGAAAAAACCCCAGAATACAGGAAATCACTACCACGCTGTCACACAAACAATTACGTAGTTGGCCTTCTCCTCTGCTCAATAAACAAAATGAATCTTTTCCTTTTTTTCAGTCTTTCAGAACACGCTCCTGTTGCTGCCCATGACAACCCTTCAACAAACAGGATGATGGTACCCCCCAAAAGTTTCCTTTTTCCCCAAATAGACGTGAGAAAACGTTGTTAAGACCTTCTGTAACAAGTGAGAGTGAAACTTAAAGGACCCAGCAGGCAAGGGACCTTTGATTTGGAGAAAACTGGAGAGTGAAAACACTGGGAAGAGGTGAAACAGAAGAAAGAACAGGCAAAACCATACTACAGCAATGTTCACGGTGGGCTGGAGGGCAGGTAGAAAATAAAGCCAATTAAAGAAAAGGGTCCAAATATCCCAGTAAACACAGCATGTTAAAACAGGTTGTGAAAGCCGTAATATTTGTGCATTTTTGTGATAGTGTCTTTAGCACCAGTTGTCTACAGACCAGCGGAAACTGATGAAAAGACATATTGAGCAGAACAGCGGGAGCCTCCTGACACCCCAGCCCAATGCTGCCGTCCCTGATTGCACTGCCTGGGAATTTAAGCGATCACACCTGGCCTATCTTAAAACAAAGCTTCTTAGGATGCTACACCGTCATTTAAAGAAACAGCAAGGAGAGTTGTAATCGAGTATCAATATTCAGTAATACATGAATGGGTGATACTGTGATTCAAAAAGAGAAAATAAAAGATAGCTTGGAAACACATTGGTCCGTATAGATTTTTAAAGCTGTAGACTGCATTCTATAAAATACAGCAGCGATCATCATTTTTGCGTGATGAGACAGCTACTTCTAATAATCTTAGAAAGCTCACAGTAGATAATTTTTGGCAGTCTTGAATATGCAGTGCAAATGCAATTACCAGTTGGTGGCTAACTCCAAAGTTGCTAGCGCAAGTCATCACAGTTTATGAAGTAAAACAATTCCTACACATCTCATTTCAACGTACGAGATGCGTAACATTAATTTCCTTAACATGCCTTTGGATTATCCCTTAATATATGTCTTTTAATTTAAAACTTATTAAAAAAGAGTGGAGAAGGGGAAGAAAGACACAAGTGAAAGATAATCCACCGGTTGGATAATCCAAGCTTTCAGCTTCTTCATCCTGAGACAAATATAATAAAACTGAACTAGTAAAATTACAAACCGAGTGCACAGAAAGGTCAAACAGCATTTGCATTTTGAAAGAAACAGTTTTAAATCTGACCTTGATCTTTTATTTCTTTTAGAGGGATTTAAATAGTTAATGAAAAAAATCTGACAATCTCATGGAAAAAGTGTCCCAAATCAAACAGAGTGTCTGATAAGTGTCTGACTATTAACCATCTTTTTGTGATTAATTTATTAGATAGCTTTGTTACCCTTGCTGTACATTCACCTGTTTTAAGGAGAGTATCCTCTGGAGGCTGGTTTTATGTTGCACAGCAGACAGAAACTGGAAGCAGAAAAGACACTTAAACTGATAAGAAAATTGAAACAAGAGCTCAGTTCCATAAGTAGTAATGAAATGTGTCATTTCTGAAAAAAATTAAGATCTCATAAAACCAAAGATAAATGCATATATGTATCTCTAGATATTTTTGTGTTACTGAGCACTGTACAGACCTACCCCTGTGTATGTATAGACACGCACACACACACACACACACATGCATATTATAAAATAAATAGGCCCCATAAAAAAAGTGATGTGACATTTGGTATCATCACGGACATATGCAGTGTGTCTCTTATACCTGCATAAATAAAAGGATATTTTGCGTATATCTATAGTATACATTTTAACGCAAATATGTTCACCTGTTTTTGTTTTTTTATTCTGTATATATTGTATTTTGTACTCTCTTCACCTTGATTTTTTGCTATTAACTGCAAAAGAATAAGTAAGGAGGGTTTGTTTTGGAAGTAATGGTCTTCTTTTATGTTTTCTTTCTCAGACAGAAAAAAAAAAGGAGGAACTGCAAAAGGAAATCGGTCTGAATATTATTTATCTTTTCTTTTGTTAATTGGCAAAATAAGAACAAAAAGTAACCGAATGAGAGAAAACAAGAAGAAGAAATAGGAGGAAAAATCAGAGGGTTTTTTTTTCCTTAGGGAAAACACCTCTCACTAATCCTATTCACTCAGTTCCCTAATAAAGAGAAATGACATCAGAAGTGTTCAGCGGTTTGGAGTGAGATGTCCGGTGTGTCCCCAAGAGGGCTGACTGAGTCCTAACCAAACAGCCCATTTAGAGAGAAAAGGGAGCGGGGAAAAGGAAGGGCTCTCGTTCGCAGTGATGTGTAGGGCTGTTGGTGGAGCGGAAACGTTGAACCACCAGGCACGGTAGGACGTGTGTGTGTATCGCGCCAGCTCTCCTCTTGCCGTGCCAGTTGTCAGCCCCCGGCAAACCTGAGGAAGCTCATCCTTTTCTCCTCCCAGGCTACGCTACCTGCCATCCCGTGGGGAGTCAGAGCAAGTACGAGGCATCTCTGAGGAGCAGCTGACATGCCAGTGGCTCAGGTCCTCACTCCCCACACTGCAGTTTGTCCCATGCTCTGAGACACGGAGGCAGAGGAGCTCCCGCCAGCTTCACGAGCTGCTGCCACTGACAAATGTTTGCTTGGATCGTGTGTTTTCAGGAAGTATTTTATACGGTTTCATCATTACTCTTCCATCTACTTATTTTTAAAACAAATCATTATGGTTATATCCAGACTTTCTGTTGCCAAGTAACTCATAGCATTCAACAACAACTGCAACAGGACAGCAAACACAGCAGTTAACAAGAAATCCTGCTGTTCCCTCCACTTTCACAGAAAATTCTGCTAAAACAGTAAGTGGGCGAGCACCAGTGATTGCAAGCTCTGTTAGTCCACGTGTGCCCAAGCAGGATATCATCACCTATTTCAATGTCAACGGCAGCCTTCATGGCCTCCGATGGCCCGTGGGCTGAGCCAGGGTCTATTACTGTAACACAAATATCTCACAGAAACTGAACCAAGGGCAACAGCAAAACGTGATGGTGGAGTTGCTCCCAGCCACAAGTTTGAGGTGAAAAGGTGTGTGCTTAATGCAGTGGTTTCATTTGGTCTCTGGAGGAAAATAACGTGCTAGTCCAGTTGGTCCGACTGTTGGGGTTAGCTAAGCCCTGAAGTATTGTACCCTCCCCTGCGCCGGGCCCTGGCCTGCTTCCCCACTGCTGCAGACAGCCCAACAAAGCAGGGATGCTTGCACCACTACGTCAGGATCCCTAGGGCTCTGTCGTCAAAAGGAAGTCTGTGCTCCAGGTCTGGGAGGACCAGTGTTCCAGTCTGGGAAGTGACACCCAAAGGTCTCTGCAAACACCCTGGGGAATGAATAACAACAAAGCAGACCCCTCCCACGGCTCAGAGGTTGGAGGATCTTTCCACAAAGGTGGGAGCCTTTGAGCCCACAAAGCTCATCATTTATCATGTCTTTTTTCCCGTCAGACATCGGGTTCCCTTTGAAAACATTTTGCACTGCAATCTGTTTACTGGCTCTTAAGCTCCCGATTCATATTAATTCCCACTAATCAGAGAACACTTTGTAATTTTTAAGAGTTTATTTCTAGTTGCGTACCATCTTGCATGGCTGCTGGAAAGAATAAAGAAATGGATGATTAGCCATCTTCTTGGCAATTTGAGAGTGCTGATGAATGCTAGCTCATGCTGTAGTGAGTATGGAAGAAAGAGCAATGTTCTGAGTTTTATTTTTAATGCAAATCTTAAATAAATAAAAAAAGTGCTGAACTGAGTATTAGCTTTTTCCTTCCTCACAGTTCACACTAGTAATTCTGTGTGTATATATATATATTTTCTGCTTCTCTGCAAAGTTTAATGCTGATGATATCTAAATCAAGTAGATCCTTTCCCTTCACAACCGCTTCACCAGCTTGCTCTCAAAATAAGTAATGACACTAAGTCTTCAACAGAAGTGACAAATGCATCAGCTTGAAATGTTAATGAAAATACAGCTTTTCTTTTCCTAGCAAAGTGAGCTACCAGTTGGGATAACAATTCTGTGATGCAGTAATTCCTACAAGACTCTATTTTAAAGACTTCATACCAATATTAAGGTGGTATTTGATTGCAGAACTGCAAGAGTGAGAATTTGTGTCTTTCAGTATGGTCAGAGTCAAGAGTCTGTGCAATTTCAAGCAGAGATGTCATATGTGCAAAGCATTTGTGGTTTGGATTATAACCACAAGCTTTGTAATCACGACCATTCATGGAACAAAACCTGAGATTTTATTGATAGCATATCAAGACTATGCTTCAATGTTTCAGGAATTCTGTGGGTTTATGCCAGTCATTCTTCATAGATAAAATACTCTAGTTGATAGCATCAGGACTTGTGCAAGTATGTCAAGGATGTTGCCTGTGAAAGCCTCATGCACAATTTATTTTGCTAGGTTAATTATGTGGGTTCTGTTTTAATTGGCAATAATGTCAAATCAATCTTCATACCTAAATTTTTTCTAGCACCCTGACAGTTCACACTATTAATTCTGTGCATATATATATATATATATATATTTCCTGCTTCTCTGCAAAGTTTAATGCTGATGATATCTAAATCAAGTAGATCCTTTCCCTTCACAATCAGTTCACCAGCTTGGTCACAAAAGGACATCTCCCAAAATGGGTGATGACACTATGTCTTCAACAGAGGTGACAAATGTTTCAGTTTGAAATGTTCATGAAAATACAGCTTTTCTTTTCCTAACAAAGTAAGAGGTTGTGAGCTACTAGTTGGTATGCCAATTCCATGATGTGACCCACAACAGCTCCAGTTTGGTGAAAGGGAAGCTAGTAATTCCTACTTCATACCAATATTAAGGTGGTATTTGATTGCAGAACTGCAAGAGTGAGAATTTGTGTCTTTCAGTATGGTCAGAGTCAAGAGTCTGTGCAATTTCAAGCAGAGATGTCATATGTGCCAAGCATTTGTGGTTTGGGTTATAACCACAAGCTTTGTATTCGTGACCATTCATGGAATGAAACCTGAGATTTTACTGATAGCATATCAAGACCGGCTGCATTTTCAATGCTTCAGGAATTCTGTGGACTTAAGCCAATTACTCTTCACAGATAAAATAATGGAAGTTGATGGAACCAGTGCTTGTGCTTGTGCTTGTTGCCTGTGAATACCACAAGCACAATTTATTTTGCTAAGCAAATTAATTATATGGGTTTTATTTTAAGTTACAATAATCTCCAATCCATCTCCATCCTTAAAATTTTTCTAGAAATTTCATAAAGCAAATAGTGAGCTAAGAAACAAACTTCAAAATAATTAGTTGGAAAAGGAAGAAAAAGAATCAACAACACCATTTTAATTGGAAACAAATAGTTTTAAAAAAGGAAGAGTGGAGAGATCCAGATTACATACGCACAGTGGATAAAGAGTCTGCCAGTGAGCTCCAAGGACAGTGGAGCTGTCTTTTTAGTTAACATGAATAAGTACACAAAACCAAAAAGTAGCAGCGTCCCAGAGTAAATGACAGTTTTAGCCTTTGGCAGCAAGGTTTCGTTTAAGGGTACTGGTCTTGCAACCTCTGCCGCTTGGTTAGGGGAACTAGTGAATTCTAGCTAAGAGAAGAGTGATAAAAAGAAACCACCATCTCTCTGGAAGAGACAAAGAGACAAAACCCACCTCAGCTTCAACATGCCCTCGACTAAAACCCATACAAAGAAATTTTATAACAAGATTTATGTGATTATGTGCCCAGATTACTACGGATCTGCAGTACCTTTAGTACGAGATGTTTGTGAGAGAACTTAGATTTTCTTTCTGAAGCTTTAGAGGGAACAAAAATTGACAATGGCTCTATAAAAATCATAAGATATTTTTCATTTATAAGTTCCTGTTATTCTCAGAAATAAAAGAAGTAACTTTTATTATATTATAATTAACTCTAATTAACTCAATTAGAAAGGTCATTTGGACTCCATTAGGGAATAATACACTATCAATATTTGAATTCACGAATTGCAAAAATGCACCAGCAAGTATATAGATATGTACACAGACATATATAAGTGTATTATTTCTTCCATTTCAGAAAAATAAATCAAAAGCAGGGAAACTGGGTATTTGTAAGATTTTGTCACGAAATTTGTTCTTAGCTTGGGACTTTGCTATGCCAAATTGCGGCCTGAAGCAAATTTTCATGGTTTAGAAAAAGTTATAAATCCCTAAAATTATGGTTTCCTAATGGAAACCGTGACAGACCCTTAACTATAGCAGCAAGAGCAAGAGATTTCATAATACATATTAATATATCTCCTTGGAAAATATAATTGCAAAGAAATTCGGCATGAGGCTCTCTAGCTACCAACTTTTTTTTTTCCCCTCAGGAGACTGTTGGGAGCGATATTAAGATTAATTTTAAATTAGCTAGGAAACAATCACGCTGGCTCTGCAGTGCAGCAGAACATCACGTGTCCTTGCAAAGCTGGTTCCATTGGCTTTGAGGCATTGAGCTGCAGACAGCGATGTCCCTGACGTTTTGCGGGATGAAGGCTAACTGCGCGCTACAGGGCTGCTTAGCGATCAGCTTTCAACAGCCTTTTGGCCAATGTGTGTGGTATCTGGAGCATTTACTCCCTGTCATCAAGCTGTGGAGCCCAGTACCAGTCCCCTTGGCTTTTTGGGACCACAGCGAACCTATCAGTAGGTCAGACAAACCTCTGTCCCTCCCCTCACCCAAACGGGTCACACTTGACCAAACTACTACACTAAAAGTCAGGTGCCAGAGGTATTTCCTTGGTAGTGTGTCCAGAATTTCATTATGATTGCTTTTTTGAGTCCAGAGAATATGAAAGGCACAGAGGTCACCGTAATTTTGGACTGATACAATCCAGTAAGGGTATGACTGAGCAGACTTAATAATTGAGCTCCATTGGGTTTTGTGGATCCAAAAAGCCAGCACGGACTGCAACTCCCCCTGCATCCTATTAGTTTTTGTCCATGGCATGCTCACATCACTTGCTGGCTATTTCTGAGCACTTGAAAAAGCCACCATCATGGAAGTTCCAGCGTTACCATTTGTATTTTCTCTGGATGCTTGGCAGAGTTAGTACCCAGACTAATCATGTTGAAAATTCAATGGCGGGGCTGGTGTCCCACCCCATCCTGTGCAGCTCTCCTTGATCAATGGCTGTGCAGCCTCTGTACAATCCTACAAACCTTCCCAATCAGTCCTTGGAACGGCTCTGCTATTTCATCAGGAAAAAGGCTTACATTCCGACTACGGCTTTGCAGGGTGTGTATCACTAAGAAACTAAACAGAAATATGCGGGTTATTTTTTGGCTGATATTTGGGATGAGCTGGAGAACAGGTCAACAGAGGACTACCTGCTAGCAACACAGAGCTCTGTGCATCCCATCCTTTTTCTCTCTCTCCCTCCTATTCCTGCTTCTGTGCACCACTTGCTACTCCTGCCACATATTTCCACGTTGACCTTGAAACCCAGCTTGGCCCGAGACTTGGATACGGGCTGAAACTTCTGATTATGGCTCCTATTCCTCATCCTTCTTATCTTGTCATAGTCATTGGGTTGGACTGCACATCCACGCTCCCTAAAACTCCTCACTATTTCCCACCTTCCCCAGAAGCTGTGACGGGCTTCAGGTTGGAGTTCACCCCCGCTGCCTGTCAGTTCATCGCACAGAACAGGGCAAGCTGTCCCCAGGAAGAGTTTTCTCTGAAAACTCCTACAAGTTACGGCTCTCCTGTTCATTTGTGCAGATTCAGTATAGGTGTACAGACTTACGAGAACACCTCCCTAGCAAAAACACGTATCCTGCCTCTTTTATTGCATATAGTCTTGCATATATATGCATATAGAATTGCATAACGCAATTCAAATCTGTAAAGTACCACTAATAAGAATAATACTCTTTTACAGTGAAATTGACAGACTCTAGGTACTCTAGCAGAAAATAAGGTTTTGTTTCTGACCTCTTTATGCTTCCATTTTGCTGTAATTACAGCAAAACCAGCCTTAGACTATTTAGTCTTAGATATGTTTATTTTTTAAAAAGGAGTTGAATGTCTTGTGTTTAAACAATGCTTGCTTTTTAACTAGCTAACACCATATCAAAGTCCCTAGCCAAGAACAGCTTTTCCCTGCAAATGCCTAAGTTTCTGAGGTAACTGCCATTGTCTGAAACGCCTGTTTCAGCTGGAAAACTTCTTACTTACTTGAAACTGCCTCACTTCAGACTGAAAGTTAAAAGATGCGTTTTTGCTGAACAGTGGCAAACACCTCTGGGCAGGTCAGTTATGCCTGAGGGATACGATGTCGGATATTCCTTTTAAAGGCAGACTCTTTCACAAAAGTTGTATTTTCCCAAACCAGTAGCGACACATGGTGACAGGAGCAAATCAGACACCGCTTTTCAAAGAATAAAGTTTAGAGTTGATCAGCCGCACCAGATAGAGTCTGTGCTAGTCTTGAAAGCCAGCTTCCCGCTAAATTTGGTGGGAAAATGGGAACACAGTGTCTCAGGCTGTCTCTGACAAAATCAAGACCTATGGAAGTTACAAAGGCATACAAAATTTCCTGAATTGTAACTGCTTTATTAGTGCTAATCTGGATATTTATACAAAATACCCAGAAATAAACGGTTCCTTCCTTTATGGGGGCTTACATGCGCGACATTTTCAAATGCTGTATTGAAAAGGGACTATTAGGAAGAGGATGGGGGAGGTGGGATTTATTCCTCAGGCTGGATATAAAATCACTCAGTACAAGGCCTGTATTATTGTAGATGTCATGGAAGCAACTTTCTTCCTCTAATTATAAAAAAAAAAAAAAAGAGGAATGTGGCTTTCACATTTCACAATTTGAAATAGATTTTTTATTCCCCCTTACATTTTTAAAATCCAAAATTATCATTCTATTTTTTTGTTCTATAAAAATATTTAATAAATGTAAATAGCAATGCCACAAGAAAAATATACTCAAGTGGTTAAAATGTTTAATAAAAAGCATTGCAATGAAATTTTATATCTACATCCTTTTATCAGAGTTTTTTTTCTATGAGCAAAACTATGTTTATAAGAAAGCTTATGTTAAAAGTGTCTGGATCTCATTAATTTATTGGTTATGGGGATAATTCTGGTGCTCTGCAGAGCTGGAATGGCATTTATAGAGATTATGCTGTATCCCTACTGAAACATATATGCTGCTGTGAAAAAAATTGCTAGTTATGGTGCCACACCTGCTGGTATCTCAAGCCGCTCCTAGTCTGAACTGGCGGAGTCACGTCGGAAAACGCTTACACACCTTCCCACAGCACTCACAGCCCTGCAGAGCATTAGGAACAGCCCCAGGGTTTATGATGCTCACGCAAAACAGAGAATTGTGTTTGGCATTCAGTGCTTAACACCAAATGCATGGAACCCAATTGCTCTACATAAGGAAGCGCAATAAACTGCCAGGATTTGAGCCAAGATGGAAATTTTTCTGACTTTCAGCAGACGTGGCATATGAATCTCTCAAGTCTCTGCCAAAAACTACCCTCAGGCTCTGCGGGGCTCCTGGAGACCTCAGCTCACCTCCAGCTGCTGCACAAGCACCGTGACGGTGTTGTGTATGAAATGAGCCTTGTCTGCACCGGTCAGCCCAGTCATTCAGCAATGCTGGTGACAGCCGAGTCCTGTGGAGTCACCAGTAGTACTCCCACCTCAGTAAGCCTCAGCATAAGGTTCCCAGCTACAGTTTGTCCCTGATCCCTCAGAGACACGTTCTTCAGTAAATGCCACGTTGTCACCAAAAACCTGTGTCCACACAGATTTATCATAGGATAATATGTGATATGAATAACTAACTAACTAACTAATCAGATAAGCAGAAGACACGCAGAGTCTGATGATGCTGTTGATTTCTCATCATTCCTGATGAAGAAATGGCTGAGGAAATACCACAAGATCGGAGAACAGGTTAGCAGCCGGTAAGAATTCTAACATAGCACACTGACAAGGACTTTGTCTGAAAAATTTAATTAATTCAAGAATTAATTAATCTACAGACTATTGGAAGAGGCTGAAACCCTAGAGTGTAGTAAGTTCAGTGGATTGTAGGTACATATAATACACTTCCATACTTCTTTACATAATATAATTTACTAGCTAAAAGAGCAGAGATTTAAAAAAAAAAAAAAAAAACCCTTCATAGAAACATAGAATCATAGAATAGTTTGGGTTGAAGGGACCTCTAAAGCTCATCTAGTCCAACCCCCCTGCCGTGGGCAGGGACATCTTCAACTACATCAGGTTGCTCAGAGCCCCGTCCGGCCTGACCTTGAATGTTTCCAGGGATGGGGCATCCACCACCTCCCTGGGCAACCTGGGCCAGTGCTTCACCACCCTCAGCGTAAAAAATTTCTTCCTTATATCTAGTCTAAACCTACCCCCTCTTTAGTTTAAAGCCATTCCACCTTGTATCATTTTATATCAACTTTTTAGGCATGGAAAATCAAAGAATTTCCACATGAGACAATGTGCTCACAGTAAGATTCAGTTCTCTGTATGCATGGGTACTCTATGGGCGTATGAGCTACAAAAAAACATCTTCATTACTTACTGCGGGTGCAATGCCAGCGATTTTAAAACACTGATCACTGTTGGCATCAAAGGCTAGACGCCACCGGTGCCCTCAGTCCCAAAGAGGGATTGCTTTGACTCTTCCAAACCGTATTGTTAACGCTCTGGGAAACAGGACACGCGCGACTGGGTCTAGAATTGATGAATTAACTGGCACCGTGAGCTGTACCGGTGTTTAGCAGAAAACGCATGTACAGAAAATTACGTAAGAGCAGGTTATACCTGTAGCCATCAGTACACTATTCTAATTAATGCAAATACTCAAGGTGAAATCTCTGCATCATTGCGGTGTTGACCTTCTGCAGGCTGGTTGTGCTGTGCTGCCCAGACTCCTTGCGATGCTTCCTCCTGCTCCTGCACGCGTGCTAGGTCAGGAGTCTGCAGGTACTTCATCAGCACAGGCTTTCCAAAACAATAATTTAGCCTCACAGTTCCAAGAGGAAAACAGCGAAGTCTGCTTTAGAAAGGCTGCCTCAACCCTTGGGAAACATGGGGATCTGTGCAGAAATCACGCCAAGCACAGTGCTGGGTGCAGACGGACTGTCGCCTGCTGCTGTGAAAAGCCTTTGCCTCCAGCTGCCTTAGGGCCCAAGACAAACACCAGACCTTCAGGTTGCTGAAGACAACCACGCTCTAAAGCTCTGGTTTTGTTCGTAGGCCGCTCTCCAAATGCACGGGATAATGGACTTACATGGGAAGATCCGCAAAAGTGTTTTTTAAAAAGGTTAGCGGTTTTTTCAAGAGAAAAACAGTGATATGTAGTTCCCCTTCTCACCAGTAAGAGGGAAAAACATTTCTCCAATTCCTTTTTTTTTTTTAATTTGGCAATAGTAAATAATGCAAATAGCTCTTGCATAACACTTGCTCTGTAGCTGTCTTCAAACAAACAAACAAACAAACAAACAAACAAACAAAAAATTAAGCAAAAGCATCAGACTATAGCCTGGGTTAGGATGGGGGAATCCAAACTGTTTTCAGAATTCTGGATATTGTTGGATGTGGAATAAGTTTCAAGAGTACCTGATGTGATAAGACCCTGCACCTCTTCTTAAAAAAATAAGCCAGATCTGTGTAGCTGTGCCAGCGCTCACAAACTAAGGATCTGGCCACAGCAAGCTTCAAAAAGGCTCTGAAGACTAAGCCTGGAAGGAAGATAAAGCTGGCAGGGGTGCTCACTGCAACTCTTTTATTATCCCTGTTACTCTGCATTATGTCCTGAACAAGCTAATATGCATTCTTCTCGTGTGCACAGAAAAAAGGTTGAAATTCATTGAAGTACATACTTGGGAAACTACCAGTCTATACAAATGTGGTTTTGTTTGCGTATAAAAAGCCTGAACATCTGTTCCTATGGCATAACAAATGCAATCGCTCCTCCTAGACCCATGATCTTCCTTCCAGCTTCAACCAGTGCATACGGAAGTACGAGAACCATGAATGCTGATCCGTCTAAAACAAGGGAATATTTCCACTCAAAATTACAGTATACAGCAAAATAGGAAAGGATGCCCTACTAAAAGAGAGGCAGCACGTTTGTAAATGCAAGTCTGTTTATGCCACCCTCTTGAGCAGAGCTATTCCTGCTCGTACGAAGAGCAGAATGTACAAAAAGCCACACACTGTCCTGCTTTACAAAGGGATGTATCTATTAAGGCTGCGTAGGCCTGTTTGAGGCCATTCTGCTTATTTCTAATCTCCAGCTTGAATTTACTCTGCAGAACCTGGATAGAGACTGAGCCTCAGAGGAGGATCTCATTGCAGAAAGGAAAGGACATGCCCAGAGTGGAGAAGCTCCCCTCGGACAGCAGACTTGTTGTGCAAAGTTCTTGCTTTATTGGAAGAATAATGAAGGGTGAGCAATTTGCATACAATACCACCATCCAACAACATGATTGCCCATGGGTTCCAGCTCCCAAATGCAAGAGAATACACTTCCAGACCACCAGCAAACAGCAACGCCTGACTCCTAGACACACTTTGAAACCAAGGGTCAGTCTGCCTGTTTAGCAAGATGATGACCACCATGGCAACAGGAGCAGAGTTTAGCCTTAAAAAATTTCTCTTGCTAGGAAAAAGGAGGACTTTGGACCAGTCATAGCATAGAAAAAAAACCCGGTACTGTGCGGTTTAAAAGTGACTCACCCTGAATGATGAAATCATCCCTAAGAAAGAGCACAGCTGACTTGCACCTTTGCAGCTACCGGCTGTAAGGGACAGGCCCTGCTGCACTGGCAGAGAGAGAGAGAAATTAAAGACTATAAGGAGGAAGATGCTTTGGTTGCTTCCAGAGTCCCTGTTCTGGCGCACAGCCATGCAGAGAAGAGGCAGCATGCCCTGCATCTGATCTTCTGCACCCCAAAGTACTACACAAATAACCCCAGTCATACTTAAGGTAGCAGAAAATAAATAAAAACCTGGGCATGGTGAAAAGTCTGCTATACACATGTCCATAACCCATCACTAACACCTTTTTTAAGATCAGACATGATTCTGTAGTCTTAAAATGTCTCACCACTTACTACAACATCGTTTTCTAAAGTCTAAATATTTTGAGAGCTAAATCTTTTGATTTACACAGAGAGGACTACAGTAATTTGAAACAAGTACTTTTGTTTTTCAAATCAAGGGAGAGTCTCACCTGTGCTGCAGCTACAGATCTACAGTCTGCTCCAGCTGATCGTGCTACCTGGCTGAGGTCAGTAATATTCCCCTGTGACAGAATTTTAAGGAAAGTGCTCTGTCATCGTTAGTGTACTTATCCATCCGACAGTCTGGGAAGCCAATACTCAACCATCCTCTGATTATGCTCATACTGAGAATGATGAAACACAGGAAAAGCGTTAACAGAAAACACAACCAAGAGAAGTTTTTACCCTAAGCAAAATTATAGTGCCAAAGACACAGCAGGAACAACTCTACTGGGAAGAAAGTGTGAGACATTTTCTCTTCTTCTCTCATTGCTATACACACTGCTATTCCACTTAATCAGCTGTGTGGTGGTCTTTCTAGGTACACAATTGTTTACCTAGACAATTACCTGTCTCCTCTTCACCTTGATGGAAGGAATAGGTTCTTCCTTTATGTCTTGGTGCCTTAAAACATGACGTGAGTTTCTCTGAGGAATTTACATATGCTTAATTTATAACACCATTAAGAGTGAGAAATTATATCCCCTCCTTCCTTGCTTCTTTTCACTAGCATTTACTTAATTAAGAAAGCAAGAAAATAACTGTATGCGGTATCGACTCTTTAAAGTTATATCGGTAATAATAATGGCTTTATCACAGAAATAACAAAGCCTCCCATTGGAAAGTAAAGCTCTTCATGCACAAAAAGATTTCACCAAAACAGGTATTTACATTCCATTTCAGAACTTTTTACTGCTGATATTTTAAAGGTTTGGAGATTTGGTTTAGTATTTAATGGTCCTTGAGATTTTTATTCTTTCAAGGCTCAGTAGTCCCATATGATTTATAATTCACACATTCCTGACAAATACTTCAAGAGTTTCAGTCATAACTCACGCCTGGCACAAGGGAGCATCGGCGGTCCTAAAACTGTGATATAAATTAATCACAGATCTCAAGAATGAATTTGGCACCGCATAGAGTGTGAGCATTTTACTCATGGTGAGGCTAACAACAGTTACGTGTTCATATGGACCTTGACTCAATGCCATAATTAAACACTTTTGCTGCTCTAAGCATCTTTGAAGCTAATGGGAATAGGTAAAGGCTTTAGGTCAGATCCATGATAATAGTACCTTGTTGAAAAGGAATGAAAAATGTGGGACTTTCTGCCTAACGATAACTGGATGTACTCAATCCCACCTTTTTGCAAGTAACAGGTACAGTTTGTAGAAAAGCATTTGCACTGTAATAATCAGATGCATTAAAGGTAAGGTCTTCACTTCTCCTGGTGCAAATATTTGATTTTTAATAGCAGTGGACAAGAGATTTACAGATTTATTTGGTCATGGAGGTGCTATAGAAACTATGCATTTTTTCCAAATCCTTCTCACCCAACAATAAGACACTCCACTTCTAGACTAAAAACTGCATTTTGGGAAATATGTACCAGGCAATCCTGAGCTGTACTTGGTCAAACAAGTGGCGAGATTAAAAGGTGAAATTGAACAACAAGATAAAATTACCAGCTAAAGCTAAACCACAGGGCTTTTTAGTTCAAGCAAAGTCTTCTGCTTAATTTTCACGTTAGTTGACCCTTTTTCATTTTTGGTTGTAATGGATGGGTTTGAAGAGACCAATGCATTTCAGGAACAAAAGACTTCCTGCAAAAATTTTGAAGTCGGGAATACCTCCCTCTAATTTTTGCACCTAAAAAGAATTCCCACATTCAACTTCCTAAGCTAAATACTTTGGAATGCCCTGTTTCCAGAGTATTCAGAATTGTCATACTTGTATGTAGCTGCTGAAAAAAATCACCCAATCGCACTGAGCATATAAAGAATGCCAAATTGCTCTGTTTTGTCTCTTTCTGAAATACGACTTATGACCATCAACTCTAAGAATGACTACAAAAAGCAAAAAATGGACTACATACAATAGTTCACTCGCCGCAATTGCTGATGGTTCGTCATTTCGTTTAAACTCACTTCTGCAATCCTACCCATACTGTACAGTATATTCTCTGTCTACAGGCTCATTAGTTTCAGTGAATGTCAGTAGGCAGCAGCAATCGCATCTTTAATGCTTAAATCACAGATGTTTAAAAGGCCTGAGAGTATTACACTCTGAAGACTTTTCAAATTGCAATAACACTGGAGACCTCTAAGTCCCCTTAAGAATCCCGTCTGTCTTTATTTTTATTCTGTAAGAGTCTCTTCTATAGCTAAACTAATAATGACCATGGTCCTAGGATGTGATTGCCAGGTCCACGTAATGCACTCTGTCAGACTGAACTGAAAAACTGGACTTTGCTGTTACCCTACCTGTACCCAGCTACCTGGGTATCAACCAAGGATCTCGCGTCAACAGTAGTACAAGCTGCTTGCGACACCCTTTTGCTGCTGGTGGCTTTGAGACTGGATTGTCTGAAGGGTGCAAACTTTAGTGCGCTCAATATACCAAGGGCCTCTAATTCCTTGAGTTTAAGAATGTCGTAGGGGTGCTGTTGGAAAAGTGAAGGGCATTTTGGGTCTTCTAGCTCTAAATGCACACAGAAATACTTTACACTCTCCTGCCTGGTCACCCATTCGGTCTTCAAAAAACCTAAAAGTAATGACTGTGTGACTGAACATTCGCATTTCATAAAAACTTAGGAAAATAGCTTTTTGTTCCATCTGGTGACTGAGTCATAACAGGGAGAACCGTCAAAGTCTCACCATGAGGTTCAGTGATTCGATCCTGCTAAGGACCAAAAGGAACCTAAATCTCCATGAACGCCTATTGTACCAACACATCTGTCAAAGAGAGCTCAGTCTGGCAGTTCGCTTAGCAGGGTATCCTGTTTTTGACTGGGAAAATAAAGCTATCTATCTCCCGCAGGTTCAAGACTAGCAAGTTCTGCATGGAATTTTATGTTCAACAAACATAAAAATCTCCCCACAACAGCTGTTGAACCAACCTGATGGAAATTAGATAGAAGTCTAAATATACATTTATATCTGGTTCCTACCCGGCTTGTTTAACGCTCAGCCCAAACATATCAAAAAGTTTATGAAATTCAGAATCTTCTGGAGCCTCTAGACTGAGTTTGCAATCAGCAAGGGTAGAAACATTTTCCCTTCTTCCACTCAGCCTTTACAAAAGCAACTGAAGCTTTGCCAAGAACACCTGCCTTGATAAGATTTCCAAATGAAAGAAAAAATAGCTGAGTAGCTTTCTCTCATTGTAATCTAGGCAACCGCGAAACTGAACGATTGTTGATAAACAAATAAATAGCAAATATTAAAGGAAAATCCGGAAGCTCATCAACTCATTCTAACTATCTTGTTCTTACCAAATTTGGTCAACTATCAGGATATTTGACATGCTTCATATTCAAGCAAGTTCAGAAATACCTTTACTCTGCTACTCCAGAAATACCCTTACAGCACTACTCTTGTGATTATTTGGCATCTGTACTGCCTACATGAATGAGAACCTAAAAAAGCAATGCAGTTAACCAATTGTTCTCATGTTGAAGAATTTTCTTCCTACATCTAGATAAAACTTTGAAACGAGAGAATCAAAAATGGACACAATATTCCCTGTGTGGCCTGCCATGTGGTGAGTGGAGTGGAATAATCACGTCCTTTGATCTGCTGGCTGTCTTTGTACCAGTTCAGACCAGGGTGCTGTTGGTTCTTGTTGCTGGCTCATGCTCAGCTCACTGTCAGGCAAGGGGTTTGCAAAGGACCTCCAGAGTTTTTCCATTACAGCTGATCCAAAGGCAGTCAGCCTTTGGCTTCTTGTACTGCTGTTTCAATCCCAGGTGCGGGTTTTTACACTTCGCTTTGTTAAACCTCATGCAGCTCTTGTTGGTCAATCTTCCAGCTTGTTGAGGTCTCTCTAAATGGTTGCTTTTCCCTCCAGCATATCTACCTCTCCTCCCAGTGTGGTGTCATCCAAAAACTTGGTGAGGGGGTGTTTAATCCTATCATCCTGAGAGGATACTAAGTATTATCAGAGTATTATTGAATATTCTCAGGTACCAGTACTGACTCCTGAAGAATTGCTCCCTTGATTAGCTGCCAGTTTGACTCGGAGCCATGAACCACTAGACCTTGAGCTCAGGAGTTCAGTTTGTTTTCCACACAGTCAGTGGTACATCTGTCTAGTCCATATATTACCAGCTTGTCACCAAGGACGTTGTGAAAGACCAGGTGAAATGCCTTCCTAAAATTGAGGCAGGTGAGGTTCAAGGCTCTTCTCGTGCCCATGAGCAATTCTGGTATGTCCCTTCCAACTGAAATAGTCCAGTCTAGGCTAGTCTAGTCTAGAAAGCATGCTGGGTGCTAAAGGCACAATCTTCCCTTCATAACTCCCTAGTGGTTTCTTCCAGTCCTCTTTTTGTCCTTCATGTGCTCGGAAATAACTTCCATAATGACTGCTTTCATAATTTTGCCAGAAACTGAAATGCAGCTGACTGATTTGTGGTTTCTCAAGTCATATTTTTTTTGCCTTGTCATAGATGGGCATGACATTTACCCTTTTCCAGTCATCTGTGACTTCCCTTGATCCCCATGGGTTTTCAAAGACGATAGATAGGCTTTGTAATGATGTCAGCCAATTCTCTTGACACCCTCAGATGCATCCCATTAGGTCCTCTCTGTCCAGCTTGTGCAAAAGGCCCCTGACTCTACCCTCCTTTCCTTGAAGGAAAGTTGTTTTATGAGCTCAGGAAGTAATTGGTCTTGCTTTCTTTCTTAGAGAGTGATGGGTGCCTTTCTATGTATAATTTCATCAACTTCATTGACTATTGGTTCAACTTGTCACATCTCAGTTAAAGAGAGAGGTCAGAGAAGAGAATGAACACGAAGATTGCTTATTTTCCCCCAGCCTGTTAATATTAACTAACACATACAACCTGCTTCAGTGAAAGCATGTTGAGGGAGGGATACGCCAGCATTTTCCTCTTCTATTCCCGATTCAGGATGCAGCAGTTTCTACTGCTGCTGTTTTAAACTTCTACTATAAAAGTGTAAAACTTGCTGATCACTGCCTAAACAGAGCCATTTTCTTACCTTTAACTATTTCTACCAAAAGAAATAGAAATGAATAAATTCCGGCATTTAAAACAAGGAAACTAAAAATCCCAGAGGACAAAAATCAATTTGAGCAAAGCAAAGACCATCTATATCTAGAATGTCTTGAAAGAAATATTAAGATATTGACACATTTCAGGAAAAAGACAGATGCATATCTGAAGAACATCTCAGGGGAGTCAAAAGTCAACAAGGGAGAGAACATCTCAAAACCAAAAGCGCGATTTAATCTGAAGAGATTGGAAATTTCAACACAGCACCTTTGAGTTCAGATCTCTCTGGCAGCAACTGCATAGCAGACGAAACTCCAAGCCTCTGGTAGCACTACTTGAGACAAATCAGTTTTTCAGACTGATTCTGTTGGTTCTGTATTATTCACTTGAGTTGTCTGTGTACCGTGCTTAATTTTGCTTTTTATTATTTGTGCTCGAGAGAATTTATTTTCACTTCCCAATCCAATGAAGAGAATTGGATTAAGACATCTGACAAAAAAGAGCCTTTGAAACTGAAGTTTTTAATGAATCTCATAAATAGCGACCTACTTATCCCCTTAGATATATAGTGGAAATAAAAAAGCAGAGTGTTTGCTTAAGCAGATCTGCAAGTCCTGTATCTATACAGATGTTGGTAAAACTAGCAATTCCAAGAGCAGTGAATGAAAATACGGCTCATTTCTACAAAAATCTCACTGATTCAAGCGCCAGCTGAAGTTTTTCCTATTATCTGGCTATTGACAAGATCTCCCTTAGCTAAGTTGGTTGGAAAAGGCTCAAAAATACCTGGAGAGTGGGGGGGAGGGGGAGAGGTGGGGGGAGACTAAAATATGTACAGACTAGTATAATGTCTTACAAGCGTCCGACTCGCTTTAGAATTTAGGTTGCAAAAAATATCCGCTTTACATTTCCAATCACATTGGTTATAGCTACTGAACATGCGGGGGGAGGCTGGGGTTTCGAATTCCAAGCAAATCAATTCCAGTTTTCTCATTAAGTTAGTTCTTTAATCCAGATTTGCAGAAGAAAACAGATACCAGCTACAATGAACAATGGTAGCCTGAAGCAGGCACCGCATCTCACTGAGAACACATTTCAGGAATTGTTTTGCTTTCTAGCTGCCGCCGACATACATTGAAGCACCAAAAGTATTGCAACAGGTTCAAAACGTTCCAGCTGAACAGATATTCAATGACGTCTAAACAGCGACACGACCAACATCACCGGAGACTGCCACAAGCTCAAATACTCCTTACCTCTACGCGAAGGGCCCAGGATACTTTTGGACGCAATGGAACAAAGTAGTTCTGATGAATTTTGCTCAATGGAAAGGTTTAATCCTTCTGTTCAGATATAAGTGCTATTTCCAACTCTCCAAATTTCCTGTACCCTTTGGGCTCCAGTGTGGGCTTCAGCATCTCGCTGCTGTGAAGAGAGGGAAGGCCTGGTCTGAGTGCCCTTTCCCCCATTTCTCCCTCCTCCCCAGCCTTGCTGCTCCTTCTCTCTGTCCTTGTTCCTGCAAGAAAGCATCACGCCAGCTCCTCCCTCAGTTACAGGCCTTGCTGCCTCCTGCACCGTGTGGTTTGAAACGATTAAAATGGCAGAAAACAACCTGGCTTGTCTGAGCACACTTACACCACAGAGCTCTCCAACGAACCGTGCGTCACTTCGGGCCAGGCAGCAGGGTGGACACTTTCAGTAATCAGTGTTTTCCAGACCGACGTCGGCTCCCTTTGCCCATGTTCTGGAGTGACTAATGCCACGTGCATGTAGGAGAACGACATCAGGCTTACGTTACAGACCTCGTCTCTCTGCAAAGCTTAGCGGCTCAGGATCACGCCAGCTTTCTTCACCTACGTCCACAATGGCAGGCTAGGCATCCCATCTTCAAAGAGTCTCAATGACATCCGAAAAGCATAATGTAGGTTCTTTTATTTATTCATATCTTTGACATACAGCAGCACCCTTTCTGTCGTCTACTTTGGCTGGAAATGTATTATTGGGGGAGAAAACGTGACTGTACTAGGCGCCCGCCTCATGAAATAATTAGTTACAAGGACAATGTCAAAGATGCTTGGGGGTTTATAAACAAAGGTAAAATTGTTGCTCCATTTGACATTACATTTTCTTTGAAAGGCGGCGACAAGAAACGTTCTTCAAGCAAAATCATAGCTCACTGTACCAGAAAGTAACTTTTGACAGCAAATGATTTTAAAGGCACCTTTTTGGAGAAAAATATTCCCTAACGAAAATCTCTGTCAGGTAGTTGAATAGCTACATGAAAAATTTTAGGAAAGGTCGGAAAAATTTAGGGTGTCTGACCAGGAAGCTAGGCACTGACAAAGGTGGCAGCAGGTGCGACTTGGTAGCACCTATGGAAATACTCCCTCACTGGGATGGGAGGGCTCTAGACAGTGTTGAAAATGAAATAAATTTAAAAAAAAAAAAAAAACAAAAAAAACCCCAAACTTTTAGCGGCAGAATTCTTTTGAGTGGTTTAAAGACAACACTGGAAATTTAACTGGAGACCACGGTGGAAATCTAACTGGTTTGCAATAAATTAACGTGATTAATTTAAGTGGCCATTCAACCCCCTTCCGTTTTGCTTACTAATGAGATCCTTCTGTCTGTGAGCAAGACAATGATATGGTATCAAATCTGCAAGCAAGGGGAAAAGGAGACAAGGTTCCTTGCACTGAAAAGAAACTGCACGAACCATTTTTTATGTCGTTTTACTGGAAATAACTTCTTGTCTCTACTTGCCTATCCTAAGAAGATGACTTACATGATTTCAGCATGACGTACAGGATTTCACCAGCACACTGGTGTCAGGAACACATCAGAAGAGCAAATGTGGAATGTCTGAAAGTGCCACAACCGCATAAATACTCTTCTTTTTACTTTGTTTGGGGGTTTTGTACTTTTGACAGTCAGATACTGGAGCCTTCTCTGCTGTTTCCTCTTCCTCCTTCTTAATCACAAATATTTCTCCTAAAATACCAGTCATAATTAGTTTGCTGACTGCATCTTAAAAGGGGGAAAAGACAACATTTTCCAAGTTAGGTATAAAAAATGATCAGTTGGACAGCAAAGCATGACCTTTGCTCACTACAAATTCCACTTCTTTTGGAAGTAGACATTAATTATAAAGCTGGGATTTCGCACTCAGAATTATGAGTATAGCAATGAAAGTAGTTTAAGATGACGATCACAACATAAGATTTAATGAAGCGCTAGAGGCATAGACCAAGAGGAAACAAATGCGTATAAAATAAACTATAACATCACACTACTGAAAGCTAAATAGCTCCTGTGCTGGTTTTGGCTGGGGTAGAGTTAATTTTCTTCACACTAGCTAGTATGGGGCTGTGGTTTGGATTTGTGCTGGAAACAGTGTTGATAACACAGGGATGTTTTTGTTACTGCTGAGCAGTGCTGACACAGAGTCAAGGCCTTTTCTGCTTCTCACACC
>NW_008823955.1:214632-217667 GCF_000699105.1 Pygoscelis adeliae | reverse complement strand
GGTCTCTTCTCCCAAGTAACAAGCGATAGGACGAGAGGAAATGGCCTCAGGTTGCACCAGGGGAGGTTTATACTGGATATTAGGAAAAATTTCTTCACCAGAAGGTTTGTCAAGCACTGGAAGAGACTGCCCAGGGAAGTGGTTGAGTCACCATCCCTGGAGGTAATTAAAAGACGTGTAGATGTGGCACTGAGGGACATGGTTTAGCGGTGGACTCAGCAGTGTTAGTTTATGGTGGACTCGATGATCTTAGAGGTCTTTTCCAACCTAAATGATTTTATGATTCTATGATTCTAATATTTACAGCTCCTTCATCACAAAAACAGTGTTGGTTTTAAAGCATAGTACCAGTCAGGAAAAAAATAAAAATCAAAACTAAACCCAACAAACCAAAAAACAGAAAAAAAGAAATTACATTGCTAATTCAACAAATGTGTTCCCAGTATGTTTAAGTCATCCAGCTTATTTTAATGGAGAACAACCAAGACAAAATGCTAATGAAGTGCAGGATTCATGAGCTTGCATAGTAATAGGCGGCTGGTGTACTGATTTGCTGAGAAGGAATTAGAGAAGAAATCCCAGCACACAGTATCTGGCTAATGCCCAGTAAAATAGTTTCATCCCAATTTTTCTGTAGGAACAAAACCTATTTTAACAAGCCCAATACAAGGAACTGCACAGCCTCTAATATTTTGAAATGCTGAAAATATTTTGAAATATGTAAATCTTTAGGTTTAAAAACATTACATTCTTTTCCTTTCTTCATGTAATGCCTCATGTAATGGCATCCCAATAGTGTCCCTGAGGTAAAAAATAGACTACTTTAATTATGATATGCCTTTAAGAGATAAGCTTGATAAGTCTAAGAGCATTTGGAACAGATGCTCTATAAGATTTTCTGGAGGAAACATCTGTGTGGAGACTGAGTTGCAGAAGATTGGCAGCTCCTTAGTCACTGGAACCTGTGAATAAGAAATGGTTTGTTGGGGTTTTTTTAATTCTCACTCTGTACAGCAATTTGCAGTACAGCGTAGAACAAGCACCCCCTGGGACTTGGTATATTATGGTTAGGCTAATAACTTGCCGAGCATGTCTGTTAGAAACATAGCAAAAAGATCCCTCCCAGCTGAAGAATACAGATTATTCCACCTCTCCAAGGGCAACAAAGAATTGTGGAACCAGATGTGAACAAGCTGTTTGCTGCTTGTGCAGGCTATTTCATCCATAACTCCTTGAAACGGTTCAGGAACACACATTCCCTGATGCCTTTTGGGGGAAAGTTCTGGTTAACTGCATCAGGTGGAAGAAACACACCTCCAGCTCTGGGGTGATGGCTAAGCTACCAAGGATGTTGGTGAGGCGTGAGGATCCCTGTGAATTGAGCAGTAAGTCCGTTGAATTTGCTGGCACAGTGACCTGGAATCACACAAAGTCATGACAGCAATTTTAGGAGTGGAGGTTTTTCCTCTTAAGAAAATAGAAGAATCTGGCTAATAATGTAGTTGAAAGTGTTCTAGGGATGCTTATAACTATCCTTCATTTAAAAATAAAGCTGTTCAGATCTACATTACCAGGATTCAATTTGCAGAAGAGATATCCTAATTTTCTGGCTTTCTGCAGTATAATTAATCTCCAAAGCAGGCAAAAATTCACAATGAATTCTAAAGGGTTCCTCTCGCCATATTTTTTATTAGCCATTTTTCTGTTTAATAAGATAAAGGAAGAAAAGATTTTCACACACTTCAGGTAGGAGGTCTAGAAATTATGGAGAAAATGCTGAAGGTGGAAAAATCACATATGGATTCAGTGCTCTCTAGCATATGTTTTGGCAAAATGTCCCAGAGTTTGTAGTATAAAGGTTTGCACTAAGCAGTTCTTTTACATAAATTTGTATCAGTCTTTCATGACATGAGCATGCAATGGATGGTTTCATTGCCCTGAGACACTCAAGCCTGAAGCAGGTTCCATCCCCTAAGGATAACAGAAGATATGGCTGGTAGGTCCCCACTGCAGGGCAATGGGGAACATTTAAGGCATTGGCTGATATTAATGGTAGTTCTGGGCTCTCCTCTGTCCCCCTTCCTGGACCCCGTTCCAAATCCACACCCCTGGACAATAACAGAGCCAGTCTCCAAATAGTAATGGTTGTGGCAGGTGATCATTCTCATTTCTCCAGTACTTTTAAAGACAGACAAAAGCTGTGTCTCCTTTTACAGTTTCTCCGATTCTTTCAGGGATTGTAAATTCCTCCTATAGCAACGGGCAGAGAGCATAACTAAATGCTCACATTTATTCTCTCTTTTGGGGCATCCAGAATATTGACCTGATGTCACAGAACAACAGCGGTAGATGGTTCCATCATTTTTCTCTGGCTAAATCCCAATGATGTGTAAATACATCCCCATTAAAGACACTGCTGGGTTCTCTCTTCTTTTCTGTTCCTAGATAAAGAGCAGCTGGCTTAGACTCACCAAAGAGAAATACATGATGATGACGAGATAGGAAAGCTGCTTCAGAGAGCTCATCAGCATGCACTTCCCATCCACAGAGATCTGCTGGCTCTCTCTTATCAGAGCACCGCGGCAGTTTTGGTCATGCTCGTCTTTTTTGTTGAATGTGGATGATCACGGTGAAAAGTTGTTCTTTCACCTTGTACGTGCAAAAAAATGTTTTCTTTTTTTCATGGGTGAATGAATCACACTCCCACTAACCTCTTACTGCTAGCTGTGACTTTTTACATTCATTCTGTAGATAAGACATTAAAAAGATTGAAAAAATCACTGTTATTTAACCAAATGTTTGGAAGCCCTCTGCCTCCACAATTGTGCGTGACTCTGACAGAACTCGAAGACTAAACTTTGAATTGTCAGTGGATTTCCCTTCAAAGACGTGAGATATTTGTATGGAGCATCCTCCCTTTGCAGGTTACCCACTCAGTGTTGAACATCTGTAGTTTGGAGAGGATGTGAACAGGTTCGTTGACATTGAACATCACAAATTTGGTGGTAAGAAGCTCACTTATGTATAACGGTTTC
>NW_008823955.1:186946-213103 GCF_000699105.1 Pygoscelis adeliae | reverse complement strand
GGTTTCTCCACAGCACGCTGAGGAAAAATACTGACAGACCGTGCCATCCCTGTGCAGGGCTGACCATGCTTTCCACAGTCCCTCACATCCCTAGCATGGACACAGTGGGCTGAATATTGCTTCACTGTGTGGACACCAAGCCAAGCCAACTCAAAGGAGGGAGCTGATAAGAGTTCACATTACCCTACCCTGAAGACCCCAAGGGACCTCAGGTGTACCAAGGAAATCACAGCTTTCACAGCAACAAGGTTGTCTTTCTATACAAAATTTTCCAGTTTGCTTCAAGCAGACAAGTCTGGTTTTCTTCCAAATGAGGGAAAACTTGCCCGGAGAACGATTGAGAGTTTTAAGGGCTGCGCTTAAAAGGCTGCTCCATCACAGGAGGCACAAACGCATGGAGACACCTGACTAACAGTCACTCTGACCCACACAAACCAGTACTGACAGGGGTCCTCCTACTGACAGAGACCGCTGTCTGCCTGGGAACGCTATTCCCGATCTTAGAAATTTGGAGAACAGAGTTAGAAAAAGGTTATGCTCTAGGCTCTCCCTTAGAGACAAGCGAAACCCCTGAAATTGTCAGTTTACTCCTACTTTGAGTTTATTGTCCTGACTTATAGCAAAACAAGCTGGGCAAAAAGAAAATGTTTTTCCTGTTTAGATCTTTATGTAGTTATGGACTGAATCATGTCGTGAGAAGTGTACCTGCACTGACTCCCTCCAGAAGTTGCGAGCTTTCTCTACCGCACTTTCTGGAAGCCGAGTAACCTCTATGTGCCAGTCAAGGAACTGAAGCTTACACCGCCACAAACATCATTATCTGTTTATAGACAACAGTAAACAGATGACCTTAGCTAGTTTAATTAGTAAAGCATGGCTCAATACTACTTAGATCCAGGAACAGAGCAATAAAAAGACGGCAGCTTTGGTTACTTTTCTGTTACTTCTGGAGGGCAGCAGTAATTTCCCTTCTGCTGCTCTCAGTCAGCATGGAAGTGTCTCATGTGTTTACGTCTGTGCCAGAAGAGGACGTTCTGCCCACCTGGGAGTCCAAATAACACACAGAGTACGTTTTTACATTTGAGATATTACCTTGTGTTGAACAGCTGACAAAAAAAGGGTGTGGATTTGCTGTAGGTCTTTAAGTGCAATGCTGTCCTGCAGCTCTGTGGGTGTCTGTGTGCACAGAGAAGGATGTTGTAACTGAATATATGTATATCTATATACACACATATTTATATGTATGCATGTATATCAGGGAGTTAGAGATCACTGTGATGAGAATGGCTAGACACTCAGAAGTCAGTTCAGTTTAAAATTTTCAAATAAAACTTCACTGGATTCGTTCATTGCAAAAACATTTGTGCTAAAGGTTTGTGTTTGCATATTGTCACTACTTCTCGCTCCATGTGCCAAACTGTAAAGTTTCCGACATTTATCCTAAATTAGCTGTGGGGATGCAACACCAGGGAGCAGATGCCATAGAGTTAGCATTGATGGCTATGGTGGCTTGGTGAAACCATCACCTTGCTGAGGTCAAAGTCGCTAGGGCTAAGGTGGTCAGGCTTGGGAGACCCTTGACAAGAGAAGTGGGCACAGAAGCGGGAAACTTCTTTCTACCCCATCCCTCCTTGCTTATATTTGGTCTTTCTACACCACTTGCCCCCTTACTGCCAGAGAGCATCACATCAGCTGCCAGCGTTGTTTATCTTGCTCTGGCTTTTTGTGAGTCACCTTTCCTCTGTGTTCCTCAGCACGCCTTGCCTATTTGCTGTCCCCATGTTTCTCTTGTCCTTTGTCTGGAAACTCTTTGCTACGTGGATGCTTTCCACGTGTGACTACAATGTCATTGTTTGTCCCTTCAGTACTTACGTTTCTCATATACGTTTAAAGTGCTTGTACATTGTGTCTGGCTACAAAATACTTGCATATTCTTGTGGTTACACTATTTTAGTATGTCTATGTTTGGTTCAAGACAAGATAATATTATTTACATCTTTATTAGTGCACTTTAACTCATAGGGGTCACAGGTGTCTGATTTATCTACAGCTGTATCTTGTAATGATACGCACGTGCCCCCCTACATGCACTATGTGGTAAGTGATCAATTGGTAAAAGAATCTTTTGCATTTTTGTAGTTTACCTGCTTCTATTTTCAAACAAACCAACCAGCAAACAAACCAACCCCAGAGTTGCTGTTTCTGACGATGTTTAAATGTTGCATGGCAGGGCTTAGAACATCACAGACAATTACTCTTCAGCATTTGCTGGGTCACAGCAATTGGGCGGTCCCTGCCCTAAAGAAAATACAGCAAAACCACCTCAAGGACAGAAACGGCTCCTTAGTCTGCAAAACATGAAATTCCACTTAAACCCACTTCAAACATGAGTAGTACCATTTTAATTTTTCCTTTCTTTATGACACAACTCTTGCTATCTTCCATCCATCAGGAGTAGGAGGAACAACCTGTTTTTACACTGATCACCACTTCGCAGAGGTGAAGATACACCCCAAACACTGGTTGAAGCCTTTTAACCCAAATGGAGAAGCTACAGATCTGAATGCAAGGCAGCAATTTGCTGAGTCCGATTTTCCCTGACAGAATGCAGCTCTCCAGGTGGCCCAAGAGGACTATCTGTCGCCTCTCGTGCTTCCTAAAGGTCAGCAGGCTGTGCTTGAAAACTGTAAAATTCTTCAGCTTCTCATGGTTATGACAGTGACTGTAGACATCGCAGTGGTGAGGCTATAATAAAATGATGGTGGTGAGAATGAAAGACTGCAAGAAGACAACTCTTAGTAAAAAACTCCCGGTCTGCTTCATTTGGGAAGCTCGTAGAACTTAAACCCCCCAGTTGTATTTGTTTTCCTTCATCCACGTATTTGAAATATGACACTGGAAAGTCACTTACTCCTTTATATGTTTTCTCCGTAGTGGTTTGTCTAGACTTGTGAAAATCCTTGCTTTCATTTTGAATGCATTCGGCTATATTCCTAGAGGCAGGTTCTTACTGGGGTTCTCTTTAAGGTCAGAGTCATTAATGACCTGACAATTCTGCCTTCAAAGGCTTCTTTACAACATAGTTTACCTGTTGATCTTTCTTTCAATAAAGTAGACAGATTTTGCTCCTTCACCACATGCTGCAAAATATTTTGTTGATCCATTGGGAATTTTAAGACTTTTCCCTGCAACCAGTCTAGGCTTGCAGTCTTCATTTCAAAACGTTGACATTAGGCGTCGGACCACAGGTATTTGTCTTAGCAAAGCTGTGTGCCTGTTTCCTCTATCCTGCTGCCTTCTTGTTGGGCTAGACCAACTGGAAAAAACCTGACAGTAATTGCCAGTGTGTTTCAGGTTTTCCCTTAAAACCAAAACAAGACAGTACAATACGTAAATTCATAAATTAAATCCTTCTTTTCTGTTTTTTAGGAAAGCTTAGAAAGGATTTTAAAAGCGTCTCCATTCTCCTAAAAATCAAGGGGAATTTTGCCCTTTCTTTCAAAACGAGTGGGATCAGTCGCAGGAACAATGTGTCATCAACACTTGCAAAACAAATCCTGGCACTTTCTCCTCCATTTCTCTGAATAAATTTTAATTGACAGGACACTCCTTTTAATTGACAGGACACTCCTTAAATACAACTCAGCTAGGCAATGACAACAACGTAACCAATGTGTGCAGAATAGGATTAGAGAGAGACATTTAGTTGTGTTATTGATCTTATTTTCTCTGGATAAATGCAGATGGAATTACAAAGAAAATTACAATAATTTAAAAAAAAAAAAGAATCAGAGGACTCGTGACATACGTAGCATTTTATTTTATAGTGAATATGCTCAGAGGAACACTTCACTATATTAATGGTAGGTCCTCTGGGATTGAAAAGGAAGTTCTTCAAGCTTTCTTAAGAGTCCTCAGCTCAACAGATTCCCTGACCAGGGAGTGCAGTGAAAGAGACCCAGAGCTCAGGCGTCTTGCAGTCATGGAACTGTGAGAGGACGCAGAGTCCTACACATTTTATGAAGAGAACTGACAACTTTACAAAGGGTATAGCACTAAAATATATTGCCTAAAATAACTGTGTATATTAAAAAAGGACTACATAATAATTATCTACAAAGAATTGTCCATAGCATCACTATGGGTTATAAATTACACATAATTACAAGTATAATAATCAACTAATAACTTTGTCACACTAAGTTTGTATCTTAATGTGCATTTAATTCTTAAAATCCATGTAAAATTATTGCATTCCCTAAACAGTTCTTAATAAAACTCTACCTACCCTGTGTATCTATACATGAGTACATTGTTTTGCAATATATGCAATATAATTTTCATTTGATCATTTCAGTAGAAAATAGTGCGTGGAAACACTGACATAGGAAGGCTGTGTGAACCTTTATGTATGTATGTATGTATGTATGTATTTATTTATTTATTTCTAATGGCATGGAATTACTTATTATTTATAATAAATGTAAATGTAATTACCTATTACTTATCCATTATAAGTCCAAAGAATCTTCTGTTATCACCAGTTTGATATTGTCAGCATGAGACAGCTTCTTTTCCTCACACCGTGCACATTGCAAACCTCGCGCACTCTGACAGAAGGGCCTTCCATGGTGTGAATTTTGATCTGCTGACTTGCAATCAGAAAGAATTTCAACTGGTCTAAATCAGAGTTACTCCTCTGAGGGATTAGCACCTGCTGAGAGTCTCGTCCTGCTAGTATTTGCTTCCTTCCTCTTTATAGATAAGCAGTAAACAAACATTTTCTGAAATACAAAATATTGCTTGTAGTTGTCTCTGCAGATCAAGGCTGAAGTTTTGGGGGGGGGTTGGTTGGTTTTTTTTTACAACTTATGGTTATTTCAAAATGTAATTTGGTGCTGGGATAGAGAAATACTTGCAATGTGTGCATCCCAGTGCCTGCTTGCCTCCATGTGTAACTGGGCACCTCTACCTTCAATTATTGCCCCAACTCAAACATTGTTTTATTTAGTGGGGATTCCTTATATTCTTTCTGCTGAGGAATGCTTACATTACCTCTGGCCATCATATACATTGACTCTTCAGAGGAAGCCTGCTCCATTTTGCCCCTTACTTCACAAATTTTTAGAATAACCAGGTTCAAGCTGGCACAAGTAAGTGCGCACAGGTGAACTCTTTGAGGTAAATTCCTGCCAACTAAAGTTGATAGCTCAGCACCATCAATGAAGCACTTAGTGGCACGCATTTCTATATAAACTAATATTTAATTGCACATTTCGCCAATAACATGTGATATCAACCAAGGAAATCTCATTATTTCAAAGCTCTTGCATGCAAAAACCATTACAGCTCGTTGAGGAACTGCTGATAAACATTTGCACATCTTAGTGCTCCATTGTTCATGTTCTGTGGTTTTACAGATGACAAGACCAAGCTTTATTTTACCCAGTAGCAATAAACAGCTAGTTCACAAACCTCTACTCATAGAAACGTTAAGACCAAGGACCTGCGCCTAACCTGATTTTGTTCACCTGAGTGACAATTTTGACCACTGCTTCGTCGTTTGACTTTTGTGCAGGAACCAATGATGTTCTGGTCCTGCTGTGGGGAACGCCTTTAGCGTAATTCTATTTCAAGTCTCCCTTCAGCGCACTGACAGGAAAAAACAAATCTTCCAGTGAAGTTTTCCAAATGAAAACTCTTTGTGAAACTAGCTTTTCCCCTACTGACAGACAGGTCACCAATGTATTTTGAATAGAATCTCTTGCTGGAAGAAAATTAAAACGAGAACAACTATTCTGCAGTCAGAGGAGCTAGAGTTTATTTTGACTTTGCAAGAATTCTGGCCACAATCTAATAATTTTGTCTATTCTTCAGACATTTGGTAGTCCTGCCTGACAGTCCTATCTGAGAACAGATGTTCTCTATTGCAGGAATAGCTTCCTGCAATTTCTGAATTGAATGTCATTGTAATATTCTGAATACTGCAGATGGGCATTTTCATTTTTATCTTTTCAGTTACGATGGATTTTAAATCCAGTATCCATGGCAAACAGTCACATTAAAGAAAAACTTGATTCTACATAGGGTCCTTTTTCTGTTTGTATTCGGGTTATTTCTAAGAGTCATTTCATATACCCATAGTTCAACATGATAAAGTCTCCAGCCCTGCGCCTGTCCCTTCCTGTTGTTCACTAAGTCATGCTTCTCACAAATCACTTCAGCTGTTTGTCACCTTCTCGGTGCATATGATCTTCTGTTCTCCTCTACCAAGCGCTGCAATAATGGAATAGTCACTTTATTCACAGGCCCGTTGTTCCCTGACAGGCAATCACCCTCCCTGAAATCTCTGTATTTACAGGAAAACAGGGGATTCATAAGAGAATCGGACCTAGTTTTGCAGTGTTCCTATTAATCACAATATTCCACAATTAAATGAGAAGTAGTCCCAGGGAGTGCGGTGCTCCATCCGTCTTCTTAAAGACATTCGCATTACTAAATACCTTGCAGAATTAGGTATTTACGGTGCAATGACACAGAACGGGCCTTAGGAAGCATTGCCCCCGCTGGCCATACCTGAGAGTAGTTAGAAAGCCAGATTCTCAATTTCTGCAGATGAAGAACCTGGAACTTAATAACCTGACTTTAAAGAGTCATTTGCTTCAGCTGAGATAATGGCAAGATCGTGGTATTTCCTGACAACACTTCCTTCCCAATTTGTGCGCTGGCTGGATAGCAATAGGCATCTTTCAAGGCGGTTATGTTACCAGGCAAGTTGTCAACATCTTGCTCTTACAGAAAACAGCTATCCTACCTCCGCTCCATTTTGTGTTACTGCTGCACCCTTCAGTAGTACAAGAACGCTTCTCGGGGAGGATGAACGAAATCATGCTGTTAAATGTGGAGTCACAGTAGCCAGGCGTGCAGCTATCAGCTAGTCTGCCGGGAAGGTTCTCCCACACAAATCTTCTTTTAGACTGTTTGCAGGTGAAATCTGGTGGAGCCACCTCCAGCAATACGAGGTCTCCTACCCTCACGTCCTTCGCCATGGTAGACATTGGTTACCTCCTCCACGGGGAGAGGACTGTATGCCTGTACCACTGCCATGCCAGCTCACTGAAATACTCGAGTTAAATGCTGACAGAAGTCGGTCTGAGCAAAGGCACCAGGTTGTGAACTGAGGTAGCTGAGGTGCAAGTGTATCCTTTTTTTCCACCTCTGCTAGAGACACATCCACCTCTGGATGGGCGGGCAGGAAGGGGACAGCAGCATTTTGAATGTCTACTGGAGTTTGCTGCACAAAGCTGTAGTCAAAGCCTCTCTTCTTCTTCACACTCGAACTTGAAATTGCCTCTGAATCCCTTTTCTTTTTTGCCTCCTGTTTTTAAAACAGGTTTCTGGTATTTAATGCAAAGTCATTAGGGCAAACAGAGATATTTGCATTCCTGAGTAAGAGCAGAAAGATCAAAATATTGGTTTAACATCTGCAGAGGTTAATGCAAGCTCAGTCTGAATCTGAGGGCTGTATAGCTTCCAACTTTTTTTCTCCCAGATGCTGGAGAGTTGAGGCATCAGAAACAATCTCAGAGCAATGCTGGTGGCCTAGACGTAGCAAAAGCAGAGTGTCCTTCTCTGTCAGAAAATTCTTCTACCCCCGAAAATGAGCATGATTTCTTTTTCTTCCACATTTCTGAATTTTCGCCTGGCTCCAAACGCCGTAAATTTGACTCTCAAGGTCTCCTTTTTTTAGCGCACTTGGCCCATTGGCAGTTAAAACATTCAACGGTGCCTCTTTACAGGGATCCAGCCACAATAGATGAATCTGTCTAAGCTTTGCATGTTTTAATAACTTTCTATTAATGTGTTTTCTCATTATCGCTACACTTCTTGATCTAGTTCCAATCATCTTTTTCATCTTTGGCTACTGTAACTCTACCAGACACTTTGCTGACATAAACAAGAAGATCTGAGCTTAGCGCCAGGTCTGTATTTTCTGCATCTGTTGTTCTTTCAGTTTCTCTGCATCCTCCAGCAGACAAAACTCTATTTTCTCCGAATGCTCTCTTTCAGGCTTGATAAACTCTTCAGAACCATCAAGAATTTCTTTTGCTCCCCACCCTGCCCTTCTCTTCCACAGCTACTTGGAAAGGGGAAGATTGTCTGGCAGCATCGTGCAGATTTAGTTCCAGCTCAGTTTTCCCTAGAGACCACTGCCCTTTTGGACGCCCTTACTCCTACCCAGGGCTTCAAAAAGTACCCTCCTTTTAGTGATACCTTCCCAATCCTGAGTTAATAAGACCTCGTCAGAAACCTTGAAGCCTAACAGGCTGAACATGACCCAAAGGGTACAGGCTGCACATTATCAGAGCTGCTTGTGTTTTATTTGTGCTGGTGTTTTGTGACTCACAAGCCTGGGCTGCTGTCAGAAAAGCAAAGCTATCTTCTGTTTAATGAGTTTCTGTTTGATGAGATGTATCAGACCAGAAAGCATTGATTCCTGTCCTTGTAAGTGTTATATCTGTCTCAAAGAGCTCACACATATGTGGAAATGGGCATTTGGTGCTCCAGCAAAACAAAACGAAACAAAACTGCCTGAAGAGAGTTTAGGCTTCACCTTTTTCTTCCATCTCTCTCTTCTCAAGGCCATGTCATGCTGAACCAGCAATGGGAAGTGAAGTCCTGCCTGCCTCTTTCTTCCCTTCTAGCATTTAGAAAAAGAGACCCTGCTGGTTCCATAAACCACCTAGAAACTAAAAGTGAAACACAACAGAAGTCCTTCCCAGACGGGAGCAGCTGTACACCATCCCCCTCCGTATCTCACGATGCTTAAGTTCTGAAAACAAACCCAAGCAAGGCTTATCTGGATGATTTTCTGTATGGTCAGCTTTAGGATAGGTCCAGGCAGAAAGTAAAATTTCTTGAGACCTTTCGATGTGAGGATGCCTTCTTCCAAAACTCTAGCAGCTGTGCTGCTCTGTAAGGAACTACGTTCACCTTGGGAGTAGAGTGCGGTTGAAAACTGGGGGGCAGGGGCAGTTTAACCTGAGGAGGGTCTTTCTGTCCTGCTCAACCAAATACATATATATCAACACCAATTTCACGAATAACCTGAGATCTATGGATCAACGAGGAGATTTACTCCACCTGCATCCCCCTGAGTATGGCTCTGCTGGGAACAGCTCTCTCACAGTGATAAAACAGAGCTCAGGTGAGGAATTGCCTTCCTTGAATTCTCTTCTCCCTGCTAAGTCCTCTACAGTTAACCTTTCCAAGTGGTGTAAACTTCAGAGCTGGTTTGTTCGTGGATAATGTGTTTTTCAGATGGTAATTCAGCAACAACGTGCCCTCCAAGAAGAAAGAGGATATACTGAGGTAGATTTGTCCATGAACATAGCCAAGACATTGTCTCAGCTCAGTGAGAACAAGGTGTTTTATATGGCGTGTGGGAGCTTAAAGGGAAGTTGCCCCACTGAGTATATAAGGGCTATGAAACACACAGGGCCCGCTCAGGAAAAAAGAAAGAAAATAATCCCTCTCCAGAAAACTTTTATTTTAGCGTTATCAAACATGTAATAGGAAACATTCAATAGTAAAAGTTTTGTTTGTTTGTTTGTTTTATTTTTGGGGGAAAAAAATCAGAAAATGATTTTTTTTTTCAGTATGCGTGTGTACTTCTCAGCCGTCTCCAAACCACAATTAGATCAGTTGCTCCCTCTTCTTATGGAAAGACAGAGTAAGCTACATAATAGTCAGGAATACTGGGGTACAGCTGCCTGCATAAAAGACAAAAGGATGACCTTCAGGCATAGCCGGAAGTTTAGTTGAACTAGAAATCTCTCTTCTAGAAGAAAATGTGAGCGTGAAACACCAAAATTACGGCTCTTCAAGGGACTGTGAAAATGTTATGGATCGCAAAATATCTCAACTCTCCGCTTCCAGTTTTCTTGGAAGCCTGTCAGAGCAGAAATTAAGCATTCAGACATGTGATGACTACTGAACATTAAATTCTTTTCCGTCAATAGAAGTGGAATTAGAGAGTCTCTGCTTATCAATTCCTATGAACATATCCAAATAAGTAAATTAATTAACAAGTATGGAAAATATGCTTGGCTTGCTAGTCAGCTTTTCAGGTGAACTGGAGGAAGAAAAGTCCTCTACAGTAGTTAGACCTGCCCTCCCCTCTAAACCCCAAACCCAACTGAATTTCAAGACTAGATGCTTGGACAAACTCACCTCCGACATGATACTGATCCGAGACTACTTTATTAATGTCTTCCCTTATGAATTGTTCTTCCCTTTTCCTTCACTCTAGTTTCCTTCCTCCATAAATCTTGCTTTGCTTTTTCCTGCTCCATTTCTCACACTCATCTTTGTGCTGCTGTTGCCATACATTTGGGGCCGCCTTCTGTTCCTCTGGAAAGCAGTGCAAGATCTCATGGAATTGCAGTGGCACTTGAGGGAACAAGACCTTCAGGAGGCATTTTTGGAGCATTCTGACATGCCGTATTAATGATGGCTCATGACAGAGTTCAGCCACTGACTGAAGCAAGGCTCCTTCGGTCTCAGGGATTTCTGAGCACTGCAATGAAAAATCAAGATCTCGGAAGGAAAAACAATTTCCCAGCTCTGATCCCCGAGCCAGAGCAGTTCATGCCAGACCTGTGAAGGATGAAAAATATGTCCCCCGTAATGCAAACTGGTTTCGTCTGAGTGGAAGCTTAATGGCCATTCCTCCATTGACCTGTTCTGGAGAAGTGGGTGCTCTCTATAGTGCTGGTTTAGATGTACACTTTGCTTCCTGGAGGGGACAAGGCCAAGAAATACTGTGCTTCCTACGTGTATGAATTGTACTTTTTTTACTGTCACTCTTATCTGCCAAGCTGTAGATTGCAGAGTTAATTCATTAACTGCTTAGGTGTGGTGTGTATACAGCTGAGCAATTCTTTTAGGCACTGCCACAACAGATTCAATTTCGGGCATACTTAGTAGAGCTTTCTGTCAACTTCCGTTTCCAGCAGTCATCATTCACAGATGTACGGGCTAGTTGCTCCTGAAAGATCTCATGGGACACCTCTCTGGACTGCTCTGCAACAAGTATTCAAAAATAGCAGTTTATCGGCTGGAAGATTCGTTGCCCCTTAAAACTGTAGGACCTATTTTCAGGAAGGAGACAGGCAGAAGATATACTTTGACCTGAAAGATCTGAGGAATGCATTAGGAGTGCTGCTTTCCTGTGACCTGGGAGCTCGCCTTTTGTCATGAACTGCAGTATTAATCTCACATAAGCACTTTATAAAACCCAATACAGCTTCACAGTATCAGGGCTGAAGGACCTGTACGTATGTAAATCTGATGTTAAAAGCCCCTTGTCTGCAAATTGTTTACAAAATGCACTTAGGAAAGAACTACAGCAGCATATGGATAAACACTCTTGTAAGGGGAAAATAGCAACAACAACAACAGCCAGTCCAAACATCACTAGCTCTGTAAAGTACCCCTCAGAGTGCGGCGGTATGTGCTGAACGAAGCAAACTGACAGCCTTCGCAGTGCCACCGGCTCTCTTGTCCCACAGGCCATCTGTGGTAGTCGAACTGCTAAAACTACTCAGGCTGCAAACACCTCCTCATGAATTCCCTCCACCAAATGCAAAATTTCCACTTCTCATCCTTGAAACACGTCTCCGTTTGCTGGGTCCTGCTCAGCTCCTACCTACTCAGAAAATGGCTCTCTCCCTCCAAACACAGCTTCCTACAGCTTCCCCAGAACCCACTTCTCCTGTTCGGGATTTCCTCACCCTACCTCTCTCTGTTGTCCAAAGGGCAGCCAGAGTTTGGATTTCCCTCTGCTTAAATCCATAGGGAGAGTTATGACATCTTCAGCTTTGTTTCCCTTCCTGAATGGGCCTTCACTATAAAAGCACCTTCAAAATTCTCTTAAGTATACGTTCATCCCCATATGAATGGTCTAATCCTAAGTCTATGACTACATCCAAGAGACACTTTCTTCCTGATACCGTTTAAGAGTGGGAGTACGGCTATCTCAGAGATGCACACACTGAAATTTGTGCCTAACCCTCCTGTCCTTTCCCAGACAACATCTCCCACCACCTTGCTTGGAGAATATTCACCGACACGGTGCACTACCTGGGAGCTCATTCTAGATAAACCAGAACTGCTAAGTCCCAAACTAAAGTTTTCCTGCTCCACGCACTGACGCAGACAGCAATATAACAAAAGCAGTGCCTTTATGTGACTCGTTGCAAACAAGGCATTGGTTTTATTGGTTTTCAGAGAAAAAGGACTTGAGAGTACATTTCAGCTGCAAGACGTTACTCACAGCAACAGCATGGGGGGAAAGAGACAGAAGATAATAATCATCATAGATAGTAGTTAATCTTCTATTCCGTTCCAAACCCTGGGAACATTAAGGAATATTTCCACTGTGTCCTTCTCCTTCCTCAAGTCTGGTTCTTGTTAACTGTTGGGGTTTTACCTGGCAGGCAGCTCAACTCGTGGGTTGAGATAGAGACAATTTAATAGGACAGCAAAGAAAGGGAAAATAATAATAATGATAGAAGAATATACAAAGCGAGTGATGCACAATGCAATTGCTCACCACCTGCCGACCGATGCCCAGCCAGCTGCCGAGCAGCGGATCCCGGCCAGATTTTCCCCTAGTTTACATATTGAGCATGACGCCATATGGTGTGGGATACCCCTTTGGTCAGTTGGGGTCAGCTGTCCCAGCCGTGTCCCCTCCCAACTTCTTGTGCACCCCCAGCCTCCTCGCTGGCAGGGCAGTATGAAAAGCAGGAAAAGGTCTTGACTCTGTGTCAGCACTGCTCAGCAATAACGAAAACATCCCTGTGTTATCAACACTGTTTTCAGCACAAATCCAAACCACAGCACTATACCAGCTGCTAGACAGAAAATTAACTCTATCCCAGCTGAAACTAGGACATAACTGTACAGGGAGGGGGAAAAAGTTGCAGTGAAGTCAGGCATAGACAAAGGAATGACAAATTGCCATGTCTTCCAAGAACGGCAATGTTTCAGCTATAAAAGTGAAGTGCAGATGTAAAAATTCTGCCATGCCTTCTGTTTTTAGAAAGTTAGGCCATTTCATAGCAGCAATTGTATTCTACCTCCTTCTATTCTCATTACAACAGAGCTGATCTGAATGAGAAATCAGAGCTTTAGCACATAATGGTGGTCTGTAAGTTACCACCCTATTCTGTACCTGACCCTTTCAACTCTATCCCTTCTCATTGCCTGTTACCAAATGAGCAAGGCAGCGATGTCTGCCTGTCCTAAAGCCCTGCTGGGCTTGGTTGGTCAGAGCCCTTCGATGGCCATTTCCACTTGTCTCCTTCCACACCGAATTACGTTACCGTTCTCCCGCACTGATGCGCTACACCTCCCTGCACTCACCCGAGCACACACAGACCCCTCCAAACAAATGTGGGGATGTGGAGTGAAGCTGGCAGTCAGCAGCTCTGATCCTGGGGTCAAGTCCTTCCTTGTACTGTCTCTGGTGCAAAAAGTGACAACAAGAAAGAAGGAAGGGTGGAATATAAAGGCACAAAACCAGTGTCACCGGATTCAGCTAGTATTCAGATGTTTCCTAGCCGATTTAACAGTTCTTTGCATCTCACAAAGCAAAAATGTTTGTGTCATCTATGGGTAAGCGGAAAACACAACACTGAGAGGCTGTTCAGTACCATAACGAAGGAAAAAACACAGGTGTTTTGCCTGATCTTTCCTTTTGAACACTTGCAGATCCCGCTCCGTCCACAGTCTACTCTGTTTTTAACTCGCCCCACTGTTCAAGTCTAACTACCTGAAACCTCCCTTGCCACTTTAAACTTATTGCTTCCTATTGTTCCTGTCGACACCAAGAACAATCAATTTAATTCCTCTTTTTAGCAGCCTTTTAAATCTTTGAATGGTTTCATGTCTCCCCCAGGCTGTTGTTTTGTTGACTAAACCATCCCTACTCTTTCCATCTTTCCTCCAAGCATGCTCATGGACTCTCTGCAGTTGTTCCACATCTTCCTTTAAATATTTTGCCTATATGGGGCACGCTCCCTCAGCTGAGGCTGCCAGACGAATAGGTTCTTACCTTCCTGTTAAAACGTGCTGGAGTGATGCTGCTGACTCAGCAGCCCAGTTCACAATCTGCTGTAAGTGCCTGGTCTTTTTCCACCTAAATGACGCACCTTCTTAATGATTCTCTGGCTAGTTGTCTCCCAGGTCAAAATTAGAATTGCTCTTATACTTCTACAAAATAAAGAGAGTTTAGGGTTTAGGAAGACACCTCAGGTGTTTTCCTGCTCGATGTCATCTACCAAGAGTGAACAAGGAGACACCACCAGCATTTAAAATGCAAGAAGACACCATTCCCTAAGAAGCCTCCAGCTTCCTGAAGATCGGTGATTTAGGAGCTTAACTAAACCACTTTTGAAAAGGAGCTGCTACCCATAAATCACTTAGAATAGTCATGAAATCCCTCCCTCTCCCATCCTCCATTTTCTATTTATCTGTGCCAGAATTTTGCTGAGCTGGCATCCCCTGCACCCGCAGTTATCTTTGAGCTGTTGAAACGCAAACAGTCTAACAAAGAAAATCAATTTGTGGAAGCATTTGTATTCCACACTTCACATGTCTATCTGAATTAAAACCACCTCTCTATGCAAATAAGGTTTAGCATTGAAAGTGTGTTCAAAATGACAAGTCCTTGAATGAATGCACAGCCTGCGGCTGAAACAATCTCTATTAAAGAAATGCCATTAACCATTAAGGCTAGATGACTGCCTCTTTCTCATGAAGCCAAGAATATTGCTTTAGTCATGAGGGATTAGACTGCCTCGCCCCTCCTTTTTTTTTTTTAAATGAAAATCTAAATAAACACAGTAAAAGTAGGTTAGTTCGTAAACCGTGAAGAATGCAAACAATGCAGCCAGGACAATATCGCTAACTTTAATTCATATCTACACATTGACCCTTCAGAACTGCCTGGCTTACAGCATTTGCAGAGCTGCGGACCTCAGCTCTTGTTTAATGATTCATTATCTCCCATTACTTCTCCCCAGACCCAGAAGAACCACGTCTGGTGTGCAGTTCTTGGCCTGATTACAACCATTTCATGAATGACATGAACACCATTCTACAAGCCATTTACAACCCCCATTAAAATATACACAGCCATGACTACAGTCACCTTAGATCGTTTTCCATTATAAAGTGCGTGTGCTGAACATGGTTTTAGCAGTGTGCTGCAGAAATCTCCAGTCCCCAGTGATGCCGTTTCCCCAGAAAGAGAAAGGCCTAGATAAATGCCTTTCTCGTTATTTCAAGAGGCTTTGGGTTAGCCCATATTTGACTGAAGGTTGTTGTAGGTACAAGAAGTGGGCTGAAACCACAGTGCGTTAGAAGTACAAACGTGAGGTCACCACTTAGAAATGTGTTAGCTGGTAACCTCTGGGATTCTTTAATAAATCACTCCATTACTCACTATTTAAACCAGAATAGATGAATGACGCTTCTTATTTGTCATTAAACACTCATTAAAGTAAACAACCTTTAATGAAGTTCTGATTAATGATTATTGCATGGAGGAAAAGTGATATAAGTAGATAAATAATTATGGTGGAAGCCTTTGTCTCACTAAAGTCAATGAAGAAGAATTTAATTGATTAGGTACCTATGGCCTCAAAGAGACAACAATTTCACACCCCCTGTGGTATTAGTGAACAACATTTCACAGTGTGGTAAGCAATATATTGCTTATTATCTTCTACCTGGCTGAAAAACCACTGCAAGATATGTAAATAAGGAAGCATTGAAATAGTTTACCAATTTAATTTTTTTTTTCTGTGCACTCTTCTGAGGGGACGGATATATTTACTAGAATCTATAATTTGCTTTCGATGGAGCAGTTCCTATTAAAAATGCAGATGAGTTGAAACTAAAAAAAACCTACCCTACAGAAATATGTCACCTGGAATGACAGTTTCAAAATGGGAAAAAAATCACAACACTTCCTTCAATAGTTTTGCATTATTACATAAGAATTTTTTGCCATTAAATTGAAAGAACATATGCAAATATTTAGCATATCATCACAATATTATATGTATTTCATGCAAACATGATAAAATTAATTAAAACCTTACAAGGCTATCTTTTAAAATTTGTTTCAGTTTTGATATTGACAGGTACAAGTCATTTGAGGTTTTTTGGAACATCTTGAGGGTGCTCACAAGGCATGAGCAGGACAAACAGGGGATCAGGCCCAGCCAGCACGGATTCATGAGAGGCAGGTCTTGCTTGGCCAACCTGATCTCCTTGTGTGACCAGGTGACCCGCCTAGTGGATGAGGGAAAGGCTGTGGATGTGGTCCACCTGGACTTCAGTAAGGCCTTTGAGGTAGAGTTTTGTTTATTTATTTAAGGCTAAACAACACTGAAAGAGAAAAAGACCCCTGTTTATTTCACCAATAAAATGCAGGTGACCAACACAGAAGAATGATTTCTTAAGTTTCAGCGGTCATCAGCATTTGTTCTTAGCCACAACGTTGCAAAGCAGCGATGATGATTATCAGAGGCAGAGAGTTTGGCAGTGGGGAAAGTAGCCTGTATGTTCGGAAAGAGATTTTCTGCCTTAGGTACGCTGATCTTTTGTGTGTCAAATTGTCCCATGCTAATTAGACTTGCTCCTGGCTTTGAAGATGCTGTCATTGAAGATTTTTCCTGAACTTGCTTCCTCTAACCGACAATCTCTGACTCTCATGCTGCCCCCAAGCTAAAATACCCACTTTCAATTATATCCACCACGGTCTGCACAGCAGTTGGGGTATCTCCGAGACGGTGCGTTTTCACCTGTCCAGCACACGTTCTTCACGGACCGTGGAATCCAGGTCTTTACCAGCTGTGAAGGTTTCATGGACCTATGAGGAAAACCACAAAAACTATGCTGAGAGGTCCATCCCGGGCTGGTTTCTGTAGCTCACTGTACTGGATGTTTTCAGTCTACTGTAACTGAGTCAAAACACGCCCACGGAAAATAATGTCATGCTTAACCAGAAAATGTATTTGATGCCATCCCCTCATTCATTTTCAGTGGGATAAAGAAGCAATAAAGAAGGCGGTGAAGTCTGAAGCTTGGAAAAATGTCTCTCTCTCTTTGGATATACGAGTAGAAAAAAGGAAGTGTAGGTGGGCTTATAGACTCTACCAGTTTGGGCATGCTGCTTAACTGGGCCAATAGTCTTTGCATATTTATGCAAAAAGATGGTGCATGAATTTAGGTGACACTAATAGAGTTTAGGCAGAACCTCATCTTGAAAGGCTGGTGATGAAATATTCTGCCAGCACCTATCATATTAATGATGAGATGTAATGAGGAAAATGAGGCCAACTGGAATGGCTGGTTCCCTAGTGACCACAGGTAATTTTTTTTTGCTGTAATAGGAGATTGCAATCTAATGCATTAGTAGGACATAACTGTAATTCCATCTGTTTAATGCTGATTTAGAAACTCATCCAAGCTCATTCTTGGAGCTGCAGTCAGGAATCTCACTGAATGTTTGGGGGAATGGTTTAGATAAACACATGGGAAAATGGCCTCAGGTGTTCCAAATGCTGGCTGGAAGCCTGTAAGGGTAACACCCTTACCCCTTTAAAGTTTTTCCTTCTAATCAATAACTTCATTATGTTTATAGGAACGGTGTATTCTCTGGGAAACCGATATTGTAAGCAGGATAAATTGTTTGTGTGCAGAGAGATTCTGGATAGTCATTGGAATTAGGTACAACAGATGTCACATTAACATTTGGCTGCTGAGATGTCAGATGAGTGCTTGCAGCATGGAAGTGTTAGGCAGTTGATAATGGGCTTCCTAACACGTGCTGCTGTCCTTTTCATATCGCTGGACTAAAGGCGCACCCCGACTGAATATAGAAGTGAAACAGAGGGGGAAGTTGTGTTACATCCTGTAATATACCCTAGTATTCAGTAATATTCAGTAATATTCAGTCAAGTTCAGCATTTCATACGTTTCCCTATTTAGCACACACTAGCATGTTATAACCAAACCCAAGGTGCGATTAAGTTACTGAGAAAAAAGAAAGCTTACAGAGAAGGGGAAAAGAAACCACACACACACACACCCCCCAAAGCCAATACTTTCTGCTATAAGACTCCTGTTTAAGTAAGTACAGACACATTTCCCAATGTAAAACAAAATCAAAACAAAACAAGCTGTGAAAAAATGTTTAGAAAGCCTCCCTCATTCAACAGGTGGTAAAGTGTCAAATGATGTATCTGATACTTGGTTAAGATGCTGTTTGGATTAGGCTCGAGTTCTTTTAATTAGGCATAAATCTAAGGAAGTGACTCAGTCAATGAAGCAGCTTGATTTTTTGTCCCCAAAGATTCAACTGGTCCATCGCTGTACAGCTTCTAAGTAGGTGATATCCTGATCTTGACTGGGATCTCTAAGTTTTGGTGTGACCACAGTCTTCTGTGGTAACTCAGCCTGTTCTCAAGAGCCGAAACTCATTGGACTTCCTCACCATCCAGTAAATTACTCCATTTTTCTAGAGGGAAGCTCATCCCAAACCAAATCATCCGCAGTAATGAAAATCCTAGATGACTTTTTAAATCTTTCTTTTTCCCCAGACTACAATTTTCCAGCGCCTTAGGCATGAATCTTCATGACTTAAGTCAGCCTTGTATAACTGCAGGTTCACTTTCCCTGTGGACTTGGCCCAGAGTAGGATGGGAAAGGAAGCCCCCCAGGGTATTCACCAGCAGATTGCTACCACGAGATAAATAGGTCCCAGCGTAACACCCACAGGAAAGCTCTGTCTAACGAAGCTCTTGCAACTGAAGAAGACTCCATCAAAGTAAGGACAAAACATCAAAACTGAATATATATTCCTTTCTACTTCAATTTGACTTATTGGATCACTTCCACAGCGTTGACCTTGCTTTGTTTCTTGACTTCTCCACCTCCCTTTGGCTCTCTTGGGGTTTTATTGAGTCTTGATCTTTTTGTGTGTTATCACTCATTTACTTTGCATCTGCCTGACTTAACCACCCAGAACTAATCCCATACAGGCAAGGCTACTCAAGGTCTTTCAGATCCTGACTCCACTGAAGCCAGTGATTCAGAAGTTGTCTGAATGTTGTGTTCAGAGCATATAGACATAAATTATTAAACCTGGTACTTCAAAAGCTTGTATTGGAGCAATTCAGCATTTACCTGAAATGTTACTTCCAAGTCTGCTTCTTCATAGGTAGAGTTTTATTCCAGTTAGTGAAAATCTCTCCCTTTCAATTTAGATGATTACTCTTTGTCTGCAAAGTGGCCTGGAACAAATAACGAAGAGACTAATTTGCTAGCTTGCTCCGGATTGTAAATTCAATCCTGATATTATTTCATCTAGCCACACCATTTGCCAGGATATTATCCTTTGTAGATATACACAAAGCCACGTGTTTTTAGCCAGTAAGGTGTGTGTGTGTGGGTGGGTCTCTGTGTGTGTGTGTGTAACTATTTTGATTTTAAAAGAGGAATTGCACTTGAATGACCTTTCTGAAAGGATGCATTCCCACTAAATACTACTTAAAATTGCTCTGTACCTCTCGAAAAAGAAAGCTGGTGCTGGAAATATTGGAAGGCAATCTTTTGGGTTTCATTCTGATAGATACAGGGAAAAGAAGGTTTTGAAGCTTTTTTTGAGCAAGGACAAAGCATAACTGGGAGAAGGAGCAAAAATAGTCCATGAGACTGGCTGCTTTGGGGTAGACTAGGTGTGCTTAATACCTCATTTTAAATTGTTGTCTCCAGTTCCAGCTGGAAGCTTGCTGGTTCTGGGAAGAGTGAGAGGGACCTGTGTTTCTCTGACAGACAGTCTCACTACCCATGGCAGCCCGTCTGCTGGTGTATCTCCATTAACTCGGCTGTCACACTCAGGCTCAATCTCTGCAAAGCCAACAGAGAAATTACTCGTGGCTCTGGACCAGCTGGCAGCAAGCCCTCCTCCCTGCAAAGCAGGCAAACCCAGGGAGCTCCTCTGAGCTGCCAGCAGCAAAGTCACTTTCCTCCTGGCTCCCATGCCAAGAAAGCCAAGGAGGTGGCTGAGTACCAAACAGCTTGCTCCAGACCCTGTTTATGGTGTGGGCTCAGATTCATAGCCGGAGAGGAAAAAAATAATAATTGGGGCACTACCAGCATTACCGATGGCCACTGCTATGTGCCTGTCAGTGAAAACAGGATTTAAAAAGGAGAGGAAATGAGGTCAAACTTGTTAAAGCGTCACTTCTGGTATCCGCAACACCTCTGACAACACAAATTAGTTCCAAAGTCCCTTTTGGGGATTATGCATTGCACTTGTGAAAGTGTAGTTTTTCTGAGACAAAAGAATGAGGTCCCAAAATATTAATTCTTCTCCTTAGCCAGTTTTACCATTTTTCCCTTTTTCTTTCACCATTCCTTCTGCTTCATTGATATTCTACAAGGCTGACTCCTTATAAATTTGAAATGGACTTGGAATCAAGCTCTTGGCTTTTTTCCCTTAGCACAGAGCCCACATGCTCCTCATTAATCAAAGAGGTAAAAGGAGATTAAAACATCAGGTGAAATGGACTGTGTGTACAGAGGAGGAAGTAAGACTGGACTGAACAGGTACAGGAGACACACAATGCACAGCATAGATGCCATCTGTGCACTCCCCAGGTCTTACCTCGCATTACGACAGGGTGTTCAAGGCTTAAAAATTCACAATGTGTCATGCAATGACACTTCCTCATCAGCTGTAGAGATGAATGCCTTCTGCTGAGATTCTTATTGCTGCAGATGGGTTAGAGAAAAATGTTTCCTGCATGGCTGTTACTTTAACTGGAGATCGCAGTGCCCGTCAGAGACCTTTTAATTGACTGAAACGTGCCTTTTTCCTCTCTCTCGACATAAGCTCATTTATCTAGTACAGTAACTTGCGCTAGGAATGCTGCAGAGACAAAGCGGCTTTACAACCCTCCAGCAACGTAGTAAAGTCTCATATCACGGGTCAGGAGAGTTCTGCTACTGGCTTTCCTCATGACTCTGAACAAGTCATAGTCACCATTTTCTTCTCAGTCCCTTCATCTACCCACCTCCACCCCCCACATGCCTACGCGTGCATCTGCACAAAGGTTGCCTTCTGCAAGTTTATGCCCGATTCTCACTCTGTTCGAGGACTCCAGAAACTGCTATGCTACTAATAAGAATTTGCCTTCTTTTATGGCAGTCTGAAGACCCACAAACAAAGGCAATCCCCCGCTTCAGCACATCTTTCCCGTTATGTCTGTCTCCTATAGCTTTATTTGGCTTTCCAGCTTGACAGGTGTTGTACAGGAGATCTTTAATTCAATGTCATGATTCACACCACAGATCTCTCTTCACAAGGTTAAATTAAAGAGTTTTCCAGAACTGCAAACACAGTGACCTTAACTAATGCATATTTTATAAATCAAAAGATCCTAGACCCCTACAGCAAAGCATATCATCCTTAGACTTCTGCCCAACTCCTGAGGTATAAAGGCCAGATCCTTTTGGCTGAGTGGCTCAAGGCAAATGGCGAGGTTTGATTCGCTCAATGTTATCTGCTGAAAAAGCAGGTGCTTCTCTAAGAGTGGTGGTAAGTCCATGCAGTAACAGAAACACATCCAGACAGCTGTTCATCCGATTCTAAGATAAACATTTCCGTTTCTAACTGAAGTCGAGTAGCCCAGACAAGCCCTTTTAAGCTCACTGCCCACCTTCTAGCCAGGTAAGTCAAGTGAAACGAATCCAAATTTGAAGCCTGTAAGCCTCAAAGCTCCCTCCGTCGTCCAAGTGTTGCTGTTGCATGTGCTCAGGACAGGTACCTGGAGAGGTGAGCGCTGGCACTAGAGCTGAAACGGGTCCCCTGGGCATGGTATGGGGGAAGGGTTTCTGATCTGATGCGTGTGCCCTGGCCATGCACTGCCCAGTGCAAACATGGAATGGGCTGTGCTGCTGTCGTTCGGGAGACGCAGCCAGAGCTGTTGTTTCCGGAGAATTTTCTTTTGAGTGTTAAGCATTTGGAGGAGACATGCACAAATGAGTCTTGGAAAGAGGCTAGGAACCCTGCTCTAGGGAAAGCCGTGACCACTCGCTCCTTCATCTGGTCAGTGTCTGATCAGCAAATTGCACGGTCTTATCAGGACTGCCCTCTCACTTCAGCAACTCAGGGTCTGATAGTAAGGTGAGAGGCAAGTCTGAGATTCCTCTGCAGGAGAGAGGCAATGGCAAATATGTCTGTTTTATCTGGGTGGCCCTGAATCTTTACCAGTCTTTTTAAAAGGCTGCAATCCCAGTTTGAGACAGGGGTCTGCAGCAGGGGCATCAGCAGATGAGACGCAAGGGAAGAGCCAGCTGAAGAAACACTTCCCGCTTCAGCGCTTGCCATCGGTGCCTCTAAACAGCTCTTTATTCAAAATTAAACAAAATTGATGCTGCAGCACACATCCAGCATGGCATTTCACCTTCTGCCATTTGGTTTGGCAGAGTAGTGCCTAACAATTTGAAATTTAATCATAAATGGTGTTACTACTCTTTAGAATGTTAAATCTTCCCAGCACTCATATCCCCAAAGGCAGTTCAACTTCTGCGAATGACAATAAATTGAAGAGCAGTTTATATACTTAGATTTAGCCTGGTTTGCACAAAGCAAAAGGTTCACTGAGTATAGATAAGGGATTTTTAGGCCGTGCAGACAACAACCGCACCACATAATCCCTCCAGAAGTCCAAGGCACCAGAAAAGCAATGGGCATGTGTTATTTAGAAGCTACACAAAGTCAGAGCGGTTGTTGTCTATTATACTCAGTGTGAAAAGGTGCTAAAATACGACAGTTTTTTCTGTCACGATCATCATTTGCATAAAGCCAAGCTACGAAAGGAGTAACTCAGTCATGCCAAGGAGTGATATTTACATGTGTTAAATACTTCTCTCATGTATCTGAGCATCTCATGTAGTTAATAGCTTTATCCTAAGAGTGCTAACGAGTTCGAGATGGTTCATCTCTGGATGAGTGGCATCTGAGACAACAAATGTTTTGTTCAAGGTCACACGAGGTAGTCATGGTAGAGTACAAAATCCTCACACCTTCAATATCCCGAGGTCACACCTTAACCGTTGCATCATTTATAATTCATATACTGACATCCAAATGCACAGCGTTCGGAAGACTTTCTATATTACCCTCAAAGACGTCTTTCTGACTTATTCCATCAGGTTCCTTGGAAACTTCTACCACCTCAAGGGGCAGATGTCTGTTCCCATGCTGTCTCTCAGAGGTCTGAGACCGTCGCATTGCCCAGGGATAGACATTACTGACCACCACCGTAATTAGGTGCAGAGCCCAGTCAGGCCTTGGGGTTTGCTGTTGGGGAAGACATTGTACAAAGCTGAAGGAGTTCTTTTTTCAGCCTTTAGCTTTTCATTCAGAAGCAAACCCATGTTCCCAGGTGCTTGAATGTAAGCTTGTCCTGTTTCCCAGGAGCTGGTTGTTTTCCTCTGCACTACCCAGTTACACTTGAGTTGAAAGTGCAGAGTGGTTTTGGAATAACTCTCAAACTTAAAAGGCAAGAGGGAGCATTTTCCTTCCCCTGCCGTTTGACAGGAAGATGTTTGTATTCAGAAAAGAGATAACTGTGGGAAACCCCTGTTTCCCATTGACTTTAATGAAGCCAGGGGTATGTCTTCAGCCTCAGTGGCTGCCTGGTGTATAATCTTGGTCACACTGATGTCAAAGTTTTGCTGTTCCTTGGCAAAATGAGAAGCATATCAGAATGTCAATAAAATGTCGAGGACGTGTTTTTCAGGTACCGGGAGTTGTATACAGCATGTGCTATGGTGAAGCACATGTTTTATTTCTGTGTGATAAAGGCTAGGAAAGCAGCATCTAAAAAGATTAAAACCATCAGCAAAAAAATATATTACAGTAATTAAACACTTCTGCATCCAATGGCACTCTTCTTTAGAAGGTACCAAGGACGTAACTGTAGGCACCATTAAAGTACACATTTCATTTCTAGTTAAGATTTCTCCCCCCCAATAATTAGTATGTAGAGTAGGTTAGGGATGTTTAAATGTATTACACATTAAACAGGGTATAGCTCACAAGGATGAGGGATAGAAGTGAGCGGGCAAAGAAAGGAGACTGGAAGAAGAAGAAGAGAATTAAAAAACGTTAGTCTGTGTGTACAGTCACGTGCAATTCATTCAAAGTTAAATTAGGCTCTGCATAAGATGAGCTAACACTAACGTCAAGCAGAAATGCAGCCCTGTTTGTGGGACCGTACAGCAGGTAAGCAAGCTAAGGAAGCACCCTGTAAACCAGAGACGTGCAATCTATGACTGTGCAAACGTCTTTCTTTGTAACTGCTTCCCATGGCATTCCTCTTTCACTGCTTCAGACAGCTGAAAACTCTGTAGTTCCTCATGCAAGCAATATTCTGCTTGTTTATGGGCTTTAGATTTTCCACAAAATAATGAAATGTCAGATGTATTTCAGTGCACGTGCTTAAATGTGTAAATCGCACCTGTGATCATCTGATGTTGTGCTGGGAGAGCAAGAGGAAAATCGCCAAAGATACATGCTTGCCTTTCTTCCAGGGGAATCAGTACATTCCCACCAAAGAACCAGCTCCTGAAGGGATTTCAGATAAAACCAGTCTCAAACATTTAACTTACATAATTGATTTTTTGTTTTTTTTTTTTTTTTTTTGTGTGTGGTTAATAGTACTTGCCACTGACGTTCTATTTAGCTTGTTTTAACCTTTTTGTTTTTATGAGTTCTTTTCTACCATCCTTCCTCACATGTGCTGTACGTGAGGGTGACAGGACAAAACTGGCACGTCTGTGACCAGTTTCTGTTCGTAACAGCAACGCAATGAGACTAACTCAGCCCTGCTCTCTCTGCCAGTGAAGTCTGCTGATACTCCCTTGTACTGGCAGGACTTTTAAGCCTCCAGCCCCAGGGATATTCTTCAGCTTTCGTTGTCACTGAATCTTCTGCTCAGAGAAGAGCATTTCAGGGGACATCTTGCTTGCTAATGACCTGCGGGGCTGCATCTCAGATAACAAAGAGATTAGGCAGTGAATTTAGAGAAACCAGTTCTGTAATCGTGGTTCCAGGCATCATCCATCTCCATCATCAGCAAATACAGCAGCTGAAACTCCAGCATGCCAGGGATGAGCCCCTGTGGAAATGGAAGCCGGTAGCTTATGACTAAGCTGCACGTTTGGAGGAACCTTCCCCACTGAGAGTCCTTTGTTAAACAACAGGGCGACATTTATCTTCATTTCTTGAACAGTATGGCAACCAGCCTTTTGTGTAGCCTTATCAACCCAGGGATACCAGTGTTTGTCGTACAGATGCTGGTGAAGGCCCCCTTCCGCAGGTCAGGTTGCAGAACAGAAGAGATCCTGCCTCCCAGACCTCAAAAGGTAACACTCAAGTAATCTTTAAATCCTGAAAGCAAACATCTCCAGATTCATACACTGAAAGGCTAAATGAATTCCATGGGACTACCATACACTGCATGAAACAAAGCACACATTTCATTCCTCGCAGGATCGGTGCCTTCTTAATATTGTTGCCAATAGACCTGCGTTATGGTCAGATTACAGGACGGATGTTAGAAACTCCCCTCAGAGTTTAATGAGCCGTGGGTTAAGTGACAGACACATTTGCCTGAGCATCCCAGTCTGACCGGCATTGTCATATAGCCAATGAGACGACTCAAATATGCCTTCCCCATTTACAACACATATCAGTGTATTATTGTGAACAAATGCCAGCCAAAGGCATGAAACCCTTTCCTCGGCTTGGTGGAATATCAATAACATTATAAGATTCTGTGTTAGGAAAAGCCAGGTTTATTTACGTCTTGATCAACTAGTCTTCAAACACACCGAACGAGTCTTCTAAGAAATCACTAAAACTAGAGAAATGAAAATAATCACGGTTCATGTTACAGGGAAATAAAATTATTAGTTTAAGGAAATATCTCCCCAAGTGCACCTGTTATCAAAAGGAAATGGTAAGTTTGCCATGCAAACAAAGACAACAATTAGCTGAGCAAA
>NW_008823955.1:177104-184185 GCF_000699105.1 Pygoscelis adeliae | reverse complement strand
GTTTAACAGGGGTAAAAACAAAGGGTTGAATCCTGGCTATTCCCTGCAGATAAAGTTGAAACACTTCAAAGGAAAGTTAAAAAATGAAAAGTTCATTTGAAACCAGAATAATTTAACTTTTGCTGTATAAAGCTTCAATGATCAAAGCTAATGCCTTTAACTAAAAAGCAAGCTCATGTGTTGGTAACTGGACTATTTGTTTTATTTTTTTCCAGTTGGCTCTGAATGCACAATGCAAACTGAGTTAACATGATTTGTCTCTACCATTTTGTTTACAGGACAAGCAGATCTGCATTTGAGAAGAAAGACGTGACTTCCATAATTTTAGAATCAGGAGAATGTCTCTTTGCTCTTCTATGTAGAGAAACTACATATCTGGCAAGGTGTGAATTGAAAGGGCACGCGAGTGAATTGCTGGAAGAGTGAACTATAAAGACAAATTATTTTCTGAAGATTATGCCTTAAAGCAGCCTTGAAAGATTCAGTTTTCCATTCTTTAAGCCTCTGAGTTTCAGTCTTTACTGCTTTGCCCAACCGCCTTGCCTGCAAACGCTTGCCTTTCTTCCATAGACAACGCCCCCGGTTGGAAGGCTCCAAGATTGATTCTGAGACCTTCCATTGAAGGAAAAGCTTGTCCATAGTTAATTTCAATTTCTTGTCCCACGCTAAGGAGTTTAAACCTCTGAAAAGTGGGAATTTACTCCTTTCTTGTTCACTTTGCTTTTGTTCAGCTGCTGATACAACTGTAGGGAATTCTGTGGAAAAAATCCTTTGACAGGCACAGCTGGAACAAGCCATGATGAAGAAGCATCTCCTCAAGAGTTTGCCCTCTCACTCGCAGAAACACTCCATGCATTTCTGCCCCAGGTGCACGGGGGCCCAAGGAAGTGCCCTTGTTTAACCTAGTTACTGGGTCAATTTATGTCCCTCGTTTCAGGTGTAAGGAATGTAACATTTTGAGTGGCAGGTCTCTGGGGGCAAAACCTGCTGCAAGGAAAGTCATTGTGTTTGGGTTAAGATGCTGAATTCTGACTAGCGGCAAGTGCTGTAGGAATAAAGTTCACCGTGCACATAGTTCCAGCGATTATAAAATAGTAATATTCCAATGCCACAGGGACTGCACAGTGCCCTAAGCAGAGGATTGAATATCCTCTATTAACAGAAGTTTTCAGTATAAGCCATCCAGACTGATCAGTAGTGGGCAACAGCCACGGGAACGAGGAGAAAGCGATCTCTCTAACATATATATTGAGGAAAACTAAATGGATCTGTCAAAAAAAAAAAAAAATCCTCTCAAAGCCATGTTGATTGCTACTGATTTTCTCATATTACAATACATTCTTACAAACACATTGACTGCCAGTGAAGTGGAAATAATTCCCCACCCCACCTTCCATCCCCAGAACTGTTTTCCTAAAAATAGGGTAGAGGAGATTGGCTTGCAATTCTTCAGCCTTATTTTTCATTCCACCAAAAGGGGGAAAAACACCCACAGAGGTATGGTTACAGAGACAGCTTGTCTGCCACTATCATTTTCATCCTCTTTTCTTATTTTTCCACCTCCTACCCGCTAGTGAATATCCCACAAACTCCGGCAGGAAAGCTTAGATCCTCCTCCTCAAAAGATGGCATGCAGCTAAGGGTATAGTGTGATTTCTAATAAAAACCTTCAAAACGGACAGCACAAAAGTCTCACACATAAGAAATAATACGACACTTGCAAAATCCTGCTCTAAAATCCTCAGAGATGAATGGGATGCCTCCCTTGGATTTCAGCAGCTTTCATTCCAAACTTGCATAATCATAATGTTATTCCTATTGATCAGGCACAATGTTTTTGAAGCAAGATATGGAAAATCAGAGCCACTCCCCTTCGTCTTTGCTGAATGTCCATCATTTGGAAGTTTAGAGTATTTTCTCCCTCTATATGCAGCCATACAGAGGCTCCGTGAGTATCACTTTCTTAAGTACTCCTCTTTGAAAGCCGCCAGACAGGGGCTTCTGTAAAATGAAAGTGAAAACCTGTGATAGGTAGCAGTATTAGTTAGAGTTGTTCTGAACACAGAAAACCGGATGGGAAATTCTCTAAAACGCCTCTAATGGCTGTCACATTTCACTGCCTGACATTTGCATGCAATCAAAGCGTCAAGAGGTTTCACTGCCTGCAGCTCAAATTATTTTGTAAAAAGAGAATGAACGCTGCCTTTAAACACAAGCAAACTACCTTCAGCACCAGACAGAAAGATGTGAGGGGTATGTTCATCACACAGTTTTTTGGTTTTTGGTAGTTTCTGAAGTAAAACAGGGAAAATAGGGACATTACCTGTGTGTAACACGGTTTGATTCATTCCAGCTCTGAACTGAAACCCCATGGTGAAATTAGAGAAGTATTGTCTTTCTACGGGTTCTTTCACAAGCTCTTGATCCCACTGCAAGTTCTCATCCAGAGTCACACATCTCTGGCCCCAAAAAAGTAAAGTCCTTTCTTCCTCTTCCAGAGCCATTCTCTTCAAAAGGACCGCACTGAAAACACAAGTCTCCATAGTAGAGAGAAATTAATAAAGTGTCAAAACAAACAGAAAGAGCTGGCATAATATTTCTGCAAGCTATGCTAAGCAAGAAATGCAGCGTTTGTTCACTACTTCAGCCCGCACTATTAAGGGCTTATGTTTTGGGGTTCTTGAACACAGATCAACGGCAAATCTTTCCCTTCCTACATGGATGGCATAGTCAGGGTGTCCAACAGAAGGGCTGCTAGTCTGCCCAGCCTGTAGAGAAATGCTTTCTAGCCTCTGCTCCCAGATTAAATGAACTAGTCTATCTCAGTGACATTAGATATGGCTTTATCACCACCACAGGCTTCGAATACTCGATAAATCGGTCACAAAGACAGCAGTTTTCAGTGTGAAGTGGAACCCACTGCTCTACCACCAATGTAATTTTATCTGTAGAAACCTTTTCACGGAAGAAAGGTCTAAGCAAAAGAGACCTTGCTACCCAGCATTTATCTCCCCTTATCCTGGACAACACACTTTCTGCATACTCTGTTTTGTTACTCAGCTAGGCTTTACAGTTCCTAAACTTCCCAAAGAACTCTGTGGGATCTGTATTACCCTGTATTACCACATTGGCATTTAGAAACAGCTTATGCAACAAAACTCAGTAGGCAGAGAGAGGAGTAAATAAGATTATCATTCGTCATAATTCAATTCTATAGAGTAGCTTTTTCCCCTTTCTTCAACAGAGAAGAGTCTTTTCTGCTCTCAGGTTTCCTTTTGCTGCAGGTTATACTAGTCATTTCAGCCTCTCTCCAAAGACCAATAGAAATCATTCTCACCTCAGAATTGTCATCTAACTCTAGTCTTTTCTGAGATTTCCAACCTGGGGAGCATCGTGGGCCGGCATTCCAGCACTGAGGAGTCAACCTCCGCATCACGTAGACAAGAGTCATGCTGCTGGCACACATGGACCCCACCTGTCATGACAAAACAAACTGTTTTGCTGTCTCACAGTGCTTCCTGAATATCTCTATCAAGCCTTGCCTCCCTGGGAATTAAAAACAAAACAGCAGGAGAGAAGATGAACAGGTTCAGAAAAAGACAACTACACGCTATTTTTTTCCCCCAAGAAATTTCAGCACAGCCTTTCGCTGTGCTCCAGTGATAAAATTCTGTAGACCAAATATGAACCATTCACAGATTTAAGTTAAACACTCACAGAGAAAGGCCATCTACTTCTTCTCTGAGCTGGAATGAAAAGAGGTCATGACCAAGAACCATTTTAGTGTGTTCACCCTTAAAGTATTAATTTTTGCCTGTCCTTTTTCATTAGCTCCCCTTGACAACAACCTTGAAAATCCAGAGGTTAAATTACGGACAAGACATGCTATTTATTCTCTTCCACATCCGAAACACTTTACAGCAGAAAAGCACATGATTACAAGATACCTGCCAGATGGGTAATGTATTCACAGTACGCTGGAGAATGGTGATGAAACAGACTGTTGAAAAAGTACGCTAATGCTACTCCAGAAATGCCATTGCAACTGAGACTGGCCCAGTTTATGCGTCTGGAGTCTCACTTGTAAGAATGTAATCAAGTGACATTTAACAGGGCACAAAACAGGCACTGCTTTGTTCCGCGACATAGGAGGAAGCAATGAGCACGCCATCAGAAGCTGGAAGATCTCACCAGAACAAAAACCTGTAGTGATTCAAAAGGAAGTGGTTTATTTCAGCCTTCAACACAACTGAAAGAGACAGAATTGCATTTAGTGGCTGTTACATACGAGCCATTTTTTCACTACTGTTGAGATTAAATTGTCTTGATTGCCCCAGTGTTTTCATTATGAGTTAGTCATTCCTAATGCTCAGAAAAACAAAATGCAATCTTAGAGATGGGTTAATTTTTAAATAGTTAATTTTGTCAGCTCTACTATTACAATTATAGAATTATAACCATGTAAGTAGTTACTGTTTCCTGTTGAGTTCACCATCGTAACGCCACATGCCGGTCAGCTAGCAGGTCTCCATTATACTGGGTACTGTCCAAGTATGAAGTGCCCACTTCAATGGGCACCTTCTAACTTAGGGAGATACTTAAACTAGAGATGCTTAAACTACTGGTCTTACCTCACCATGTCGAAATCCCTGACTCTAACCTGTGGCCAAAGTCCTGCAGAAGCTGCTCCTCACGCTGGGAATTGGACTGTCAGTTTCAGAGGGGTGGGAGCAAGGGTAAGGCAGAGTACTTTTGAAAACCCATTGCCTAGATAGTCACACAAACTTGGCTCACTCTGCTTAAGAGAAAAATTATCATTCCCAGGAACCCCTTTCAGGGCTATTTCAGGAAGAGTGCAGCTGCCTGTTTATTTATGGTGAGAGTTATTCTGTATTTACTCTTCTGAGTGCTCCTCTGCGGAGTAAAGCCCAGGTGACATTTTTCCGGCTTCCTTTACTTTTCTCTGGGGCTCCCAAAAGCCTGTTTTAGGAAGAGATCTAACAGCAGAGGGTTTAACTCAAGCACTCAGTATTAGCAATCCGTCTGAGCTCTTACAAGAATATGTTCAACAAAACATGAAGACAGGCCAGAAAATTTTGGCTTTTACATCCTTCTTGTTCTCTCAATCCCTACAGAGTCACCTCCTCCACATGCCAGTGACCATTTCTCCAGTGATTTTATAAGGTTGGTTGCTGATAGACAGCACATATACATCAGTCAGCTTGTGTATCAACACTTGCATCTCATAGTCCTCTGACCTGCAAAATGATAAACTCCTGCTCCAAGTAAAAATATGAAGTGAGAGGGTAAACAGATACAGAGTGCAAGAAAATACTACAAATATTCCCATATCCGCTGATTGCTTCTACCTCCAGCCTCACGCTGGGTACATTTACAGGCTATTTTAGTTCTTCTCACATCACAGATCAGCTAAAATGTCCCATGAAAAGTGTGGCTTCTCAGCATACTTGGGCCTGAGCAAAGCTCCAACCAGTATCTTGCAGAAAAGAGCGATACATGCGGTGGGCGCACTAGGCCGCAAGAATTGTGAGATCAAATTCCAATCTAGGAAGAGAGAAGAAAAATTCAAAGTTTAAAGTTGCCGTTAAAATACAGGAGGTAATCAAAGCAGGACAAGCCAAAGGTCCTCCCTGCTGAGCACCAGGTCTCGCCGGAGCACCAGACCCCCACCACCAAGGCCTTTGCTGGGAACCGAGAAAGTGCTTAAAACTATTGAAGGGCAAAGATCCTGTGTGAGCACAGAAACACAGGGCGACAAGCAAGGTACTCTGTTGTTCAGTTACATGGACGACCTTGCACTCACTTGACTCACTTGCAGTTAGGCAGAAGACCCATTTGTCCTAGAAAATGTGTAAGGCGAACACCAACACAGAAATACTGCCAGTTTGAACCCGATAATTTTAACAGAATTGTGGGGTGCAAAATCGCGCAAGGTCACCTGTACCCAGGCAACCACATCAGTAATACCAAACAAGGCTGAAGCTGTCTAAATTACAACCTTGGAAACACTAGATTATGGTGCAAATGTAGCAGAATTGGGACCAGTGGGGGAAAAGTAATTAGCAAAGGAGTTGTTTATTTGGGAGAAGCTTGAGGGGGAGAAAGGGAGGTACAGGAGTGGAGAAGAGGTGCATGGAGGGAGAGGACAAATGGAAAGGAAAGGTTTAATACCGGGTAAGGAAGGGAAGAGGGATTTTTTGATGGCAAGAGTGTGGAAGTCTGTGGACTCAAGCCCACGGGGACACCAGAGGGACCGCACTGGACTCTCCGTCAGGTCTGTCTCCAAAAGATCTGGTGTAGAGGGGTCCAGAGGGATAGACTTGCTCCCCAGCAATAAGCGGTGTGGGGAGGGAAGGGTGACAGAACTGTAATTCCATGCCGATTTGTTAAGGTTTCAGAACGATAACCAACAACTTTATTAGTGTGTGTGTAAAATGATGCCATTGTAAACTAATAATAGTAGTGTTTATTAGTTAAAAAGGCTGTCATTTGGTTAATTAGTTTCTCAGTAACGTGGTGCTTAACCATTAAACACTGTAGTCTGTTAAATCAGTTACACCTCAAGCCTGCAATAGAAACAGAGAGAGTTGGACCTGGATGCTCACATCCCCCAGCTGTAACTATTTCATACATGCATGAAAATCACGCTGGAAAGCGTTGGCTAAATTTGTTACTCCTACTGGATAACAATGACAATCTAGCTTCTGAAAAACTAAAAATATTGCATTGCCGATTTGTAAATAATTTCCAGAAGCTGCGGATGACAGATCTTTCTAATCCAGTCATGTCGCGGTGCATAATTTCATGTTGGGATTTATCTCCAGCATTAAACAGGGCCTGGTGGAAGTAACCCAACAATAAGAAAATGAAGTAGTCAAGAACACAAGAACAAATGCCAGAGTTCAAGAACAAATGCCGGACTCTGCACCTAGGATGGAGTAATGCCAGGCACAAGTATAAATTGGGAGAGGAGTGGCTGGAGAGCAACCCTGCAGGTAGGGATCTGGGGGTGCTGGTCGACAGCAGGTTCAATACGAGTCAGCGGTGTGGCCTGGCAGCC
>NW_008823955.1:157789-176826 GCF_000699105.1 Pygoscelis adeliae | reverse complement strand
AGGTGCTGAGCTCTTCTCCCTGGGATCTACTGACAAGACGTGGGAATGGTCCAAAGCTGCACCAGGGGGAGGTTTAGACTGGACATTAGGAAGCATTTGTCTACTGAGAGGGTGGTCAAACACTGGAACAGGCTTCCTAGAGAGGTGGTCAATGCCCCAAGCCTGTCATTGTTCAAGAGGCATTTGGACAATGCCCTTAATAACATGCTTTAACTTTTGGTCAGCCCTGAAGTGGCCAGGCAGTTCAATTAGATGACCGTTGTAGGTTCCTTCCAGCTGAACTCTATTCTATTCTATTCTATTCTATTCTATTCTATTCTATTCTATTCTATTCTATTCTATTCTATTCTATTCTATTCTATTCTATTCTATTCTATTCTATTCTATTCTATTCTATTCTATTCTATTCTATTCTATTCTATTCTATTCTATTCTATTCTATTCTATTCTATTCTATTCTATTCTATTCTATTCTATTCTATTCTATTCTATTCTATTCTATTCTATTCTATTCTATTCTATTCTATTCTATTCTATTCTATTCTATTCCATTCCATTCCATTCCATTCCATTGTATCCTAGTTGTCAGTTTACTGCTTTGAAAATGAACGTTGAGGGGAAATGAGACTCACCTATGACCTGCTAATATATGGATAATTTCTTCAGGAGAGTTCTGAGACGGAGGCCACTGTATTCTCACACAATGAGAAATTCAGTGCTGTTTATTGTTCAAGCTGTCTGAAGCAGAGATTCATTTAGAGCCTTGCCTGTCAGTACCTAGTTCCTGCAGAGTCGCACAGTCAGATTTTGTCCCTCTTAAAACTGCTTGTGTAACAAATGGGAGTGACAGTCAATTGCACCTGATCTCTCCCTGTTCCTCTCAGCAGTTATTACACCAGAGATTAACCTGAGCTGGAGAAAAACCCTTTGTCACCTGAAGCACAGCAGCTGTTGCTGGCTAACTTCTTTTTCAACTCCTGTAGAATTTCTTCTGAAGTTTGATCTCAAATCAACAGTTTTTCTTCTGTTTCATTACCCAACGCAAGACAATGAGCAAAATCTTTCTTCATAATATGCCATAACTGGCAGTAAGCGGTGAAGAGAGATGGGAAAATTCTGGTCTCTGAGACACAGAATATGTGCCGTGACAATGCAAGCGAATGCCACATTTAGATTTCTATCTAAATCTCCAGGCCTCCCTCACAGGAATGAAGACAAATCACGTGCACAGACATTAACAAATCCAAAGAGAGTCATGGTGGGTTCCTATTAGCTTATTGCTTTCAAACAGCTCAAGTTTCCCCTCCTTGAGAGCATTCCCATATGGAGAAAGAACTGATGATGTCATGGTGTTATCTCAAGACAAGCGAGTCTAACTAAGCATTTTTTAGGACAGGAGCTGAAGATTGTTTCATGGAAAGCACAGCTAAGCCAACCTTAAGGAATTTCAGAGCAATTAAAATGCTTATTTTTTGAGTTTGTTCCTCCCCTGTGTCCATCTTCTGAAATGGGATCAACATGCGACAGCAGTGATTCTAAAAATTCCTCTCTTTGCGTTCAGAGCATTCCAATTATTCTTAAGGAAAAGAGGACAGAATCAATGACAGCTATAGAAAATCTGCCCATCTTTTGTTAATTAGCAGACTCTGAAAGCAACGCCCCTGAAGAACGGGCTGTAAGACACCTACTTTGCGTCAGTACTCCCCTTCACATCAGGAACCCACCCAGAGGCTTTTCTGTAAGAACAACAATGATAAGACGAAGATTTCTCTTGACTGTAGAATTAAGACTCGTTCCTTGCCAGTCTCAGCGCAGAGTGATCAACAAGCTAGTTTGTTCACTGAAGTCCAGCTTTGCTTTGAAAGCATAGTATCAGCCAAGTTCACCTACACAGAGGTCCTGGAAGAAATGCTTTGAAATCTGGACTGACTAAAATCAACGTGCAAAGCTCTCATTCATTTCAAAGGTAGGAAAGGCTTCAGGAACTGGTGTTGAAGGAAAGATTTTTTTTACGTGTTCTTCGGGGCTGTAGACGACAGGAGAGCTTTACTGCTGTGCAAATGTCCGAGTCCCTCAGTAACTGAGAGAGCTTGACATACTGAAACATGAACACATTTGAAAATCTAGTCCCAGATGCAATTTGGCTTGTGTAAGTGAAGTTTGGGTCAAGAACCAAAGAACTGTATGGAGAAAATAGGGTTCCAATATAGCTCTTAGTCCTTGCAACCCTTGTTACTAATTAGAAATACTTTGTTTAAGTCTTGCTTGAGGACTTAAGGAAGAACTCAGTAGTTGCTAGGTGGCAGTGACATTGCTCCACAAAGACTCTTCTGCGAATGGGAGGTCAAGGGAAAACAGTCTATGATGCTTGATTCAGTTGCTCTGTTCCAGTCAACAGAAAAGGCATTCATCAATGACCTCCAAAGCCAAGAGGCCAAAACCAGTCAGACAAGGTGAAATTGAAGATTTAGATCCTAACCACTGCATTCTTGACCCTGAGACACTTGGGCTGCCACAGGAAGAGGGTTACCAAGTCAAGCACAAGAAAGTTCAAGGTTTCATATTCAGATTTAAGTTCTGAAATCCTGGCCAAATTCAACTGTATAGCCCTGCAGTAGCTCTGGGCAGGGCTGCTAGTTAAAAGCATCTCTGCAGAGGCTTGGTTAAATGCTTAGAAGTGTAGGGAGAGCTTGTGTGACAAATTAAAATCCCGTTCAAAGCATGTTTTTGAAGTCTTAGAGAGGAGATAAGATATTGCAGCAAACGGGCTGCCCTCTCTCTTTCAATGTGTCATGTCAGAAAGCCATTGAATATCTCCAAAGAGGGAGACTCCACAATCTCTCCGGGCAACCTGTGCCAGTGCTTGGTCACCCTCACAGTGAAAAAGTGTTTTCTGATGTTTAGAGGGAACCTGATGTGTTTCAGTTTGTGCCCATTGCCTCTTGCACTGTCACTGGGCATCACTGAAAAGAGCTAGGCTCCATCATCTCTGCACCTTCCCTTCAGGTATTTATATACATTGATAAGATCCCCTCTTACCTCTTCAGCCATCTCATCTCAAGGCTAAGCCGTACCAGCTCTCTCAGCCTTTCCTCATAGGAGAGATGCTCCAGTCCCTTCATCATCCTCGTGGCCCTTTCCTGGACTCTCTCCAGTATGTCCATGTCTCTCTTGTACTGGGGAGCCCAGAACTGGACACAGGACTCCAGGTGTGGCCTCACCAGTGCTGAGCAGAGGGGAAGGATCACCTCCCTCGACCTACTGGCAATACTTTGCCTAATGCAGCCCAGGATACCGTTAGCCTTCTTTGCGGCAAGGGCACCTTGCTGGTTCATGTTCAGCTTGGTGTCTACCAGGATCCCCAGGTCCTTTTCTGCAAAGCTGCTTTCCAGCCCAGTGGCCCCCAGCGTTTATTGGTGCCTGGGGTTGTTCCTTCCCAGGTGCAGGACTTCACACTTCCCTTTGTTAAACTTCATGAGGTTCCTGTTGGCCCATTTCTCCAGCCTGTCGAGGTCCCTCTGGATGGCAGCACTATCCTCATGTGATATCAGCCGCTCCTCCCAGCTTTGTGTCACCAGTGAACTTTCTGAGGATAGACTGCCTCATCATTCAGATCATTAATGATAATGTTGAACAGGACTAGGATGGATGGGAAGCTGCCTGGCCTGTAGTTCCCTGAGTTCTCCTTCTTGGCCATTTAGAAGATAAGAGTGACATTTGCTTTCCTTCAGTCGTCAGGCCACTCTCCTGATCACAATGATCTTTCAAAACTCATAATCCAGCCGTACAATTTGCTAACAACCTGAGAGGTTTCAGTCCAAATGTACAGAGTTGTGCTTGCGTATGGTAGGCCCAGATGCCTCCGCTCCTACTTTTGCAATTTTATCACATATTCCTTCCTGGTAGAAGAGATACGCTAAGTACATGGGTGGCTTCAGCTCACTTCTACAGCTTCTTTGTTCACCTTATGTGGAGTATCCAAGTACCTTTCAGAGTATTAATCCACTTTATTCGCGAGGCTGGTTCCTTCTCCTATTCTTTCCTAAACAGAGGGTAGCTAAGACGCAGAGAAATTAGTGACAGACTTGGATATTTTTTAACTTTTACCTCGTGCAAATCCTTGTCCACAGCCTTTCCAGTTGGCCTAGTTTTAGGCCTTCACAGTAACACGGTGTGTTACTGGCATTCAGAGCTTAGCGTGTCCTGCACAAGTCTGTGGCACCATCAGGATATGAGACAGCAATCGGAGGCCAACATCTTTCTATGAGATTGTTTCTCCTGAAAAAAAAGCCCAGAGTTGGAATTTTCTTTCTAATGAAAAAAGATTTAAAAATAAAAGAAAAAAAGACAAAAATGAAACAAGGTCACAGAAGTTAAAGTCATTTCAAAGGGAAAAACCGCCGCTTTTATCTTTAATGACTATGAATTTGTACAGCCCCTATGCAACTTGCTCTGTATATTAAGATAGACACGCTAGCTGTGGATTACTGACTCCAGCCTCCTCATCTTCCTTTGTCAGTGTTTGTACCTTTTATCTCTCTAGAAAATTGAGAGGACAAAATTCAGTCACCTGGTTTCTTTTTGTTTAGTAGAGTCTGGGACTTTGAAAACCACTCAGCTTTGCTCTTGCTCTGCTTCCATTCAGATACACTGCAGTCTTTCTCCTTTAACTTCTTTGGAAGCCCAGGAGAAGGTGTACTGGTTTTACTAATCTTAATCTACTTCTTAATTCCACGCAGAAATATCAGAAATATTAGGTAATTGACTAGGATTGGTAACAATGTTGACAGAGAGTTCATTCAAATACAAAATGGTGACCAGAAATTTATTATTATTTATTTTTACTACTAGAAGTTGCTTACAATTGCAATGGCAACCCAATTTATCTCACAGAGAATGGTGCATGTTACGCATAGTCTGCGTGGTTGGACAGAATCCACTTGAAATAATATACTACTCTACCGTATTAGTAACTGGTGACAATGTGCCCAATTCCCACAGCAGCGGTGCAGGAAGGAAGGAACATAACTGTTAAATTAAAGTAAATTAACCTTTCAGTCTTGGATACACTTGCTGATAGTTTTGTCATGTATACACTGTAGTTGCACAGCAAGGAGCTGTTCACTCGGGTGGAATAATGGACAAGGGTGAGCAAGTTTTTAATGTTTCTTCGCTCCTCCTCTCAAAGTTTTTCATGCACAGGCATGTTTTCAGGGCCGGGAAACTTTGATTTTAACGTTTAACTTTGCAGATACTGGTTGTCCATTTTTGTGGCTCCTGACAGGCATAGGATTTAACACGTGCATGAACATACACAGGATATCACTACACATGGTATGGCAACACATGCTTAGCTCACAGCCAGCTCAGAGTTAAAGAAGCTTCTGCATAAAGTAAAATGCACATATATGGAAGATTTTTATTTTATTTTTAAACTGGTGGGAGCTATGTTTCAAAGTGCGACTTTTGACCTTGATCTCTTTGGAGTCAGACGCCAGAGCCCCCAGGATACGTGCTCTTGATTTGGAGGAATCCACCCACCACATGGATCTACCCTAGAGTTGTTGGTCATAGAAGTATATAACACACTGGAGCAGTGTTTCAGAGGTAGAGCGCCCCAGGCTCCCAGTTTCCAGTCTGTCAGCCTATGATGACCTGAGGTTCCCAAAGTGACGGTCCGGCTCAGGTTTCCTGGTTCTTTGCTGTAGAGCTGGGTTTTTGAAAGTCTCATGAGCCCCGGTTCTGCCTGGAATTGCCTTCTGGTTTCAAAAGGCAAGCCGTGGAAAAAATCAGTAGCCCTCAGTACTTTCGGTATCATGGCTTGAACAGCACATGTCCTCTCAAAGTTATTTGCACCCATTTTCAGGTTTTTCCCTCAGGTGAAGTTTCATTCTAGGATGCTTTCTCTGCGTACGGAGGTTTCACACACAATACTTTTTAGAAGAACTCTGCTGATTTTTTTGGAAGGAAAAAAGCATCCTAACTGACTGAGGAGATGCTTGACCTGCAAACCATTGGATGAAGGAAAAAATACAGGATAGCAGCACTCTATGCTTCCTCTGCTCTTCAGTTTTTCTCTCTGTATCTCTTGTTAGTCTCTTTTGGAGACAGGATAAGGGGTTAAGTGAATATTTGGTCTGACACAGTAAAACCATTCTTATTTGCTTACATTCTGTTCTGGATTTGTGGGATTAACAGTCCCAGCTGAGTCTTCTGTTGCAAATAGCCATTCCTATTGACTCTGCTTTGGGCTCGCCATTTAGGGACACAGAGTTCTGTAAGTGCAATACCCTAGAGGGACCAAGAACTTCAGCTGAAACCTTACCAGAACAAAATCAACAAGAGTACAGACTTTTCAATAATGAAATGCTTTCCAGTTTCTTGGCATCACGAATGAAAGGGTATTCTGCAAGACGCGCAAGAGCTAGAAGAGAACTCTACCTTTTGTAAGGAAGAGCTCCTGAAGACAAGAAAAGCTATGAGAAAGAAAACAGAAGAGCAAAAAGCTCTGCGCTGTACAGATTTAAGGAATGACTGAGAGATAGGTATCATGAAAGGCTTTAGACAAGCTGTGTAACACTGACTAAAGCACCATTTCAGCTGAGAGCTCCCTGAGCTTCAGTGCCAAGATCTCATAATCTGTGGCAAACTGTGGGCAGCCTGCAAACTAATTAGATAAATGGCTCCCATCCTTGAAACATCTAAACACAAGCAAGCAATCCCTTTCCCCTAGAGGAACTTCTGGTGGAAATTAGCAAAAGTAATCCATCCAGGTGTTTTGTGCTGTATCAAGCAGACCTTCAAACGTGCTCCAGAACACGTGGGCTCTTAGACAGGCACAAATCACCTGTGCATGTGAAGAAAGATTTGGTGAAGGTTGGCAGAAATGAGAAACAATAATGCAAGTGTCTTTGTGATGACAGTTCTTGAGGTATATTTCAAATAAAAAAACCCTTAACATTAGAGAGTGCAGCCGAATAGTAGGCTGGGGATGCCCAATTCCAAATTTCATGGCTGCTGTCAAAGCAGGTAAGTAACAGAGCTCCCTCCAGCTTTAGTCTATGTGCCTTATCATGCTGTGAATCTTTTCACGGCCTGTGCTTCCCATTAACTCCTAGACCAACCGCACCAAGAGCAAAGCTGCAGCCTTCTTTTCTGCTCATGTGCGCTTTTTCGTTCTGTGTTCATTTTGGTCCATTCCTCTTGGATTTTGGCTCAGGTTTCGCTGACTATTCCCCAGGCTGGTTGCCAGCATCCATAGACATCTCTTTGCTATAGCCGCCTTAAAATTCTGAAGCACCCACTGGCTCCTTGTCACCATAGCAACTCCCATCTCAGGCTTCTCTCTTCAGCCATGTGGCCTCAGGATGTCTGCAGTATCCTCATCAAGCTCTGCAGAGAAGTGAGTAACAGGGTATTACCCCCTAAATGCTCTGCTGCTCACTGGACCCTGCTTACTGTGACTGACCAACAAACCCCTAAAGTGGAAGGAGACTCAATGGAGATGGGCAAGGGTGATGTGCTCATGAAGCTCAGGCAAGAATGCAGGGTGTGACTGACCACAGCTGTTGGAAAGAAAGCTGACTTTCTCTCAACACAAAGGGGACCGCTGGAGGGTGGCCTTTGTTTTAAATAAACAGCTAGCAACAGTTGAGTGGATCAGCTGGTGGTGTGAATGTTTCCCCTTCATTGAAGTTCATTGAAATTCATTCATTTCCAGTTCATTGAAAGCGCGCGAATGTCTCCCAGAGTTAGCCAGACCAGCATGGGGGCGAGTGAACATGTGGCTCAGCCCAACCTAGAGTATGAAAACTAAACAACGGACAAAAGATTTTTGAAGGCAGCAACGGGCTTGAGCTGGCTTCTACCCATGTATTCCTTCCCAGTGACTGGGAACGCCCAGCGTCCTGGCAGTGAGCATGTTATAGAGACGAGTAATGGGAATGACAGTGGTATTGTGGCTGAACTGTGCATCGCAATTGCTATATTTTGCTAAGTGTATCTTCCGTTTCTGTTGTGTTTTCTGTATATTTTGTATTGCTCTGCTAAACCAGAAATCCCGTGTAACATCAAATATCTTCAGATAAGTAAATTTTGTATCCAACATGACACCTCCACGCGTGGAATATCTAAACGAACCTGGTCAGAGAGTATTGGACTCTGACACTTAGCTGCACAGAAACATATCTGCCAGACAACCTTTCAGCAGCTTCACTCCGCCCTTTTTCAGCCTCTCTTCTAGGAGAACACAGCTACGTGCTGTTCCCGAGGGTCATGAATTTTCCCTCTTACTTCCTGGAAAAGGGATACACTTGTGTTTGTCAGCATCAGCGAGTCACAGGAGACAACTTTTGTATTTAGTTTGAAATTAAGTAAAGGTAAGTGGGAGACGACATGGAAGGTTTTGACAAAGAATTGACGGCTTTGTCCTACTACAAATCTTAAATCTTTCTCTACTGCAAATTCCCCAAACCACACTTTCTCTCTGTATTGACTGGTTGCTTCCAAGAATTGTCCCAGAAGGATGACACTGTCCATCTTTTTTTAGCTGCTCGGATTGTGTCTCTCTCTTCTTCCTTGCTTTGTGACTTCCTTGCCTTACTGCAATATGCCCAAGGAAACCTGTGGCTTTTGGAACTGTTCAAGATAATCCAACCTATAAATAATACAGCCATGCAAAGAACATACCGGACCGTAATACTTTGCATGTGATTTGGCCTAAATGACCTTGCTCTGATTTCTGAAGGGTCATTTTGTAATTTAACGGTTCACATGAATTCCTTCTCCTGAAAGATTAAACTTCTCATTAGCTCACCGAACAAAGATGGAGCCATTCCAGAGCTTCTCAAGATGAAACCAGCCATGAGAGTACTGCACATGTATGCGGAATACTCATTTTTCTAAGTGTTTACTTCCGTTGTCTCATCTTACAGAAAAATTAGCCTGCTGAAAAACAATTGCTGTAATTGAACTGAAAGCCTGCTAGGTAAAATTTATTCCAATGTGTAGATTTAATAAAGTTATGTATAAAGGAAGACATCAATATGGCCAGCGAGTCTTTATACTACTATTCTGAATACTTTCTCTTGGTGGGAGAAATTCCTGTGGTCTTTTTTCTGTCCCACAGTTACAAAGAGTGCTATAAAGCAAATTAGAACTGATATTTTCAACTCGTGCAAAAAAACCTAAGCAAAATAGCAGAAACAGTTACATTTGAGCTGCATTTCCAAAGCAGATGCTTGACTTCAATGCTTAAGGCAAGAGAAGGGGGAAGGAGAGGATCTGGGTGTTCAACAAAAAGCCACAATGGAACTGTGTATTTGTTTTTTCTCCTTTTTTCCCCCCCCCCCCCCCCCCCTTGTTTTTATTTAATGATTATTGTTATTGTTATTATTATATTTCAAATATTAAACGGTTCTTATCTCAACCCACGAGTTTTCTTACTTTTGCTCTTCCAATTCTCTCTCCCACCCCACCGGGACGGGGAGGGGGAGCGAGCGGCTGTGTGGTGCTTAGCTGCCACCTGGGATTAAACCACGATGCTTAACAAGCATCTGAAAGAATGAGAAGCAGAAAATCTGCACATTCATAATGACACTTCCTTGAATAAGTCAGATTTTCCAGGGGATTCAGAAAACAGGGTATTTTCTCTCTCTCTAGACAAAGCCAAAAGAACTCACACCTTCACTTAGTCTTTTAAAGGCAAACAGGTTCTGAGGGGTCACTGGGCTACTACCTAAGTCAAAGATAGTGTCTTCTGAGCACTTTCAAAAACATGTCCTTGATTTTCAGACTTATCACAGAAAAAATGTCATCAAAGAAAAAAGGAAATAAATTGAGTTCAGACACTGCTTCACCCTCCATTAAACAACAAACACCCTTCTCATTAATACAAATATGGAAACACTGACAGCACTGGTTTGGATAAAAATGAAAAGGAAAACTAGCGCTATCAGTCACCTCTTCAAGATGAGAGCAGTTAATGTTGGCAGGGCAGTGCCAGAAATCCCGCGTTGCTCTGCATTTAAGTCTCTAGCCATCATATTGATTTATTGTATTCAGATTAAAAAGAGAAAAATGCAAAAGAAATGTAATATTTACCCCCAAACGAGCTAGTGTGAATATAAATTTACTTACGTGTTTGTCATCCAGTTATTTATAACAAAAGGGAAGGTAACATGAGTCCCACACAGAAGAATTCTTTTCATCCTAGTAACACTGTTGCTTTATTGATTGTTTAAAATGAGTTATAAATATTTGAAATACCTGTGGCTCTGCACTCTGAGGATTTACATTTAAATGTCCTAGATAAATCCAACTTTCATTTGACAATTGTAATCCTGTCCTCAGGAAGTAAGATTCTGTAAAACAGCTAGGTGAAAATGAAATTTAAGGGAAGAGCTCTGAAAGATTCTGTACATTCCGGTGCATGAAAAATTTGCACATTCCATAGCACACCTCTGTGAGGGAAAACGGTCATTTAAGGCTGCATTAACTATGTAATACATGGTGTTAGGTAACTCATCAGAACACTCATTTGAATCTCTAATGCAGCACAACCCCTGCTTTTGAAAAAGAAGTCATCTAGAAGGTCCCGTCACAAGTTCAAAGCACCATCCTCACAATGCTAACCTCTCCCCCAAAGAAGCTCCAAAACCAGACAGACCTCCTGACTGTAGCTGGAGCCTGCCCTAGAAAACAAATGTCCTCGCCAAGAGCATGCATTGCCAAAGCTCCTGCAGTTGTCACAGCTGCCTTGAAATGTTCCCTTAGTTCCACACAAATGTTGTCTGCGTCATATACGGAGCACGGCTGAGCAGTTTCATCTTCCTCATCTCCAGTAGCATCAGCAAGGGCAATCACTGCTAGCTCTCCCGCCTCCCCTCCACAATAAATTTAGCTTTATGACAGTCAAGGATCGATGAAGATTACGTTTCTTCTGTCAGGTATCAAGAAGGATCACTTTCTGGCTCTGCACTGAGTACAAACAGAATGTAAATATATATCTTTTTTTTTTTTTTTTTTTTTTAAATAGATATATATGTGGTTTACCCTGCAGGTACAAAGCCTGGAATGAGCCAGCTGTGGAGGTATTTCAAAAGCAGGTATTATCCTGGCCTTTTCTGAGCAGCATGCGGGACAGACCGAAAGCCAGCCCACCCCAGGAGGTTGTCTGAAGCAGGGCTTGGGTCTTGGCCAATGTGTGTTTTCTTCTGCTCTGTTTTCACTGGTCATTTCCCTGCAAACTGAGAAAAGGAGAGACCCCTGCACCGCTTTCTTTCATCCTAGTAACACTGTTGCTTTATTGATTGTTTAAAATGAGTTATAAATATTTGAAATACCTGTGGCTCTGCACTCTGAGGATTTACATTTAAATGTCCTAGATAAATCCAACTGTCCAAATCTCTCAAGGAGAGACCCCTGTACCGCTTTCCGGTTTGCAACGGAGTCATACCACTTGGGTGTACAGGAGGCTACAGCCACTGCGTGCTGCTGCTCCGAACGACTTCAGGCATCATCCCAGTAGACACTGAAAATGTGTTCTGGAAGTTTGCACAAAGTAAGATAAACTGATGACACAGGTGCAGGCTTCAGGGCTCTGAACCGCACAAGGAGAACAAAAATAACTGGAGACACGGAAATTAAGGTGATGTCAAGCAGAAAAACTGTACAAAACTACATTTAAATACATGTTTTAACAGAAGAGACTGAAAGATAAAATCAACTGGTAAATCTCTGAGATGTGACCTGGAAGTAACACGATAGATCATGTTAGTATCAGCTGGATCGCAGTTCACACGGATTCTTTATTCGCGTTTAAATAATCCATCGTGTATTGGTTTCATGAGCCTTCCTTCACGTACAGATTCCAAACTGTAACCAGCTGTAGCGTGCCTGATCTGGTGCTGTTCATTTAAGAACAGCATCCATTGCTTAGGCAAGTTTTCCTGTCCGTGACTCCAGAGGCAAGTCTGATGCACCACACAGGGAGAAGAAAATTACATATTAGAAAGGTCTCAAAGGGCAAAAGCTAGAACTTGCAGAAATGCAAGTTAATTTTGAAACCTAGACCATAGACAGCCATTTTTGAAAGTGATCACAGAAAAACTACTCATTAAACCACCACTCACCAAGTGGAGGCAAATCTGAAGACGCCTGAGAGGCTCAGTTTTGGTTAGTAATTCCTGGTTTTGAAAGGGGCGGGTTCAAAATTCATGCTGCGCTGCTGTACCACAGACTGGGCAACCTAAACCTGGGATGTCTCTGAATCCCTATTACTTGTGCAAATTCTGGTCACAATTAAAAATATCTGGCATGTCTTGGAATACCAAGGCCCTACTTCCTACGCGCACGCTCTCTTCAGCAGGGATACGTGTTCCTCCTGGCTGAAGTGCAATCCAATGCTGTAGGAAGGATTTCTTTTTTTTATTCTTTCGAATGAGTATTTCTTTGTACTTCTCCTTGTAATGCTCATTTTGTAAATTTCAGTGCAGTTCAGTTTGCAAATTTATTGCGAGATTCAATCTCCTTCTACCTTTAAAACTGGGCGATGGCATTTTGGTACCAACAACTGGGTGGAAGATTCTGCTGTCATTTGTGTTACTGCAAGTCTGGCATAATCCCATAAAAGCCCTTTTGGTGCCACCGAGCATTTAACAGTGGTTGAATTTAATCAATTGTAACACTCCTACTCCATTATAATTGAACGGTATGGTGTCTTGGGAGAGTATTGAAAATTATAATATGCATAGCAAACAGAGGGCAACATAATTTATTATTTCAACATGGGTCACTTTCCACTGCCTGAGCTGTATTCGGTTGTGGTTGCATCTTCCTTCCCTGCTAGCTCATGACAGCTAATAACAAACCAACAGATGAGATGAGAAGCCGTGCTCGCTTTCCCTGTGTTTGTGCAGTGACAGTTTCAATAATGCTTTTACCAAGATCTGGGCCAGAACACTCTTGTCTCAGACAAACAACAACATTGCTCTTAATGAAGTCCGTTGGCTTTTTGAGAATCTGAAGTTAAGGCTTGTTTCGTTGCAGTGCAAAGTATAGAGTCATCCCTTAGCACAGAGGCCTTACAATAATAAAATAAAATTCTCACCTCTATTACAGTCATGGCCAGAAATAGCAGCCATCAACTTTGCACTTCTCTTTCCAAAACCTCTTAGCAAAACACTGTCCAATTCACAGAAGAAATGAATAGTATCTAATATTTCAAAAATCAACAGTCTAATTAACATGAACAGCATTGTTATTTGGATGATTAGCTCCTTTTGTAGCCAAATTAAAATCACACGTTTAATGGTAACAGCGAAGCACTAAAAAAAAAAAAAAGAAAAGAAAAGGAGAAGCCAGCTGGCTTGGGTATCCTTTACCAGCCACGTCAGAAATTCAGAAGTGCAAAGATGACAGTCCTTTCCTAGCTAATTGTAAAATTAATGTTGTATTACACATCCTGTAGAAGGCGTGTGCCTAATGAAATGGCTAATGTGCTGTTAAGCCTTCATTACTTTGCTCATTGTTCATCAGCTGTGACCCTTCTTCTGCAGCAGCAGCAGCAGCAGCAGCAGCACGGGACTATGAGATTGTGAGCTGTCTTGCATATTTTTTGCATTGCCTGTGCAAGAAGGTAAGCAAAGCTTGGCGTTTTCTTACAGGCAAGGACCCACAAGAGTTCTGCAAACTCATACTTTGGGTCCCCGAAAGGTCAATGGGTCAGATGGCAGCAAAAGCAAGAGTAGCTGATTGTCTTTGTGGACCAACTAATGAGTACCATGGTTTGAGCTCTGCCAGTGGGTAGAAAGTATCGTCAGAACCATGGTATATAAGGAGGTTGTGGTTTAACCTGGCAGGCAGCTAAACACCACACAGCCGTTTGCTCCCCCCCTCCCCTCCCAGTGGGATGGGGGAGAGAATCGGCAAAAAAAAAAAAGTAAAATTTGTGGGTTGAGATAAAGACAGTTTAATAGGACAGAAAAGGAAGGGAAAATAATAATAATAATAATGGTAAAAGAATATACAAAATAAGTGATGCACAATGCAATTGCTCACCACCCGCCAACCGATGCCCAGCCAGTCCCCGAGCAGCGATCTCCACCCCCCGGCTAACTCCCCGCAGTTTATGTATTGAGTATGATGTCACATGGTATGGAATATCCCCTTGGCCAGTTTGGGTCAGCTGTCCTGGCTGTGCCCCCTCCCAGCTTCTCGCTGGCAGGGCAGGAGAAGCTGAAAAGTCCTTGACTAGCGTAAGCACTACTTAGTGACAACTAAAACATCAGTGTGTTATCAACATTATTCTCATCCTAAATCCAAGCCACAGCACTGTACCAGCTACCAGGAAGAAAATTAACCCTTTCCCAGCCGAAAGCAGGACAAGGGAGAAGACGTATATAGGTATATAGGCTGCCAGCTCCAAGGATCTCCCTGAAGGGAGTACTACACGGGTGTAGATACTGCCATGCAGGGAGATGATGACCTCCCTCCCACAGTTGAGTGAGGAGGAAGCATGACTTCAGAGGAAGCCCTCGGAAGACAAGAAGGCTGTGCAGGGAGTGACAGGAGGGAGTCCAAAATAGCTCCCTGAGGCTTTGGCCCGACACTGCCACAGGAAACCAGAAGGCCAGCCTTTGACTGATCTGAAGATAGTTTGCTGTAATTGAGATCGTTACTGCACCAGTATGTGAAATTGCCCTTCTTCCAATTTTATAGAAATTGCTACTTTTTCCCATACGTTGACTTTGAACTGCACTTCCTAAACAAGCATTTTATTTAAATGGCAGGTTTCAGACCCTGAAGTTGCACTAAAAAGGCTGACACAGAAATGACTGGCTCCAAGACAATTCCCTGAAAATTGTGTGAAATCAAAGAGGATGAGAAAGAGCAAGGTAGAAAGTATGAACTTTTAGCCACGCTTGGAGTCAGAGATATTCCCCTCCCACGCCCTTGTGAGAGTTCGATTTCTTAATTCGAAAACGGTCACAAAATCTTCCCTTCTTTAAAATGGACAGGTCTTATCCGTCCAAAGCCTGCTTAACCTTAGAGCAACAAAAGGTTCCTCTTATCCTGTTTACTTCTTACACAGATCTACCAGTTTGCTAAAAGAAGAGGCGAAGGAGAACAGAAAATGAAGCCAGAAGAGCAGGCACCTGTGCTTAAGGTCTCTTTATACCTACAAAGTACCGTTACACGTTCATTCACCATTTTGCCGCTCAAGTGCATTAGAATTCCATAGTTTGCCCTATGTAATGAATACAACAGAGTCTGCTTCATAATTTCTTGAACGTGGCATCATTAGATTTGTGTCTCTTTACATCCTTGTTGTAATCAAGTGCCTGGCATCTGTTTTTGTTTAGTTGTCAAGTGTCACCGAAGGCATCTAAAACAGAGTTGGCTGCCGTAACTGACCTTGTAAAGCAGCTGATGGGGATCTGGATCCGAAGAAGCCACTGTCCACACAATTTATGTTACAGTCTGCAGGTGCTGGTCAGGAGCCAACACCGTGCAGAAATTACTAGTGATGGCTCACACGTCTGCCTTCTGTTATTCAAATTCCCCTCCCCCACGCTCTCTCAGGGCAGAGCTGCCAATAGAAAAGCACCAAAGGGGTACCGTGACACGTTACCTCTCGCCCCGTTACTCTGACTGATTATGTAGAAACATAACCTGCACCCTTTTGCCCTGTTGTGTTTCCAAAGATAAGCTGCATTCTTGATGCTCAAGGTGAATCTGCCTATGAGGGTCGGTATGAACTGTAGACAAGCAAACCTTCGCTCTTTGCCTTTTCCGTTACCTTATGACGGGCAATGCACAACAAACAGCCATCTTTTTCCTCCTCAGTTTCACGCAGGAGGACCAAGTCTGTGTTTAAAGGGTAGCACCTGCTGATGCCACCAAGCAGAAGGCACGTCAGACTTCTGTCCTTTGGGTGTTAAGGAGCTGACTCTTAGCAAGAAGGTGGCAACTGCCACTCCCAGTCCTGAACTCCCTCCTGAAAGGCAGGCTGTGGGTCCTTGCCTTCCAGACCTACCTAGAAAAGTAGCATGGATGCTGTTTCTGAATTCATGTGTGGTGCCAGTCCCATAGGATTTGGTTAAACCTTCCGCTTAGTGCAATAGAATCAGAGTTCTGGTTTGCATTACACAAGCCTAAGCAGTTTGTAAGAAAAAAGAAAAAAGCAAAAAAAAAGTCTATGGGCCATCAATAGACCACATTTCAAATCAGATAGAGACTGGATCCATTTTTTGCACACTATTAGCGTGCAGCTGTATCTCTAGCAGTACATTTATTAGGAATACAAACCGAGGAACACAGTAGAATGCTCTGCCAATACACTGATGGTATCTTCTAAGCCAAATATTCCCTGGGAATAAATAATCCTCCTAGAAACTACATTTAAAACACAGAAAGTGACTGCCTAATTAAGAGTGGGTTTTAAGCTCCCAGGTTTATTTCATTTGCTAATAGCATTTTGAGTACCTTGAAGTGATGATCTGACATAAAACAGTCATTTGCTTCCCTCTCCCCCATCAGCCCATCTGCAATAAGGCATGCAAAAGTCAGAGAACCAGCTTTGCATCAGAACAGCTTTAGGAGGGGGAAAAATGAACATAGCTGCCGGGATGGGAGAGTGGTCGTTTGGCAATGCCTGGTAGGGGTACTGCAGCAGCGTGTGACCCATCACAGCGGCTGCTGCTGAAGGGCACACACCAGGCCAGTGAGAAGTCTCCACTGCATGCCTGATTTAGACAACGATGTTGATCAAGATGTTATCAGTAGTATTCAGAGTGTGTCCAGAGGAGCACAGGCAGAAAAATCGATTTGGGGGAAGTCTGAAAAGACGATGGCTGCTCCTCTAGCTTCTTCCACTTGCTCTCAAGGCTCCTGTATTTCATGTACTGCCAGAGACATCTTCTCAGTTAAGACATTAAAGCTCAGTTTATCTGAACTGTCTTAGGACTGGAGCTTCCAGCCTTCAAGGTCAATGAAGAAATTCAGGCTTGATATGTGAGAAGGTGAGAAAAAAAGAGCAGCTTGTTCTTATAAAACACACCTTCCCCTGGCTCGCAGAAGAAAGGCCCTGTGATGGCAGAAGTGTGCCTCTGCATGCAGTCCTTCAAAGCTCTGGGCTCTCTGTGCACAGACCCGTTGCTGAGACCGTGCCTGGCTGTACGATCAGTTGCAGACAGGTTTTTACAGCAATCTCCTGAATATTTACCATGGCAAGGTGTGGCAGAAATGACCTCAAAGGCCGTGAAGGAACCAAGCCGAGAGTTTCCAGGAGTCACAACGTCCCTGTGCTCTGGTCCTTCAGTGAGTGTTCAAGCGCCAAAAGTTCAGTGCTACACCTCTGCCACCTGTGCAAGGCAGTCCAATCTGTTTCTCTGAGCTGCGAGTTCTTTTAATGTATGTGGGCCTGACCTTCAGAGCTTCCTTGGAGCTAAAGACATCATAAGGTTTTGGGAAAATGCAGAGATTTTCATGTGTTTTTTCATTCCCTGCATTGCCCTCATCTCCCCCTATCCGCAGTGAACAAAGCTCAGAACAAGACTCCGTAAGGCTGAACGTAAAGAAACAGAGACAGAGTAATTTCTGCAAAGTCTGATCCCAACAAGGTCATTATCTACCAGGTTTATAAGGAAATGTCTTCTGCTGACATTCTTCTCTGCATAAGAAACAACTGTTCCTTCCAACAAAAGCTCCATCATGAACAAATGCATCTTGTAAAAATATCCTCCAGGTGTGTAAGTAAGTGTGTGTGTGCATTTGTGCATGTGTGTGTGTTGGGGTGTGTGTGTGTGTGTTTATACAATGAAAACTCTTGTAAATTTTCTATAAAAGCAAACTTTTGTAAAAGTATACGCTTACACAAATACAGTATTGGCAAAATTACCACAAGATGATTAGGTGATGTAGTTCATCTGCTCTGAGCCAGGTCAATCATATGCAAATAACTCTCAATAGAAAATGTTTGTCTAATTTGTTTTAATGAAAGGACATACATAAGAAAGGCCATCATTTAATCAAAGTTTAGGTTTGTTTTTCCCAAACCGAAATGCTACAATTCAATCAGAGGTCAGTTTTTGGTTTTGTTTTCCAAATTTGCTATCTTTCTCAAGGTAGCCTTTCCAAAAGAACATGTGCATGATGAAGAAAGGAGTTTGATGACTTTCTGAAGTGAAGTTTGCTCATTTCTGAAGCCTTACCCAGTTCTGAAGTCCACTTATCCTGTAAGAATGCTACGTCAGTGACAGAAAGACAAAAGCCGGCCAGAAGGATTTAGGGTGACTTCATTACCTGGGTACATTTTTATTATCATACTACAAAGATTGGTTAGGAAAAGAGTAAAAAAGAGCATTCCCCTGGATTACCACTAATGAGCACAGCAGTTCCAGTGTTTTATATCTTAATAGTTATCATCTCTTTATTATAAGCTCTGTTCTTTCACTTGCATGCCTTGATGGGTTTTCAGGTGTCCTCTTTAATTTCGTGATAATGGAATGAACATTTTCAGTCTTGGCCTCATGTGCATATTTGGGATATGCACTTATTTCCTGCACACAGACAAGAAGGTGGAGTGAAGAGGATGAGAACAGCTTAGGCGGAGATCAGAGCTGGAAAGACGTGGAAACCTTTCTCGTGCTCAGACTGGGAACCATGCCTGTGCAAGCAGACCACCACCACCTACCTATCTCAATAGCACGTAGCCTGGTCTGAAGACCACTGAAATGTGCAAAGGCCTTTGTCCTGCTGTTAATGATAGACCAGGGAGATCCCTCATTAGAGGGTGCTCTGTGTTTATGGAACAGAGATTATGTATCAATATTGCATTTTATAGTATTACTGCTTGAAACCTCAGGGCCAAGCTGTCAACATCAGATACAAATGACCATTGCAATGAGTACAACTGCTAGTACTTCTACTCCTTTGAAATCTCAGCGTGTCCTGGTACCAAGCATTGCCGGACTGTCTGGACCAGAGAGCAGCTAGCGGCTCCTGAGGCTGTTTTAACACTCTGCATTTCTCCGGGG
>NW_008823955.1:148586-156150 GCF_000699105.1 Pygoscelis adeliae | reverse complement strand
CCCCCTTACAGGCGCGAACAGCCAGGACGCAGCGGTCCTGTTGAAGATGATCTTAAGTTTTACTGAATCTTTAGGTTATGAAATAATCAACTAGAAGAACATTTTGATTTTAATAAGTTAGCCCTTATGGTAGCGTTATGTATAGGTTGCTGTGTTACTTATTATTTGAGGCTGTGTTGCTTGAAGTCCCTATTTTCTATTCTCTGGACTCTCTCAACCATAACCAGAGCCTCTAGGTTCTAGTGTTTATGGGATGAATTATTTGACAACCTGGCAAGGTAGATATCTAGTTGGCCAACTTGGCAACAGAACCTACTTTTAAGGTGTCCTGAAGTGAACTGCCTTCATTATAACACTAAAAAACACACCCACAGGTCAAGAAGACCCTTGCCCAGGTGAAGACCCTTCCCCCGCGCAAGCGTAGTAACAGAAGAGAATGACATAACCGATATTAAAATTATATGTAAATCACTAACCAATCATTGTAACTGGGAGTGTACTACCTTATAATTTTTGTGTATAAATGTAACGGTGATCTAGCCATAGGTGTGCTTGATTTGTGGAAAATCCACCTTGCACCCGGTGCCGCAATAAAGAATGCCTGCTTTCTAAGACTCCAAAATTGACTCTTAGAGAGTTCTTCATCTGCCGATTTACGGTAACAGTTACGGATGATTTGCAAGAACCAAAATAAATTCTTTTGTCTAAGGAAGTACAGAGTGTTCTGAAATTACGGGTGCACACATACAAGGGAAGCACGTATTTCATTTCACACGGGCAACTCATTTCCTGCAGAGTACTGTACATCAAGTAAGTCGGGTATCGGCTGTATGAATCAAGACATTGAGCAAATGTGATTTGTATCCAGAAAAGAATGGGACTGTATGTAAACCAAATGCATTTTGCCTCAGGACACGCACTTGTTGAAACTTTAGGTAAAGATACACTTTGTGGTGAGAGACTTCCACATTTATTAGAGAAGCTGATGCGTAGCAACATTGTTCTAAGAGCATGCAGAATCAAAGCGCCGGTGCAAATACACCTGATTCTCCGTAGCCATAAACAGAGCTTTAACAGCTCATGGGATGCCGGTGGTTCCAACTCCTATGCTGTGCTTTCAGAGATGAGTTGACTGTGTCAGAAGAAGCTCAGACCCTGAGAACGAGGATGGGTTCAGAAAACAGGTGGGTATGGCTGAATCGATAAGGAACAGAGGAAAAACCATCAGGAGGCTTCGTAGCCCAGCTAGTGACAGAGCTTCAGAATTGCCTCCTGAAGAAGATATTTTCTGACCTACCAACCAGACAGGTAGGCTAGTCCCGAGCAGTGACCGCTCAATGCTTTGAACATTAAAACCCCTATCAAGGTGCTGTAATCTTTATGAAATAATTGCTTAAAGCTTTTTTTTTTTCCTTTTAAATGCTATGAAGCCTGTTAACTGCATTTAGCCTTTCAGCCCTAGGCTCTGTTCTGAACATCCCTCTGGGAAAGTGGCTCCGAGCCTCAGCAGTTCAGGGATTGATCTGTCGAGAAAGCCTCCCCACTTGGAAATATTAACCTTCAGCAACTGGAGCAGGACATTAGTTAAACACTTGGAGGTGTTTACCTCTTTGCATTGCAGAATGGTGATGTTGTTTCTGAATACTGTAGGAGCTTGGCCATTAGGTTGTTCTCAGTAGGGCTGTATCGGTTCAACTCAACACGAGTAATTTGGGAGAGGTGAAACAAAACAAAACATAACACTCAGGTATTTAGTTTGAATTTTTCAGCTTGTTGTTAGACCTCAGATGAGGACCACATCTTAAAGCTAATCTGCTTGGTTTTGTTTTGCTTTTTTTTTGTTGGCTTAATAAAAGATTTTACCTCTAACTACAAAGCTTGCCCGTTTCACATTATTGGACCTTACAGCTAAAATAACAATATGAATGATTGGAAGGAAAAACAAAGAAAGACAAACAAACAAACAAACAAACAAACAAACAAAAAGAAAATCTGGATTGAAGTAGCATGTCCAGAGAATCAATTTTAAAATAATTTAACAGTTTTTTCAAAGAGCAATGTCAAAAATATTAGTTTTAAAGGTTTTGTTTCCTCTGTCATTAACTTTAATGGTTATTAGAGGAGAAAAAGAAAACTTGACCCATGCTAAATACTGAAAACAAAGTTTTGCAATGACTGAGGATCTACTTGTTCCCTGCCTGATTGGAAGTTGCACAGAGTGGATATTAAGAATGTACATCTGGTACGGCTCTGATGCTTTCAAGAAGGGATTAAACAGCTTCTTAGAGGACTTTTTCATCCTTAATTCTGTGATCAAAGGATAAAATCAGCCAATAGGAAATCCTGGACAGAACCTAAAACTAAATCCAAGAGAAATAACTGTTTCTTATATCATCCTGATTCTGCAACCACATTGTGCTGGTTTTGGCTGGGGTAGAGTTAATTTCCTTCACAGCAGCTAGTATGGGGCTGTGGTTTGGATTTGTGCTGAGAACAGTGTTGATAACACAGGGGTGTTTTAGTTCTTGCTGAGCAGTGCTGACACAGAGTCAAGGCCTTTTCTGCCTCTCACCCCACCCCACCAGCAAGTAGGCTGGGGGTGCACAAGAAGCTGGGAGGGGACACAGCTGGGACAGCTGACCCCAGCTGACCAAAGGGATATTCCATACCATGTGACGTCATGCTCAGCGTATAAAGCTGGGGAAGAAGAAGGAAGGGGGGGATGTTTGGAGTGATGGCGTTTGTCTTCCCAAGTCACCGTTACGCGTGATGGAGCCCTGCTTTCCTGGAGATGGCTGAACATCTGCCTGCCCATGGGAAGGAGTGAATGAATTCCTTGTTTTGCTTTGCTTGCGTGCGCGGCTTTTGCTTTACCTGTTAAACTGTCTTTATCTCAACCCACGAGTTTTCTCACTTTTACCCTTCCCATTCTCTTCCCCATCTCACCGCGGGGGAAGTGAGTGAGCGGCTGTGTAAGGCTGAGCTGCTGGCTGGGGTTAAACCACAACAAACATCTTGGAAGGATAAAAGGACTTCTTATGGGGAAACCACCCAAATAACTAATTCCCTAAAGAAATACTCAACAGTGGTCAACAACTACATGGGAGAATTATTGCCTCCCATCAGCTGACAGAGCCGATAGCCTCCCAAGAGAGGTATTATCTCCTTATTTTTTATTAAAGAGGCATTTTATTTCAATCCCGTGTGACACGGTGCTCATGTATTTCCAAATTCTACTAGCAAATAACAGGAATCACCACAAGACCATTTCCAAACTCTTCCTCTTCATTTGTTTGAAATGCATTATTCTGAATAAGGCTGAGTAGAGCCTTTATTTACTGTTAAAATTGTGTTTTCCCTCTCCTCTAGAATCCTCCACTGTTGCTCCTTCAAACATTTCAAAAATGAATGACTGAAATTTCATATTTCTAGTCCGCCAGAAAACATTACATGAGTTTATCTTACTAGTGCCATCTGCAGCTAAAATTTGCAATTTGCAGTTTTGGATGCAACTGTTTGGGGTTTGCCTAACCCTTCCATGCCCCTGCCCATCATCATCATTGTGAGGAAGAATGAAACCAAAGACAACCAAACGCTCCACCACCAATTCCTTCGTCACGTTTCTGACCCCAGCTCCTCCCCACACACTAGATGTCATGCACAGTAGAAGGGCTCTGATTAACTGAATTAGAAATAAGTTGCTTGAGTCTGGCTACACTGAGTTAAGGTAAGTCACACAGGTTTTGTGTGTGGAACTTTACCTTTTTGTGCAGGACTTCTTCAGGCTTCTGGAGTATATGAACGTGCTACATTTACTAGCCTTTTCTCACTAAACAATCACCTTTGTCTGAGTATTTACCCAGGAGTGATAGTTATGCGGCAAGTCCCTCCAACATCAGTGTCCCCTTCTGGCATAAAAATCACCCTCCTTTACAAATCAAACCAAGAGATGTTCAAGGTGTTGTTCAAGGTTCATTTAAAATGGACAAATAATCAAAGACATGCTGGTTGCATGTGTTAACCCTTACCAGTTTTATTTAAACATAGAGCTAACATAGGTGGTCAGCAGAAAGCAAAAATGTCATCAACAAACTTCATCCCAGTCAGAGGTTCCAGACAGAGATCAGCAGAGGGAACAAACTGCTCTGGCTGGACATGCTTATCCCTCCAGAAGACAACTCGACAGCAGGTCTCCATAAGCTGGTCTCCACAAGACTAAATATTCACCTTAAACCAGCCAATGCTACTTGGAAAAAATCTGGAGCAGCATAGCACCTCATGACAGCATCAACAAAGTCTAAGAGGGGTTTTAAAGTAAAATATGCTGCAGAAACAGAGAGAACAGTCAGCCCAGCTAAGGGATATTCAGCTGTAGTCCGTGAGTGGTAGGAAGTGCCACTTCTACACGGTGGTTAAATGGATGTGTCAGGGCCTGAAGGGAAGAAGCTGCAACCCGTGATTAATCTCTGTCCGCGTGTTATTGCTTACAGTGGTGAAATAAGTGTTAGAAATCTGAAGGTAAAAAGGTATGTGCAGAATTTAGTGGAAAGACAAACCTTTTTTGTGAAATGTTTGTGTCACTGGTCAAGAAAGTTGGAATAAATATCTGTCGGTCGTCAGGTGGTATATGCAGATGAGTTTGTACAAGAAGGTTGAGGGGTCAGGCGTCTTCCACTGAATTGCTTCTACATTGGGCAGCTGTCCCACTGGTGTCCAATTTTGCATGCTGATGTGGGAGCAAACGGAAGACAACTCTCAGTCTATCAAAATGTGCTGCCCTTTCTCAGCCTGTCACTGACTGCGTAGAAAATGGAGTCCAGACGAAGGCTTTCAACATGCAGAGGATCTGATAATCAAAATGATGAATACACATTCTCCTCCCTGCTGTGGGCAGAACTATTGGTCTTACTTAGTTTTGGTTGATGTTCCCATGCAGGAAAAACAGTGGAACCGACGGAAAACAACCCACATGCACAGTGCGAATACATGACGATGAATTTATTCATCTCCTGTAAGCAAAAACATACTTTTCCTTTTGAGCTCAAACGGAGCAGTTGGAACATTCACCTACAACTTTCCCTTCTGTACTATTTTTAACCTTTGAATTTTTATAAATGGATAAGACTATCCGTAGTCATATAGCTTAGTGGGTGAATACTGCCTGCATGTGTAGATGCTGTGTTTTGTTTTATAGAATCTTCCGGCATCCCGTCCCGTTGCCTCAGAGATATGAACGTGTTAAGTCATAATTTGCTCCAAGGACAATGACGGTCCCCAGTTTCTCTCCAGATATTTTCAGCATGCTGAGAACCTCTAGCTAAATAGCCTTCTAGAAAGGTGAAAGATAGAAAGAAGGTAAAACTGACAGTACTGTAGGGACAAGAGTGGAAGAAATGTCTTTTTAGAAAGGAGGTAATAGGAGAGGGAAGGGTGGATGCTTAAATGAGAGTTTGCCTGCCCATAACAATGATGTCTCTAGATTTCTGTGAGGTTTCTTGAGTACTTAAAGGTAGCATTGACTTCAGAGGGCAAGCTGAAACACGGAGCAAGGAAAAGGCAATTCATTAAAAGCTTGGAGCGAGTAAAACCCCTGTGAGATGCATTGCAGCACTTGAGCGTTATGGGAGGTCAGCGAGGGAGATGAGGTCTCATCTCTGGACTAGAGCTAATTCGGGGGCTATTCCAACCCACAAGCACTTTCTTTCACCGTGTCACAGCACAGAGGCTTCTGGATCCTTCCTAACATGGATGGCACAGTTCTCTTCACAGCTGCGTACTCTGACTTGCTTATAGATACGTAGAAGGAGTGTAAAGCACCCCTTCCCACTCTCTGAAGGCTCTAAGGACAAGCATGGCCAGCTTTCCTTTTTCCCAACTCCAATGAAGAGCTCTAGGCAGGGGGAAAAGCCTGTGCTCTCTCCTTAAATGATTGGCACTTTATCGAAGCAAAATGTCAAAATTTGTTAGACACACGTAACCTGATCCGTCATTGAACCTTTGAAAGCAAAACCGCTAGTACAAGTTATGCTTTAGTACTAACTCCAAGGATGCTATTTGACATAAATCACGTTACAGGCAAAGCTGGGTTGGCATCTGTTAAACATTCAGTTGCAAGCATTGAAATGCAGAGTTTTAAAAAGATGCTGACTACTCTGACCTTGAAATCAGTCTGAAATCTCAGTCTGACAGAGGCAATTTTCGTAGTCCGTAGGTCATAAATCACCATTCACATTCCACCATGGTTAGACTTACGTTCAGCTGGTCACACCTTTTGTGTAACTAACCAGACTCTAACGTGAAGTTACTGTGCATCCGCCCCAGAGAGGCTGTGCGCTCTCCATCCTTGGAGTTTTCAAGGCCCAGCCGGACAAAGCCCTGAGCAACCTGGTCTCCTATCATGGCTGATGCTGTGTTGAGCGGGAGGTTGGACTAGAGACCTCCGGAGGTCCCTCCCCACCTGACTTATTCTGTGATGCCAGGTGCACAACTTCAGTTTGAGCGTTCCTACCAAGTGGCAGACTCTACTAAATCTGGGCTAACAGAAGCCAGCTTCATTCCCACAGGCTGTCTTTTGGAGTCAAATCTAGTTAGTAAAGGAGCTTGCATGCAGAGAATCAGGCTTGCAGAAGGAGGCTTCTCAGCAAGGTCCAGGGGTCGGGGTCATGCAGCATTGGCAGGTCACACGTTCCCCATTTGCAGCCTTGCTAGTGAATTGAGATCACAAAAGTAAAAATAAAGAGGAGCAAACCAAAGGTTTTGCCTTTCTCAGAACTACACAGTGTGTCCCTACCCGTGCCCATTTCCCGGATACACCCATTTACCTCAGGAGTGCCTTTCTTTCAGGATTTATGGCTGTGGGAATCTCCATAATAGGACCTTTATGAACCACAGGTATCAGCCTCAAAAGTTTTTTTGTTCTCATAGCTGGGGAAGTGTGTCTACATGCATCATCTTAATTGATCTGCTCTTCATTTCAAGGGAATCTAGTTAGCAAATGAGGCTTGCTCTTCCCACTCATTCTGCTACTGAGGAAGCAAAGGGAATGCTTTAATGGGCTGTCTAAGTAGGCAAAGGAGCTGAAATGGCTATTCTGAAACTCTCTAATGACCTATATACTTAGATGAGTCGCCGAGGCGAGTGGCTCCGGTGCCGGCAGGATCCTCAGCCGAGCGCTCTAGCACGGTGCACAGGGGGGTTCCCGAACCAGGGGAACCTCAGGGGAGCCGAGAGACCTGACGGGAGCCGGCAGCCTGCGCGACAGCGGCTGAGGAGACCTGGGCGGGGCCAGGAGCAACAGTGGCCAAACCTCCCCACATCTATAAAAGAAGCCCTTAGGGAGCACCGGTGACCAGGATCGCCATGATCAGGGCGGGCAAACAGGGCGTGGTGCAGCAGCAAGGGCGTGGTGCGGCAGTTTGTGCAGCCGTTTGTGCAGCAGGGTGTGCAGGAAGGGTGCTGAAGCTCTGCCAGCTCGACCAGGGAGCAATGGTATCCAGCTGGCAGAAAGCCGCGGCCTCTCCAAGCTCTGCATCCACCACGACTGACGCAGCTGCCCAGTTAAACC
>NW_008823955.1:138427-145565 GCF_000699105.1 Pygoscelis adeliae | reverse complement strand
CAGCCCCTCCCTCAATTCTCTACAGAGCCATTTTCAGAAAGGGAAGTGAACAGCAGAGAAGAGGAAAAAAGCTTTTGAAACAAAACGCCAAGAAACTGAAAGCATTTTATACAAATAAAACCTATTTGATCTGCCCTACCATTAGACCAAATAGTAAAATGAGCTTCATGTGCAACTTTGCACTTATCCATACCCATAGTTTTGGTCATTATGCCAAGAAGATTCAAACATACATTCAACAGTGATAAGTAACCAGGAACGACACGAAGAAACTCTGCAAGATAACTTGGAGCAGGAGGGGAGGGCAGAACCTTTTTTGCTAATAAGAGATCTGAGCGGGGAAAAAAACCCAAAAGTTCACCAGGATTGTTTTAGAGGAGAATGCGTGGGAATTTATTTGATCACCATTTCAACGTGTCCACATAAAGAGGAGGAAACATCTGAGGCTCGAGGACTCTTCATTCTTGCAAAGGCAGATTTATAAGGTGCTGACTGTGAGAGCAGCATCTCTCCCTGACAAATGACCGAGCCGCCTGGCCAGCAGGTAAATAGAATTAGGCAGGGACTGAAGGCACTTTCATAAATTGTAACTGAAAAACACTTGGGAAACTTATCAGCTTTCCAGTTAAGTCTTTTGTTCTCTTTCCATCCCGTAGTAATTTGCTATTTGAGAGATAACCCTTGGTTTCCACAGGGTGAGTCAAAACTACAGTAATGAGGCAGACACAGTCCTGAAGCCTCAATGCAACTCGATAACATCAGGCTGTCTGAAAAAATAAATGCCAAAGTACCTGCGTAAGGATTACTGACATCGAGGCTTACGAATGCAATTACACAGGGCAGAGCTCCGTGGTCCAAGGAAGGGAGATACGTGTGTGGACCAGCACTCTGTAAACAGATGGCCTTGCAGCATTGCCAGGAACAACGCTGGAAACAAAACATTTCAAGTGAAGCAGAACCGGAGCGGAACCCCACGCAAAGCTCCCTGAAATTGTCCCCGTTATTGCCTTGGAGGCCGTACTGCCGTCTTGGCTGGGTGAACACGTTGAACCGTGTTGAATTACTGTACTGTAAGCTATGTTAAGCAGTTTCATAAAGCTTTTCTAACCGAAGGAAGAGGGAGTTGTTCAAGGCCAGGCAACACTGGACAGCGTTTGAGCTACCATCTCACCTTGTCACCACCTCCCTTTAATTTCACTTGACAATGCAAATGACACCATGAAGGCATCATTCACAGCAGCTAGGTTATTTTTCCATTGGTAGAAGTAATACGGTTTTAATAGTCAGTGTCCTTAGTCCAGGGCAGCTAGTTCTGCTGCAAGTCAGAAAAACGCAGATTTGCCTGGGTTTTTTTAGAACTGAGCATTTGACTCATATTTAAGATTCCATCTGATTAACTGATTTGCTTTCCACACTCAGACTGTCCGTTGTCAGCTGAGATGAATGGACAGGTCTGCCCTCCCCTCTGCCTTCCAGTTTAGAGGCTGAATGAGGAGGAAGGAAAAAAGAGATTTTAGGCGGATAAGGAGAGAGGCATTTTTCAGAATATGTTTCTTTGGATTAGCCTTTCAGGAATGCATTTAGAAATGAAGACAAACATTTATTTTCTTATGCACTGGAATCAAACCAAAGAGCGGATCCTGAAGCACACGAATCGGTTCTTCCCTCTCTGAAACTACTCCCTGAGCTCCAACGGAATCTTCTAATTTTGGTCTGTCCTCTTGTAAGTGCTTTAGTTCGGTTGCTTTTTGGCAAGCAGCAAATTCTTCAAACTTTTTGATCTTCCTCCCTCTCTTCCCAACAGGAAGGCCAGTCACAGCTGCTTTAGAGTTTCTGTCCTGCTGAGAGACCACTTTGCAAATGTCACCTGGGGATGGGCTCTGAGCACCCTTTACCTAACAGGCCTCAGCCTGTCTGTTGCCTTTGTTGGCCCGCTGCAAATCTTCAGCAGGCCATACAATAGCTTTCCTGTTATTTATTTGCTTTAAGAAGCATTTGCTTTGAGAATTACCCTCTTTCCACGCAGTTTCAGGAAATTTCCTACCATTCCCCTTATACAAATTATTCCTTATTTGTGTTACTTTCTGCCGGGAGCTGGACTCCAGGTGCTGGGTCACAACTGAGACACTGTTTTGAATGCCTATCCAGAAACACGTGAAAAATAAGATAAAATAACCTTTATGGTATTCCCTGGGCTTTTCTTCCCCACTTACAAATATCAATAAAACATTGTTTGTCAAGCTGAAGGGGAAACAGCCCCCCAAAATGGCAGATAAAGTACAAGGATTTCACAGCCCCTTTCTCCAGTTCTGTGGCAAGACACTCTGTAGGTCAAGTTTTCTTCTCCCGCCCTTCAGTAACACAGACTTACAGTCCTGAGCTCTGTTTTCTTTCCTGGCAGGCAGCGAGCCCTAAATTAAGTTTCCACTGACCAGGTGGTGCCAGCTGTTCTCATCTTTGTTATTCTTCGCAATGGTCCGTTGCATCAGCTGTTCCTCCCCGTCAGGCGCTCCTAGCATTTCTCACTTACCATTGCAGCCTGCTGCGATCATCTGTTATAGATCACCCTTCCAGCAAAAGGTGAATGCAGCCTTCAGACCTCACACCATCCTCCCACATGCAGGAAAATCCTGAGTAAGATACATGTCTTTCACTTATTGCCCCATTTTCTAATACTGCTATTTCTCAGCTGCTGAAAAACTTAAAACTGAATTTCTGTGTCCTTCCCTCCTTCCCCAAATGTTGCATTTTGCACCCCAAACCTGCAAATCATTCATTTGGTCAAGGGTGACTGTCTACCCCACGCGTATTTAGATGATGCCGGTTGGCTCAGCCTCCTTTCCTTAGACCTACAACTTTTCTCCCACTTTGTGAAAAGCCTCCTCTTTTATCAAGGTACCTTCCTGAACATAACAACATGATCTGGGTGATGAATGGATTGAGAGCAGCCCTGTGGAGAAGGACTGGGGGGTACTGGTGAATGAAAAATTGGACTTGAGCCGGCAATGTGTGCTTGCAGACCAGAAAGGCAGCTGCATCCTGGGCTGCATCAAAAGAAGGATAGACAGCAGGTCGAGGGAGGGATTCTCCTTCTGGAGAATTCTCAGGTTGCCTGGAGAAGTTGTGGATGCCCCATCATTGGCAGTGTTCAAGGTCAGGTTCGATGGGGCTTTGAGCAACCTGATCTAGTGAAAGATGTCCCTGTCCAGGGCAGGGAGGCTGGACTAGATGATCTTTAAAGGTCCCTTCCAAGCCCAACCTTTCTTGATTCTATGATTTCAGGGCAGATGGGACAGGAGAGAAAAGGAGAGAAAACACAATCGTGACAGTGAAGCTAATGGGGCTATTTTCTGGGATACATACGTGTAGAGAAATCAAGATTATCACAGCACCTTGGGCAGAGTCCTTTTAAAGCATGAAATGCATCTCCTGAAGTATCTGTGGACTTAGCCCCCATAGAAATTAGGGAATATTTAGGTAGTCTGAAATGCCAGGTACTGCCTGCATCTTTAGACCTTTACAATCCTTAGGAGCAAACCAAATTTCAATTCCAAATGAAACGTAATACAAAGGGCATACTTTAACAAGCCCTTGCTCAAGCAATGAGAAATACCCCTCCCAATAACAACACAAAAAGTCCTCATGAACAAAATTCCATCTTTGTCCACATAGAGGTTGCTAAACACCGATGTATGGTAACGGACATCCTCCACTTGCGTAGGTTTAAAGAGAGATCTCTGCACCCTGCGGCGCAGAGAAATGCTGTGTACAATTAATGTCTACAAAAAGTGAACCGGTGCCAAATTTTATTCTGTTCTTCTGAGCAGGGAGTAAATGTTCTAGCAAATAAGGACGGTCTGGTGGGAACTTGATCCTGAATCACAATTGTATCTCTACGTTCCAAACAAATAAAATTGTTTCAGCGTGGATTTATGGTTATTGAACAATATCATTGAAAGAGCCAGTAATAGCTCTGGCTCCAGCCACTATTAAATCTTGGAAAACCACTTTACAAAGCAATACTCTTCATTTCCTATTAATGCAAAGGCTGGAGTTGACCAATTTGAGGGAATTTACTGAAATTATATGTGAAGTAGATACAATATCCCAGGAGAGTAGCATAAAAATTACTTGTTGCAAAAAGAAACTGACACAATACTGCTGAATGAGAATCATATATCTGGCAGGAGCATACATGACAGAGATTAGTGGGCGCCCAGGGCTTTAGCAGCAGAGGGATCTATTATGTTGTTCCGTTTACAAGTGAGCAAATTTTAGAAATCACATTGCCTCCTAATAAGAGCTAAGAAAATCACCTTTTCAGCAAGGAGGGAGAAAGTTATTTTAAAAATATTGTTCTTTTAAAACATTTAAAAATGAAAGGTAAAGAAGAGCAGCCATTTCAATTCAGTAAAGAAAAATCTACCAGCAGGATGGATAATGGACAGCTTCATTGTCAAATATTGCATATTGCAAGAAAAGCAAAATTGAGTTGATCCTCAGTCATATTTACTCTTCAGAACCAGCTCTGCGGCATTGATGAACGTGCTGGAAGTGTGCAGTCTCTGCATTTGAGGTATGAAAGAGACTGGCATTTCACTTGGAACATTCTTCCGATATTTTTGAATCCAGAGCCTAAGCAAGCCTTTCAGCTATTTTTATTTCATCTATTTTCAGTATCAACCTTTTCATTTTCTCTTGCTGATTTGAAAGCAAAGCCATTTGAAAGCCAAACTCAGCGTACCTCCAGAAAGAAGACATTGGGTTTAAGTCTTTTTAGGGCCAAAAGCTAATGCTTGTGCTGAAAGTGTATGCACAGTATTCCGGGTACAGAATAAGGAGGACTTCAGCAATAACATGGAGAGATGTTCTCATGCATGGGAATTTGGGATAGATATTCCATGAGTGGATTGACATCACTGAATTATGGGGGACATGGAAAAGGAAAATTAGACGATATTTAGAGCTACTTGTCCTCTTATAGTAATTGTGAAGTCCTATCAAATAAGTAGGGAGACATCAGTGTTAGTTCCACTAGGCCAGTTGCTAAGTTTGCTAGCAGCCATTATGCGGCTATCAAGATATAAGTAATTATACACCTTGTGCTGGTGGAAGCATTTGAATGTGTGCATATTCTTGGTTAATGCTGGCAAAAAAGAATAACAGTGAAGAAGCAAGGCCATGGAAAACAGATTTTATTTTTTTTCCTTTTGGTAAGGCTTTGAAGGTTCTTGGTTTGCATGGTTCCATCCTAAGTTTCTGAATGATGGTCAGAATTGCAAGGGGAAAAGGTAGAAAGAAGGTAGAAAGAGAGATTGTAGCAATGACTGTAGTGGGTCATGTTTTGGAACATCCCTGGAACGCCCCTGTCTAAGGTGTGCTGTGGAGTTTGGTGTTGGGGTGATTGCTAAGCAGCGTGACATGACAGCATGGAAGATGTAGCCTAGACCATCCCCAGGCTGGGGTGTAGTTTGCAGTCCTGCTGCTGCGGAGGGGAGCAGCCCTTCCTCCTACCTGTAGTGATATAGAATCATAGAATCATAGAATCATTAAGGTTGGAAAAGACCTCTAAGATCATCGAGTCCAACCATCAACCCAACATTACCATGCCCACTAAACCATGTCCCTAAGCGCCTCATCTACACGTCTTTTAAATACTTAGAATCATAGAATCATCTTTTAAATACTTCCAGGGATGGTGACTCAACCACTTCCCCGGGCAGCCTGTTCCAATGTTTAACCACTCTTTCAGGAAAGAAATTTTTCCTCATGTCCAAAAGTTTGTGAGCCTCTTCTTGCATCGACACTGGGAAGCCCATGGCTGCACACAGCTAAATCAGGTTTAGGCAATCATGGCCTGTGCCATTTAGAAAACAATTTCTTTCACCAGGCACAAGTTGCCCTTCCACCATCCCCTCTCCAGGTCATGCTGGTGCAGGTCTCAGTGCGGCTGAGGTGTAAAATGGAGTGCAGGGCTAAAACAAAATACATTGCTTTCACAGGGTTGACTTCAGTGCAGCCTTACAGAAGGTTATATTGGCACAGGAGAGAGGTTAGCGACCTTCAGCACACCACAAAAGGAGCAACTGGAGGAAGAAATATTTTCATCTGTTTCTGCTGCCAAAGAAAACAAACATTGGTCCTTGTTCTTCAGCTGCAGTTCCACATTACAAATTTTTCACTGCAAAGCTGAAAGAAGGGAAATCCTGCCTAGTATTTTTAAGGATTTTTTTTTAAAGCTAGACTATTTCACAAACCTGTATGTATTATGTACAATGATGCACATAATCCTCTTAGTTTAACCTGCAATATCTATACCACTATGGTTGTAAAACTGTGCAAAGGAAATAATCCATTAAAAAAAAAAGAAGTAATTACAAAAAAATTGTAAAAAATGTGTAAGGTCTGAGAAGTTACTACGTAAGAAATCATTTGACAAAGGGTTATGTTTTGCTTTAATGAATGAATGGAAATTAATGGTAATTACAGGTTTGGTCTCACACATTTAACAGCTCAATTGTTAGTCAATCGTTTACATTGACGGAACTTTGTTTCAGCAGCACGTGAAAACTGGTCTCCTCTTTCCTTTTTTCAATGAGGGTTGCTTTTTTTAGTGAGGGGAGAAATTATTCCTCCTCAGAGACTTTTTCAAAGAGGTTCAATAATCTCTGTGTGTCTTTCTTTTGAAGATCGTCAGTTCCCCTCAAACTCCTTTGAATTCTGTTTTGTATCATAGCAGGAGGAGGCTTTAAGAAAACATGTCTGTGAGTAGTCAGCTAAAGGGAGGAAAAATATTATGAGTTTCTTATAACCACCTATTCTTACTTGGATTTCAATATACCATCTTCTGCTCACGGCTCTTGTACTGTGTATCATAATGTAGAGAACTTGCAAACTTATTCCCATATTTGCCATAAAACCCAAGCCCCGTGCCCTCACCCCAAAACCTCATGTAAGGGACGAGGCCCAAGTGACTGTGCTGTGAGCACAGACAATGCCCCAGGAGAAAGCTTCAGAAGCCAGCCACGGGGAGGGGCCCGGTGTCGCTCTCCTTGACTGATTAATGTCTCAACCACTCCTGAAACTGGGGCGAGAGAAGATTCTAGAAGCCTTGGACTGGGGCCAATAAATAGGGGCA
>NW_008823955.1:101031-138307 GCF_000699105.1 Pygoscelis adeliae | reverse complement strand
CCCCCCCCCTTCCTTCTCTTTCTTTGCCCTTAACGCTGCTAAGTAATGCAAGGCCTACCTCAACTTCTCATAAAGCCGCTTAGCTTATGTGACATGTTAATACACAGAGGGTTGATGCTTATAGAGTGCTCGTTCCATTAAAGTTGATGTTCATACATGGATCTTGAGCGTTATCTCACCTTAATCCACACTGAGGGGATTTGCAGACCTTAGTCACTCTCCCCTTCTTGTAGGTGGGATGTGACACCTTAACTCTCTTTTCTTATAAAGTGACAGGATCCTGTTTATTGTTGACTCTTTCAACTCACTTATTCCATCACAACTGTCACAATTATGCATTGGAAGATTTAGGTAAATCTAATCAAGCACCTACAGGAACATGCTAAGAGATTAAACAGCATATTGAATATTCCCATAATTTGCTGAGTACAGCTGCTGGAAAGATTAAATCAAAGGAAACACGGGTATTGGCAGGGTAAAGTACTGCAGGTCTTCCTTTCAGCTAGTAAGAAATTGGTGGTGTTTGACAGCCATTACCTTGAAAGAAGGCTGACCTTCAGCTCAGTAAATCCTGTGGGTATACAGTTCTTTGCCCAGGATTCTTTTCTGGGAATATGTGCAGGAGCTCCCAGAATTCTTCTAAAAGTTAAGCAGAAACTTGCAGTAGAAAAGAGATCTGGGGTTTCAAAATACAACTGGAATGGGATGCTGTGATTTTTACATCAGTTTAAGGATGAACAACAGTTTTACATTTGCAGGATTTTTACTCTGCATAGTCTTATGGATGGAAGAGTAACTTCTCTGACTCCCCATGATCATCTTTTACTTTTCCCTTGAAAGATTTGTTTGTAGCCCATAGTTTAAAACCACCACCTGAATATATGAACATATCCAGCAAGGTCAGAATATTTGCTTTGTTCAAATATATATTTCTTTTCTTTTCTTTTCTCCAAGTAAAACAAGTAGAAAAGTCCTAGGCATGATGTGATCGCTATTAACAATAAAAAGGAAAAATAAAACCTGGGAACTACAACCATAGCTGTCCAGTAGACCTAAAACTTCCACAAAGAAAATAAACTTTCAAATGTACCACCCTTTTGAACAAGGGTAGGCAACGTATGGAGAGAATTCAAGCAGTGGATCATCATGAACTGAAAGATTACTGTATTTGATGGATATTTCCTCCTCTTCATGCTCTTTCTAGCTTCTTTGTGTCAAAATTTGGCTGCAGAACGTACCCTTGTGGGCATTGCTGCTGCATAATTGTTCTCCCAATTATTAAATACAAAAGATTGTGTTATTTATTAGTTTGGAAATACCCCAATATGGGGAGCAGCAGTTCTAAGGCAATGACAATGCATTTGATGCTAATTGTCCTTGCTTTTATTTACATAATGACTAATCTGTTTATAGGAAGTCGCTGCTCCCCTGACAGGCTTCCAAGCTCAGATCTAAAGAAGGGATGAAAACTAAACGTTGGTTTTTGTTTTGTTTTGTTTTGTTTTTTCCCCAGCTACAGGGAAGCTTTCAGGGCTCAGTTCAGACCAATACCTAGGTAACTGTTGGGCTACACAGGCAGGTCACTGCTGCACAGACACTTTTGGAGAGATTGTTTAAAAGAAAAAAAAACAAAGCTAATTTATTTGGATCTTGGCATAAGGTAACGCTTACATGGGAAAGCAAATGTCTCAAGCAGGGATCGGTCACTGCTAGGTGGTGAAAGGACCTGTTGCAAGGATCCTAATGTCTTCAGCTGTAGCTAATGAGTCTCCCTGAACTGCTTTCAGCTCAATCCTAATAATCCAGACAGGCCATGGCCCTGCGTGACCACTCCAGCACATGCATGATCCATTGTTATTGGCTGTCTTAAAGTATGTACAAAGCACCTTATTACTTATTTGTGTCCAAAAGATCATCCTATGCGACTATTTCTGCCTCTGCCCTACCAGCTTCTAGTGCTGTTTACAAGTATCTTTTCTGTGTATAAGTAGATCAATTTTGCAGTAAGAACTATCTACGGCAGTCACTTAAAGGGCCAGATTATCCACCTACAATATCAAATAATACTTTTAAAATTCTTCTAGTCACAGCAGGAGCTGCCTGGAGGAATTCCTCAGGACAGTCGGATTTTCCCACCCAGAGAGCTCCTGCACCTCTCTGTTCTGAAAGTGGCCAGAAGCTCACTCAGCCACCTAGTTTTGAGTTGGTCCATTGTTTCAAACAAATTCATTATTTCATCTATGAAAATAACTAGAAGTGAAGTTTCTGGACCACTCAGGGAATTAATGTCTAAAGTTCGCTGAGTGTGCACATAGGTGTGTGTATCCCTGATACTTGGCAATACCACAATTATAATTAAATTATTACTTACAACTCACTTATAGCTTAAGTCCCATCTCTCTTCCCACACCGGTGTATAAATAAAGAAAGAGGCTCATCTTCCGCTGTGAGAGGCAGGTCATTAGTCTTAGATGCTAATGGTGACTTTGCTTAGTGCTCAACAGATGAAACTGTCAGCAAAAACCAGCTCTGGCTTTGTAAAAATCATTCAGGCACAACAGACTGGATTTTCATGAGGAAACTGACCTTCAGACATGTCCCAGCAGCATACTACATCATGAAAAGGAAAACAGAGACAGCAGAGTGCACACCAAAACCTATTTGTTTCCCTTGTGGGTACAGATTAACTGAATGAAACTGTTTACCCATTTCTCTGTTTGCCTAAGTCCTGCTGGAGAGTCAGGTCTCATGCATGGTTCTGGAACCTGAAAGGATGTCAAGTGCACAGTTAAAGGGAACTCAGAGGACATGCCTATTTTCTACCAGGTAGCGTGTTTCAAAAATAATTCTCTAGTTGGAAGATGCTACCATACAGTGTGTTTGAAAAATGGTAGTTCAACCGAGGCAAACATAACTAACTCCGAGCAATCAGGGGAAGGCCTAGCTGCGAATGGAATTGGTTTCAGATCTTTTTCCAATTCTGAAAACTTTAATTCCTTTCTTCACACCTTCTTCAGTTCTATCCAGAACTGTAAAAAAAAAAAACAACTTTTTCTAGGTTTGCTAATCACCTTCTCCAGAGTATATCTAATTTAACTAATCAACAATAATTTTATTACAGCAGCAGTGCTGTTTTCCAAGAAGTCTGGATTTAAACCACACTCTGCTGTTGCTGTTGAATGAAAGCGTGGTAAATATCTTTGTGTACTCGGTACTAGTGTGTGTCATGTTTTTAATGCTAATGAGTGCTCTGGCCTAAATGCCCAAAACAGTTCTTGAGTTTTTTCTCTGCACCACAGTGCTGAGAAAACAGACAGCTGTGATACACTAACAAGCACTTTTCAGCCATAGCTTGCCTTCATAGAAAAGTGTCCCATGAGAACATATAAGGAAAAGATATCATGACCATTTTGTCTGAAGTCTCTGCCAGTTGATGTGTTTTATGCCACTAGTACTAGCTTGTTCCTAGCTGGAAGTGAGAAGCTGCTTTTAGGCAAATAAATTACCAGCAAAACAGATTGCCCCAAGATAACAGAAGACTGATCACCAAACAAGGCCAGAATGCTAGATATTGAGAAGCTTTACGGGCATACCCCAGGCCCCACAGAAGCATTGACTGCTACAACCACTTTGTTCTTCTGCTGATGTGAAGGAGATGGTGTGTAGGCATTGCTTTTTAAGGAGGATACAAGTAATAAGGTATCTACCTGTGCTGATTTGCCTGTAGACACCCTGTTCAGTTGTATCCTCTCCAGTGAAAACAAGTAATCTTTTTTTTTTTTTTTTAAGGATTCTTCCAATGATTGCTGTTTAGCCTTTTCCAGATTTCACTGAAGGTTTAGGGATAGTTTCTACTGTGGTTTGATTTGTTTTTAAAGAATACTGTATTTTTGAGGGACAATATTTCTTTTGAAACAAGTAGCATTTTTCCTAGAAACTTACTGCACACATTTTGTCCTGTGAAAACGTTCACATGGAGAAGTAATTCATGGAAGTGAGAACTAGATAAGAAGTTATGGTCCTAAACTGGTCTCAAGGCAGAAAAAGGTGTGCTCACCAGAAAATGTTCCAATATAGCCTTGGCTGAGTGATGGCTCAGTCCTGACAGCTGTATTCTGAATGACAGCGTCTTCCCAGCCAGTAAGAATTATATGTTTTCATCACATATTTACTGGATATTGGCTTTATTAGGTAAATAAAAAATGTTTATACAGTTAAGAAAGGCAGTTCATTGCCTTGCTATAAATAAAATATTATGTTTCATAGATGTATTGTCACACATAGGTAAGGTTATCAGTCATATATTTTGGCAATAACTGTAATTCTACTGGGATGATATGTTGCATCATTTTCTTTTTCATCACCTCAATTTTTCTTCCGCTATTCCATAGGACAGAATCATCTCTGTGAACTTCAGCCTGTAACTAGTATGAAATGTTTTTGGTGCTCATCATCTAGTCATCTTCTGATTGTTCAATTACTTTTGGCACCAGTGTTCTGGAAATAACTTAAATCTGCTACCTTATTAGATTAATTCTTTCAGCACCATCTTCAGATTTGTTCTTGATCATCTGCATTAGGCATGTGCCTGGAGAGGTGGTATTTGCCCAGTAAGGAGCTAGGTGGAGTCACCTTAATTTCTGTTGACAATAATTTTCTATTGATTTCCTGGCTGACTCTTGGTTCTCATTGTTTTTTTAGGGATATAGGCAGGGCACATGCACTCTACAACTGTTGTAAGATTTGATAAGAGCATCTATCGTGGTCCAAGTTGAGAAAAAGTTTGCACAAGATTCCTGATATCCTTTCCTTGCAGGTTATGCCCTGAAAACAAGAAGCATAAAAATTAAAAAAAAAAAAAAAATCAAAACATGAAAAAACTTGCTAAAGTCCATGTTTGTATTCTAATTTTTGTATCTACTGGGTAAGAAAAATCACTGCTGAATCCAAAACTGAACAAAGGATATCTGTGTCTTCAGCAGTGCCCATCACTTGAAACAAGACAAAAGACTTGCACTCTTCTATCTACTACTTACAAGGACATCTGAGACCTTGGATTTTCACATGATTTTTTTTTTATTAGTTTGAAACAGAAGGGCTAACACGTATATTGATAGCAGGTTCTCTGTGCGATATGTATTTTTCTATTTTTTAACTAAAAATCTGATTTATTGAAGTATTTACAAAGCCATGGTATCTCTGTTATTGTATCAAAGGAACTTAAACATTATTCTTTACATTAAAGTTTGATTTTGACTCTGCATCTCTAGCATCTTTATTGATACTTCCTAGTGGATGTTTGACAGATGACTGAGACGTATTACAAAAAAAATCATTATTTGTGAAAACTGATCAATTATGTAGAGCTGCATTGTACAGAACCTAGATGTAAGTACTGGAGATTCCATTTAAATTCTTCCCTTACAGACAGCATAGGCAGCATAAACTATTCTGCATCAAAAAGAGAATATTTTAATGCTACTCAAAAATTATTCCTATATGATATTTACAGCCACAATACATGGTTTCAACAATATTCTCTAACTGCTTGGATAGATTTTTAAGCTATGATGTCAGATGCTATGAATATTTGTCATGAATCTGACTATTTAAGATGTTCTCAATTTTAAACAGAAGCTGCATGTGATATTATCTGAGAGTATTTTGGAAAACTCCAAAGTGCTTTTATGCTTTTTCTTCTGCTTTCTGTCAAAGAGAGATCAAACACACATATGTTTTGCTACTAGAAGAGTCATGTCATTCAGTGATCATTGCATAACATCGTAACAATAGACACTTTGCTGTAGCAGAAATTTTTGTTATGAAGTGCCTGTATTAAAACCTGCATTGGAGAACATGTTTTAGCTTATAAACGTGAAGACAGTCATAACAGACTTTTTTTTTCCTCTCGGTTGTGACATTGTCTTCCTGGTCTGTTATGCAAAAGGTCTGATCCTTTCCCTGACATTAGAATGGTAAGGCTAACAGGTACTTTTTCAGTATATTTGATTTACTGAATGAGGTTCAAGCAACAGTTCTGTTTACAGAATGCTGTTCATCTCCATTTACTCTTCCAGATGTACTGTTCAAGCCAAAATAATATATATATATGATGAAAAATACCTTAGTCCTTTGCATTTGTCACATTACCAAACTGGCTGTACGGCAGCTTGCTCTGAGTTTGATCACAATTTGTAGAGGCAAAGGTCATCTCCTTCAATCACTGCATAGAATAATTGTGTGTCTTGGCATGTGCATAAGTTCCTTCATACTTGACCCATAGGGACTGCCTAAAAATATTCATCAGAATGTGCTTTTGTGGATAACTTCTTCTGCATCTGATTGCATAGATTAAGCCTTTGCAGAAGGACCTTCAGTTGTTCTGTACTGACTGATAAAAGAAAGTCTTTCTTCTGTCAAGTTAGGTGCATTTATTGGACCCGTACTTGCTTCTGAGAGCTCATTCACATCTTACACCTTCTGCTGCTGCACCCAAACCTGCCTGGACATCTGGTACTTTTAAAATGGTTGCTCTTCCTTCACCACTAGATTGACCACTAACTTGCCCAGACAGTTTGATAACAGATATCCAAGTTTCTCTCTGTTGACAGAATGACAAATTGCATTCCTCCACATTCCACCTCCAGATTATGATGGATGTGCTTCTTGGACAAATCTTTTATCTGCTAAATCCGTGTGACTCCATGGATGCAGTTAGTCTTGCTGTGAGTTCAGTCACCGCTGTTGCATCCAGACAAGCAAAGATGATTTCAAATGACTAAAAACTGTCTGTGGCATGCATTATTTTCTATTCTATCTGGATAATGAGTCTCCCATTCTGCATTTTCCTTTTGTCCTCCTCATTTTAGTGTATGAGCTGACATGACATTACCTGAGTAGTTGGATCTTCCAAAGTTGTGTACAAAGTTGTATCTGTTTTCTTTACCCATTTCAGAGAAAGACCACGGGCTTCTTTACAGCTTAACTCCATAGCTTTGGCAGTTACCTCTGCAAAGACTAGAATATAATAATATAGAGGTGCACATGTGCAAAGTTAGTCTTTATATTTTCTGTAATGTTTTCTCATTTATTCATTGCTATCATCTTGCTACCACTCATTGCAAGATGCTTGCTTTCAGCAGTCTACTATTGCTCGATGACTGATGTAGGGATTTTGCTGTTGTTTTACCTCAGAAACAGTGCTGCAGAGTTGCACTGATGTGAAATTGCTAACAGTACAGGCTCAGGTATTTCAGGAGTAACTGGGCATCTCCACAGAGGGCTCACAAAATACAACATCTCCCCTCTCTCAGAAGGCACTCTATAGTTATAAAGGTGTTAAAGTTTTATGTAGTCTAGCTAGTGATAATAAAATTGAAAGGTTCTGTAGTCTGTTTATGGTCACCTCATGGCATGTATGTTCTGTGGTAAGGTCTTAGACCTTGAGGAAAACCAAAGAAGTATTCCTTGCAGTGGACTGTGAAATACAGTTTTTCATAAGTTAGATAAGGACATCTGTAGCAAAAACTAGCACCTATAGTGTCTTCTATGACTTTATCTTCTCTACTAGGATTTTAAAGCAAAATGCCCTAATTTCATGATAACATATAAGATAACAAACTCCAAATTTTGTCTTAAAAAAATAACAATTTTAGAAACAGATTAAAACACATTTAATATTTTCCAAGAAAAATATCAAGAAACAGATTTAAAATTCAACATGGCAGTATCCAAAGCAACTTTTAGAAGTTCCTTAACTTCTGTTAAGGAAGAACTGTAAGCAGTTTCCCTGTGCACTTGGCGGAGTGAACACTAATGCATTTTTTGTTAATCTCTGATAATTTTAAGACTGTCTCTAATCAAAGCTTCTTTGACTACAGTGAAACTTCAGTCAGACAGACCTACTCAGGAGCTTGCACTGAAATACTATTAGTTTTCAAATCAGAAAATGGATGATTTCTTCAATGCTATGTTTCTGTGGGTTGGTGAGGCTGAGGACAACTTTCAGGCTGGAAGAGCTTCTGTAATTCTTTTTTTATTACCATCACCATGGCACTATCCAGCAAGGGCAGTGTGCAGTACTGCTATGACACAGATGAGTTAAGGCACTTGTAACCTGAGGAGGGACAGTTCAAGCTTAGAGCTCATGAGCTTCCCATTGCAGTTCTGCTGCATTTCTGATGCTGGGCTGAGGAGGGTCCTATAGCCATGGACCTCTGAGAGGGTAGTTGGATTTGTTCTTGCCAGTGTTTGGGAACTGTTCAGGAAATAACTCCACCTGTAAGATGCAGTTTTGCCATGGTTTTAAGCTATTATGCTTTGTAGCCCCTTCACAGTCAGAAATACATTTGGTACTTAAGGATGTGTGTGCATATACATATGTGTGTGTATGTATGTATATATATTTGCAAGCTTTGTTAAGAATCCTTTTAATATCTGTTGCAGATATTTCTCACCTGAATTCCAGTTTCTGGAATTCAGATCTACTGGATAGGAAATGAACTTCTCATCTAGTGACCAGGCACAGTTCAGTATTTGAAAATCACTATGTCTGCTATTGACATTTATTATAGTGTGACTCTAGCACAGGTGCAGAATCTGGTCTCGCAGCCATAATGAATTCAGAACTTTTTTTCCTGTTTGCTTAAAAACTCATGCAAGTCAACCTTCTTCCATTTAATAAAAAAACAGATATACCCACATTCAGTCATGATGAAAAAGTGGTGGTTGCCAACATGGAATGGAATTTTTTTTCCCAGTTGAAAGTTGTGTTGGAAGAGCAATGAGGTAAAGCTAGATCCATATAATGTGTAAGAAAGGTTTGGGGAATTAGGCACTTTGTCAACATGTAGGATAGAATAGCATGAGACTGAAGGTTTGTTTGCATTTCCTTTCTTTAGGACTGCTTTTACCCAACAGAAAAGTAGGATAAGGAGAGCTTATTGCTGAATCTTTCCAAACTGAGCTAAATCTAACTGTATTACACTCCCTGCATGCTCATATGCATGGAAGCTGTTACCATGAAGCACAAGGAACTACTCAGCTGTGAAATCTTGCTTGTTCATCTAAGTTCATCCAATCAATGCAGGGAAGCTCTCTGTAGCATTCCTCTGCAAAAAAATCCAACAAATGGAGACTCCTTCTTGTTTCCCTTCCACATTTTTAGCTTCATAATCTCTATATTTTAGAAGTGTAGTGTTTTCAAAGCACTCTTTTTCTTTCTCATCATTTCTCTTTTAACTGGGTTACCTAATCTGCCACAGCCAGGCACTAGAGCCTTGGGAAAAACAAGTACTTAATTTATTATCTCTGGTTATGCACTAAAAAAAAAAAAAGTAAAATATGTCCTCACACTGCCTAGACTATACTCTAATACCTTTAATCTTTGGGCCAGGAAAGAAATTATCCATTATTCAGAATGCTAAAGTGACTCTTTCTAGACCTGCAATATCTGTTAGGTCAATCTCATAAGCCCCTGCTCAGACCTTTGCCTTGCTGCCTGTCAACTTATTAACTTGCAGAATAAATATGGGACAGCTCTCCAGGCAAGGGAAGTGAAGATTAATAGTTAGCTGCATAGTTTTGTTGAAGATGTTGTCTTTTTGTCATTTAGATTCTTCTTCATTCATATGGCAAGAGCAATAGAAACTCGACAAAACTACAACTCAATTTTCCCATTAAATATAGAAAACAATGACATGACAGGACCTGTGCGTTTCCGCACCCCCTCCCCCCGCTTTAGTCTATGTGAAATGGCTGACTATCTCCCAGAAGAAAACTCCTCTGGCAGCAAAAATATGAGATTCTCCATTTTCATCCCAAATAATTTTCCATATCAATAAAAGAAATCAAGACTTCCAATGGTAATTTTTGTACATACATATCAAGATCTCCTGGAACTTAATTTAATAAACTAAAGCTTTTGGGCTAGTAATTCCATGCCAGTGGACTTGCAGTAGTACTTGCAGTTCCTGTGCAGTAGTACAGGAATTTCTTCCATTACTCTCTAGATATTAAGTGGATTAATATGTGAATGTGTTTATAATTAGTAATACTGAGTTCTTTTTTTACAGTAACAGCTAGACTTCTAAAGTATTTGTTTAACTCTGCTCATTTCCAAATTAATGAGTCCTAATTGCTTTTCTGAATTAACATCTGAGTAATATCAAGTCTGTACTTTAAGTGCATTTATAGAGTTAAAATGTGGGGCAGAGTCTTGTTCTTAATTGGGAATACATTCCTGGATCAGTCCAATTTAAGTCCTGGAAATCAGAATGATTTTTTATTAGGCTATGTCATGCATGACAGAGCTACTATAATGGTAGCTGAGGAAGGTATATATCACAGGAGACTGAGACATGTGGGTAAACAGTTGTGGAGATGCAATAATAATGTCAACAAAAATAGTATCATGTAATCAAATATTATGTACATAATAAGAGTACCAAGCAAAAGCTTTTTTTTTTTTTTCCTTCCCAGTATTGATATTCTATTGGTACCTATTCTAAATATGGAGAAAAAAAATGCCTCTGGATGGCTGAACTAAAGTAGACCTAAGAGTACAGGAACATCATTACATGGGTGGGAAGCCATGTTGTCTGCCTATGCATTGTGATTGATCATTTTTGGGTGTCTGTCCAAATGAAAGTCTCAGTGAAGAAAAGCTCTTAATAAATTTAGCATAGCTAAGACCTTAAGGCAAATTACAAATCACCTCTGCAGTCCTTTCTGTCACAAAAGGATGCATACCTTTAAATAGTTTGAGGGAAAGTAAGAGAAACTTCTCAAATTTACTTTTTTTAAAAAAGTCCTTAGCAGTTTTATTTAGAGGCATATTTGTGTCACCATTGTCTGACACATGCTACAAGCAGGAACAAAGAGACTTACTGGGGAACACAAAAGCTTAAATTTTTTTCGTCTTTCACTGGTACAAAATTTGAACATTTTCTGGAAGACAGCTAGATGGTTTATTTAGAAAGTAATGCTTTATGTAGAAAAAGCTATATGTTGCTATGGAAAATATATTTGAGCACTGATACTGACATTGAGTCACATGGTGGAGGAAGGAAAGGTAAAATAAAGAAATGAGAAGTGTCAAAACACACAGCCTTGTGTTGCAGAATGAAAGCTAGCATTTCACCACTTGGTGTCACTGTAGCATTTGATGCTTGTAATGACCTGCCCGTGTTGCTGTTGGGGTTTTTTTTTGTTTGGTTTGTTTGGTTTGTTTTTTTTTTTACTGTAGTCACTGCAGATGTTTTTCAACAAGTAAGAATGAAAGGTAGCAATTAAACTGGGCTAATAGCTCTCAGATCTACCAACGAATTTTGTCAAGCATTAAACCAACAGTGTAAAGCCTCGGGCACCAAATTGGTTTGCAATGAACTGATTCAGAGATGGATAGGACTTACACAATTCAGGGTTTGGAAATCTGTCAAATCTGTTAATGTAGTCATTTGTGAACTTGGTCAAGTTCACAGTACTCTTCCCCTTACGTCTACATGCTTTCCATTCTTCTTAAAAATAGATATCTTCTGACATTGGCACTTTTATACACATTTTCTCTCTGCGATATGGACAGCATTTCACATAGAAACTGTTTTGTTTAAAAAACCATTCAGACTGTAAATTTATTTCAGACAGTTATTTTTCTCTGTGCTATGCACAATGCATGCACAGATAGGGCTCCTGTTTTGCTCAGTGCCTCTAAGCATTAGAGATAAATTTTCTATGAATTGAAGAAATAAAGGAAAAGAAATAATTCTACACTGAATCAAGAGCATCCTAAAATGGAGGCTGGCAAATGAGGATGCACTGTACGAGTGATGGAGCAAATGCATTCCTTGGTGTCCTTATGTAGCCAGTTGCAAATGATTCTTTAATTTGTTTCTGCTCCTTTTCCTGCTATCTTTTCTTGCCTGTTCTGTCTCACCAGTCTCATCTCTTTGTTGAACATACATATTTTTGTACTTCGTCCTCACTGGTCTCAAAAGTGAAAAGTAAAAATGAAGCCTCTAGCTGAAATATAAGATTAATATTGTGTGGGGTCAAATTTTCTAACCACGTGATTTCTTTTTCGTAGTTTTGAGAGGAAACTGTCACCCTTGGCTTTAAACCTTTGCAATGTTCTGGCAGACTGGCAATGCAGTGTTTGAAAGCACTGATACTGGAGTATTCTGTCATCAGCCAGTGCAAGGGAGGCTGAAGAGTGAGGGATTTAAAGCCCACTGTGATGACTAGAGTTCAATGTAATCCAATTTCCAAATGAGAGAAATGAGACAATTCGGTATTGGCAAAAATGCTGCATCTATGAAACTGGTAAACTGGATCACAAACAGAAATGATTCCAGCTCATAATTCCCAGATAACAAAGAAGCATAAAGGAGAAACACCCTTTACATGCTAAATCATCAACTTGTTTCTCTCAAATCAATCAAATGAATTTGACTGCTCTTGTTTTACAACCCTGCAACAGTGTAAGGTAATGTGGCTTTAGAGTGTGTGTAAAGCTAATGTAAACAGGGAAGATTGGCCTGTTGGCTCTTTATTCCTACCCTTCTTCCCCCCGTTAAAAAGGGGGAAGTGGGGAAGAAGGCTGAGAAAGAAGGTAAAGGTCCATTGAAGATTCCCCAGTTTCTTTATTATTTTATCCCCTCTCTCTGCGTAGGCAAAATACATGAGCACTTGTATATAAATAACACAAGATAATAACACAACCTCTCCTTCCTACAACAAACAAAAGGACAAGGAAGCAGAGAAGGGAACACCATGTAGCAGAGAAAATTCAGAAGCATCAGAGCTTAAAAGGTTGGGCAGCCATATATTTATATGTATATATATTTATATATATATATACTACATATATACATGTAGTGCAGACAAGACACATGTAGCATCACAGCTCCCTTAACCATGTCCACCCAGGGTGGGCGGGCTGATGGATTCGTAGCACCCAGCTGTGGGTCAAACCCTGTGTGGGTGAGGGAGGAGGAAGAGGAGTCACTAGCAAGCTGAGTGTGGGTGGTAGGTGTCTGAGGGGAAAAGGCAGTGAGAGCAGCAAGTGGGACTTAATTGGAAATGGTCAGCAATGGCTAGTCTAAGAGCTCAGCATGGCTCCTAGCAACATAGTCCTCAGGATCTGAGTTACCCAAACTGCCTACAATATAGCTTTGCATGACAGCACCTGTTCAAAAATATATCTGTGATATGTGAAGGTTTGTGAACTTTCATTGCTATTCTAGTATCCATCATCTCTCCTGGAAACAGAGTTCTGTTAGAAGATAATGTGTTTCAAAGAAGCCATCTGGCAGGCAGGAACTAGCCTTCTTACATATCACTTGTTTGTGATAACTGAATCACCATGTCCGCATGGAAGACGACATGCAAGGGGTTTGGCTTTGGATGCCACACTGACCAACAGGCAGTGCAGACTTTCACCCATGTTGACCATTCAATGAATCAATGTATAATTTTGGCAATTGTATTTGTCTTAAAGAATACTGGTTTATTTTCCCAGGAGTGTTCCCACTGTGACAGAAAAGGATGCCATATCTGTTTCATTGTAGGTGTCAGATGAGGCTGCTAAATCATGCCCTCAAGATGGGCCTGTTTTAAGAATTTGAATCAAAATCAGGCAGCATTAGTGTTCTGCCCAAACCAAGAAGATGGTCTATGACTTTTATAAAGGTTGCTCTGAGTCTGCCAAAAATAACCCCAAAACAAAAAGGAAGGGAATGAGGCATGGGACAGTGTGAGTGGAGAAAGGTACCTCTGTGGGTAAGTGTGAGGTTGAGTTATGTATGTCTATAGTATTAAGTAGTACAGCGGGTTATATTTGCCCTCACTTGAGCAAAATTTAACTATTTATCTAAATGTGTCAGATGATTATACCCATCTCTGCTTCCAGATAGGTGAGGACTTTTTCTAAACTCATGTATGAGGTCTTCATAAGTACTACAGCACTCCAGTATCATGTGTTGCTAAATGTCATGCAATACTTAGAAAATTGTGATGTCTGCAGCAAATTGTACAAGCAATAAAATTATGATTTTGTCACTTATACTTTCAGAAATAGATTTTCAGAGAATAAAATTATACCATAAGTTGATGTTTGGATTTAACAGAAATTTAGTCCATGTTACAGGACCTTTAAGTCAAAGAATATAGATCCTAATATTCTCTCCATATCAAAGTACTAGAGGCAAAACAAGAGACATTCTGATATTGAACAGCTTTAGTCAAAATGACCTTGAATCAGTCTGAATTATTTTAAATCCATCAACCAGTCATGAAACACATGAATATAGAAATAGGTATAGCCATTGTCCAATCCCGCTGCAAAGATAAATGAATGAACGATGAACCGCATGAGAATATTAGATTATGACTAGAAAAAAGTGGTCAAAAGCCTTGAAACACCCATAAAATGGAAGGAAATGTGTCATTAGGAGAAAGGAGAATTGAGCAGCTACAAAATCTGTATAATGTTCTTGGTCTGTAGCGGTCTTAATTACTCTAATTTATACGTTACCTTGTCACACCATACCTTGGGAATAGGTTTTAAAAGTATTCGGCTAAAATTTCCTTCTTAAGTAGTTTAACACAGGAGATCATTATAAAAGTTACAATTGCCCTGTTCACTTGTCTGATCTCATGGAATGTGTAATTTAAAAACACAGCTGCATTTTTGCTCATTCTATTTATACTGAACTTACCGTGATGGTGTAATTGCTACATGACTGAAATAAAATTAATTACTTGGGTAAAAATCCTTGTCTTTCTCTTTTTTAGAAGAAATAATATGGTTCCCAATGAGCAAATTAAGTTGATAAGCACTATGGAACACTTCGACAAATGTAATTATTATTAAAAGATAGCAAATAACTTTTTTTCATGGGTTAGGTAATTGGAGAAAGTAATTATTTTTCCAAGTTTCCCACTGTTCATGGTATTCATGGAAAAATAATTTTCAGCTTTTTTTGCATATGGTTTTCGTAAAAGGTGTATCTGTAGTTGTACATTTGCTATAGTTCTAAACTGTGCCACAATTTTCAGGTGGACTGAAAGGTAGGTTTGATTCTCTTAACTCTTCTGAGTGACAGTTTTTCCCTCAAGCTACCAATTCATTCATTGCTGGCACACACTAATTCTTCCCTCTCCCTCTGAAAGCGTTCTGTAATACCTGATCCAGCAGAAACTTTCTTGCAGGAATAAATATGGACAAGGACAAATCCCATACAAAGAAGAAAAATTTGTAATATATATTCATACACAGATACATAATATGTCTAGGTAGCTAAACAAATAAGGTAGGTGTTTTTTCAGTCCTGGAGAAATTTCAGTTCTACCACTGACATGTCCAGCAGCATAAATGTCTTCTTCATTTCCTAAATTAGTCATGCACCTGGTGTGTTCACATTAACAAGGCCAGCATGCCTCTTAAAAACCATTAAGTATTAATTTAATTCAACAAGGAATCACAGTATACACAAAGCTTTGCAAGTTTTTCTGCTGAAAAGAGCAGGTTAAAAGTTAGAAGCAGAAGTAAACAGAAAAAACTAACTGGAGTTAGCAACAGCCCTTGAGCCTCTCCACTTAAAGAGGTTTTGTAAAGGACAGTCCCAATTCACTTAGGATGCTTCCTTGACATTAGCTGACTTTCTAATGAGTCAGAGGTATAGATAATATAGAATAATATAAAGCACCATAACCATGGTAGGCTATAATTAGTGATGGCACCACAACTGATGAAGACATAAAGCATCATGCTGGTAACTCAGTTAAAGACCCAGGCCAACGCACACACGGTAACTTTAACTGTGGATGTACTTACATGTGTCAAGATGCTAAGGCTGGATGTGTGTTTAGGACACAAATGGGGTATTGGCTCAACGTACATCCGAGTGTACCTCTGGGGAAAAGGAGTGGGAATGGATCAATTTATTCTTGGCATTCAGGGAAGTAAAACCAATGTTTTCACCTTGTAGCTGTCCCAAAACCTTGGTAGAAGGTTTGGGAAAGGGCATCAGGAAAACCACTCCCTGTAGCAAAGGATGAACACTATCAAGTGTGTGAGGCTTTGACGATCAGGGAAAATATTTACATAACCTAAGGCAGAGGTGTAAGTTGGGAGGCTAGACTGCCTCATGCCTGCTCTCCCAATATAGTCAGCAGAGCGAGCAGACTGTCAATTTAGGATGAGGCACCTCTTCCAAGACTGTATTGCAGCCAGATGGGCTTTGTGAGTTGATGTAGGAAACGGAAATGAGTCCCAACCCCGCATTTCTGTGGCAGTGCCTTTTAGTAGAACTACAAAAATCTTGAATGTTTTGGCTCATGAAAATAATTTTTTTATTCTGTAGACTATGGTATAAGATTCCCAAAGGGGAGGAATAACTTTTCAAACTGCAGCAAAATGCATTTAAGTGATTGACTATGTCACTTCAGACTCTTGTAGGAGAAAAATTGTGTTTTCAAAATCAAGTTTACTAAATATATATTTCTTGCTGCCAACGTGTGTATTTAACAGCTCTGACAGGAGAAAGTAAGACTGCACATCAAAGAGGAGAAAATGTGTTTTAAACACTAATCCTAGAAAAACAGACATAAGTGAGAAACGCTTTTTGCATAACCCATACTAAGTCCTCCGTTTCAGTCCACAGCCTAGAAAATGACAATAGTTTAGGTAATAAAACAAACAAAACCCCCAGGTCTGTGTTCAGAAAAAGCCTAGAAGTGCTCTAGAACAGGGAAACCCACTCTGCTATCATAGCCCACTGCTACAATTGCTGCCAAAGGACATGCAGCCCATTCAGAACTGCCCATACTCTGGCTCTATTGATAACGGCACCATCCAGGCCCTGCAGTTGGCGGATGATGGCAAGTAGGAGCTGCTGGCGAGGCTCACATAGGGACATAATTCAGATGCTTGCCTTTCCAGCAAAAGACTTCAGTTTCAGGAAAATGTTTCATGTCTCCCTTTTCGGAGAATAACCATAATGTCACAAATTTTGCTTCGCCTCAACAATCATAGTTGCAGTCAGCAGGGCTCTTGAAAGGAAGGAAAAAAAGTAAGAGGAGTAAGAAGGAGAGAGAGAAGGAAAAGAAGGAGGTAAAAACTATGTTTGAATACTTACTGAACCTTAGGTACTGTTTCTACTCAATAGCTTTTTTCCATGTGCTTCATTGGCTCTTGTAAGCCATGTTCCCAATAGTTTTGTCTTTCCTGAAAGTGGCTGCTCTATGTTCCTAAAAAAATAAAATTAAATAAAAAATCCTATGCCTTTCTCAGTAAAGAAATTCCAAGCTTTGTCAAGTGGGTGACACATAGGGCTTGTCCTCAGATCTGAATGGAAATTTAGCAGAATAGGTGATACTAAATTAGATACGAGAGGTTCAGACAGCTATCAGGAACTGAATAGTTAATTGCTTTTTTTCACCTTGAACCAGATGAAATACATTTGTTTATCCATCTGTGGAATCTTTAATACTTTTACAGCCAGTCTGATCAGGATTTGTGTCTGGGCTATGTTACAGGCAGTCATGATTATTGTTCATTTTGTCCAGACCTCATCAGGACTCCTGATGTGTGATATATCCATAACAAATTCAGGTTTTCAAATTTTTTTTTTTTGGTCTCCCAGGGACTTGCAACAAATGCAAAAATCACATCTTGCTCAGGAAATTTCTGAGTACACTCCTCCCTCCTAAATGCACCCAGATAAAACTCCTCAGAAGACATCAATATCAATGGAGTAACCCTGCAGTATGCCTTCTGAAGAAGGAGTTAACTTGAAGCTCTCCTCCCTCGCCTTCTGAAGCAATGCCAACAAAAGCTTTCCAGCCTCTAAGGCAGGAGATGACTGGGTTACACTCTGATCCACTGTTTCCACATGGTCATGGTAACTAATATCACTTCTGCAGTAAAAATTAATAATTCCAAAACATTTGAAGTCCTAAACATAAATGAATCAGCCATCCTCAACCTAATAGCCTAAATCAAAAAAGTTATGTGGCCTACAAGTATGATTTTCAAAGCTTGATAAGTCAAGGGATATTTTTATATTTTGGCGTGTGCTATTTGTCTGTCAATGAAGCTAATCCATTTTCTAACATGCTCTGTTACATTACTGCACTGAATGAGGGAGAAGAGACTTTTCAGCTGATGCAAATGCTCTTAATTTCACTGGAGCAGGCTACTGAATGACTGTAATTACCTGTATTAGCCAGGGCTTTCAGTGTAGCTTCGTATTGATGGGAATCATGAATTAGAATTTCTAATGGAACATGTTTGAAGTGAAAGGAATGTGAATAACTAAAAAGATGAGCTGACATTGGTTTTCATAAAAAAAAATAAAATCCTCCAGAGGACATCACTTAAAAATTCTCTAAAATGACCTGTTCACTACTTCATGATTTAAACTGAGATTGTCACAAACCCTTTGCTCATCATTAAGTGTGAAAATATCCCCAAGCAGCAAAACAATCAGGCAGAACAAAGAAAAGTAAACAACATGTTTTTCATATTGATTAAGTAAAGACCATCAAGTATCAGTTACTGTTAACATCTTCAGTCCTTTCTTTTCATGAAAGAAAAAGGAAGATTTTGAATGGGAGGACTGTTAACTGGAAAAAGAAATCTAGGAAGGGAGACAACAACATGTAAAACTGGAGTACAGCTAATAATGTGATTGTATCAAATGACACACCTCTGAAGACGTTGCTAGCTTTGTATCATGAACAATTTCCATATAAGCTCATTTTGGCAGTTTAAGCTCATTTAAAAATGCCTACTGTGCTGATACAGCCTTTTGTGCTGAGTCGGGTGTTCTCCATTTTTCCTTAGGCAAAATGAAAACAAAAAAGACCCCACGTTTTAATGGTTCTTCTGCTAATTAGACAGTAATTCAATTGTGCTTACACAATTGACTGAGGTCAATCAACCACCCTAGGAGGTCTAGTGCTATGTACAGGGTAGATATTAAAGATCGAAAACACGTCTTAAATTACATGAAGACTTAAAAAGCTTTCATTCCATGGTACTAAGAAACTCACTGACAGTTAACTTTTTTTTTTTCAGATTTCATTTTCAATATGTTTTTAGCAAAAAAATTGTGCCTCAGCAATAACAAAATAGTGAAAAATATTTATTCATACAAATTTGAGTACAGGGACAACTCAGTGTCCAGTTTAAAAATGATAACTGTCAACAGCCAGCAATCAGATTTGTATTTTGTGGGCATGATACAATATTTATGCAAGGATTAAGGAACTAAAAATTAGTCATCAGCCTGTTCTTGAGGTATTTTTTATCTGACACATGAAATGATTTACAGAAAAGCTTCCTGATCCCAGGAGGTTTGTATGGGTACATTTTCAATTACTATTAAATCTCTCTTTTCATCTTTTCAACATTTTATTTTATCCCACGACATAACGTGAACAATTCCATTACAACCTGTACTCATTTTTACATGTCCAGTTTTTCATAATTAATATGGATCCCTTATGTCATGACCTTGTTCTTTATCTAAGCAAAATGCTGGAAAGAGATTGTTGCCAAAGACAACCCAGCTCCCTAATTGAGAAGAATCCAGATTTTACAGTCCAATGGATTCTTTTAATTAAGAGAAGTGAAAGCAGTATACATTATTCCCTAATGTAGCTGATTTAGAATGGTTTAACAGACCACCATTTAACTTTGAAGTCTTTTATCTATTGATTAATACATACCAATCATTTTTATTCTCTTCAGCTGGCCTGGAGCATCTGTTGGTTAATCACTGCAAGTGTCATGCCTCATAATCCAGCAACTTTTCCTGCACAAGAAGTCAGTGATCTAGAGATTCGAATTTTATTTACTTACTAAATTATATAATGTCTACTGTCAAGCATAATTGAGCGTGAAAGGAGTCATGGTTGCTTTCTGTCACAAAACCAGAGATCTGGGAGGACAAAGGAAGGACAAGCCTTATCTGAGGACTAGTAAACTAGATCTGAGCACTCAAGGGCAAGGAACAGGGAAATAAAGGAAGGACGGTGGTCTGTTGGTAAATTGTTGAACTGGGCTGCACAACTGCAGGATGCAGATGTTTCTTTAATCTGTGATAACTCTCAGCCTGTTTAACAGCTTCTGAATTTTCTGGGTTGGAATGCTACTTCCACAGGAACTTCTAGGTGCAAATTTGGATTAGACTGTCAAGTAAAGGACTGATTCAGAGGACCTATCTAATGAGACCAATATATTTTATAAACACTGTCCACTTTTTATAAACAATTGCTGTATGTTTTTGTTTCCTATTCTTACAGTATGGGATCAGAAAAAAACAGAAATAGGTAGACGTGCTCTTGCTGAGTCTTACTTCACTACATCTTATTTGCTTCTGCCCTGAATGCATCCGGGGACTTTAGATGAAAAGCCTAACATGTTTTTGGAAACCTCATCTCTAATTTTTAAGAATGGGACCTGATATGCAAACTACAGTCACAGGACATAACAGTAACCATTCCCCTCAAAAAGAGATTTTGCCATTTACAGTGCTTTTTAAGTAGGTGGGTAAGTGATGTTATTCCCTTGAATTCCTCTGAATGTAGTTTATAACAGTTCTTCGACAGTATTAGATTAGGGAGGGCACAGGCAAAAACAAGTGATATGGCAACTATGTTATGTAATATTAACCCAACATCCCTATAGTCATGAAAAGTTCCTAGCTACATTTCTCAGCCTAATACAGGGCAAGAGAGGAACTGGGGCACCTGGGACAGGGTTTTAACCTGTAGTTAACTTCTGGTATCTGATACTAAGAGCCAATCTGGAAGCATGCGTAGACTAAGAATTTCCAACTCTTTCTTTGTTTAGGCTAAGACATGAAAACCAAAAATAATCAATATCTACATACAATGCTGTTTTGAAACGAGCACACTGGTAAGGTCCAAACATAAAAATTTGATGTTTTCAAAGTGCCTTCACTTTTTTTTTTTTTTACTACAAATATGAAATTAAGTCAAAATAGATTGTCTGGGGAATTGTGGAGTCTCCATCACTTAAGGCCAAACTTCTAATTGGAGTAAAAGACTGCAATAAAACTGTTGGCTGATCCTGCCTTGAGGTGTCAGCTAGCTGACTTCCAAGGATGTCTCCAACTATGTTGTGGTAGAAACCATCTATCTTTTTACAATTCAGCATTTTCCAGAAAAGCATGTGTTTTTGCATAACATGACTGTCAGAGTAACTTTCATCCAGGTTATTGTAGTGAACTGCTATGAGGAGAGGGAGCTTAGAACATACTGACTTATTTTCAGAGTGTTATGCATCATACTCTTACAAAGTTCCTTAAAAAACCTTGTTTTGTTTTGAGTTTTTCCTAAAACCTATTGAAATCTAGCAGAAGAATAGATTTTGTTGACTCTGGATTGGGAGAATAAATGAAACCAGAAGTTTTGAGATTAATTTAAAATTTAGTACTGTTTGGGGGGTTCAGCATAAAGCTGGCCTTGAAGTTCAGATACTGATCTAAAAGTGCTGAAGTTATGTGCGCTGTGGTCACCAGACTGACTAAAGGATTTTTGCCGCTGATCAGATGATCAGCGACCATGTCATGTCTGAAGTCTTGTGTGGCAAAGTCCTTCAGGTTTTCAGCAGCATCCAAAAAAGTATTAGAAATAACCTTTCTCTAGTTTTGGCTTTCACATGGGAATAAGCTCTTGCACTAGCTCAAGTTCCTCCTGTCAAACCATAAAGGTTTGAGCCCAATTTTGTGAAGATTTCCTCTTAGCAGTAGACTGCACATCTTTCTTAGCTTCTGACTGCTTGTTTGAAGCTTGAGTCTTCTGTGATTCTTCTCATTAATATAAAACACATTTCTATGTATGTTGATAGGCAGAAGTCTGCATCTTGTAGATATGAAGTAAAAAAATATTCAGAGTGCTTTGAAGTCTATAATTTCTTATTAGGAGATGAGAGATGGTTAAAAATTCTCTGTGGGGTTGAGATATGAGGGTTCAGGGCAGGTTTTTTGAGTTTCCAATGTGATAATGAGAAAAATTTTTATGATACTTCATGGTTGTAAAACCAAAGACTTTTTACTTTCACCACCATTACTTTTAATTAAGACTGTTGCAATTAAGTGAGTACATGCAGAGATTTACTAGCAAGGTTTAGAGACAAATGAAATGTCTTTTTTTGACAGCTGGAAAAAACAAGCATTTTTTCAAGCATGCAGACTCTTTGGATTGGAAGTAGATGCAGAACATTTCAAAGTCAAACAAAGCCTAAGGACAATCACTTTGACATTAACCTGCTTGCATTTATCAGTTAGTGTGAGCGATGGATGATTTTACTGGTGGAGCAGGGTAGTGTATCACCAGGGATGAGGCTGTGGATACTGTGGGCTTTGTCTCTATAACCAATGCTATATTACACACAGTAACCTGTTATTGTAAATTTCTGTATGCATGCTAGAGTGATGGAAGGCCTACTTTGGTTGGGAGGAGATCGTTAGTGATCATTGTAACAAAAGGTTACCTTTTAATAGAAGTGCCTTTATATAATTTTGCCGCATTTTATAAGACTTCACTCTTAGGTGATCAATATAAGCTGACGGGGATACTGCTTTTCGATCTTTAAGTTAATTGGTGAGATCTTTGTTGTGTTTTGTTGTTTGTTTTTCCCGGCCAGTTATAAGCGCAGGTCCAAGGCATAGACTTGTCTGTTCTTCAGCGTGTTCATAACTTTCAATGGATTTGTGAACTTCCATTGCCAAGGCTCATGAGACAACAGAAACAACCTCTCAAAATAAAAAAAAATCCTGGATCAAAAACATAGCAGTAGCAAAATTTCATAATGTCAGCAGTTATAGTGTTAATTTTCAAGAAATATTTTTGCAAAAGTTTACTACAATGTGCATGAAAGGTTGCATTAACAGAGATAATACCATTCTTATGAAGTGTCAATAATAAACCCATAATTTTTTATATTGATCCCTTGCATAACTTTTTAAAAGGTTTTTTTTCTGAATGAAATGTTCTGAATGAAAATACAGACCTAAAATACAGAGTCTGTGAGAGTTAGTAGCTGATTTTTTTTTTCTTTTCTCTTTTTTCTTTTTTTTAAATAGAAAGGAATCTTCTTGCTGCCTTGAATGGAACATATCATTATCATTTGCATGGCACAACTCATGGGAGTGAAAATAAATATAAAAGTAAACTCATGGCACAATAACTAATGACCTATGTTTTAATAACTAATGTAATGTTTTAATAACTAATTAAAACACACAGAAAGAGTAGACTTTGATAGGAATTAAATGTACAGTTTTCAGTATAAATACTGTTGCTGAAGCTTTGTGTTTAACCTGTGACTAAGAGTTTCCTTCACTGCTGGAGATGTTCTGAAAAGAAGTTCAGAGAAAAGAAGCATGAACCTGGGTATATCACCAAGTAACTTCATGTGAGGACATTTTAGGATTCACCCTTTTTTAACAAGGTCAGGTCAGGCTGCAGTTTTCTTGAGCTAGCACTACTGTATGGCATTAAAAGAATGCACGGAATACCTTTTCACACACCTCAATATTTAAGAGTAGAACTCACTGCTACAGGATATTGGGGGGAAAAAAAAAAAGCTCAATAAATTCAGAAAAGGTTTATACAAATTCACAGAGGGCGGTTGTGTCATGGATTGGTGAGTGCAACATTTCAGATGCAACTTCCAATTTAGAAATCCCTTAACTGCCAGAGGCAGGAGGATTTTGCTGGGGGAAAGATCATTCCATGTTTGTTCTTTTGCTTCTACTGTTTTCCTAAGGGTCAGCTCCTGACAGCTGACTGATAATGAGCATGTGTTCTGACCCAATGCATCCTCCCATCATACATATGTTTGATTTTTGTATTCTAAAGGATTGAAAGATAGTAGATTTTATTTTCAAGGCAAGGTTTACTGAGACAGCAGTCTTCCAACTGCAGTGATGAATCTTGAAATTACTAGCTGTGATCAATTATACTGTGAGTATAATTCTCAGAATATGAAATAAAGATTTGGAACCAAAGCTTTATTCTGTTTTTAACTTCTTCTTCATCACTAGAAGGTATTTTAAAGTTCCTTGGAAAACAGGTGACCATATTATTAGCCTTCCCTCAATGATCAGGGACTTATTTGTCCCCACAAACTAATAATGCAGAGTATGGTAATATATAAAGAGGGCAAATAAAATATTTGTCCTCTGATGTATAACACCCAGACAACTGCCTGGGTGTAGAAAATAGAAGTCTCATGTCAATTGTCAGAAGTCTGCTCCCACTGCAGGTGGGAGCCCTGCTAAATCAGAGTAACACTTCTGGAAGTACTACTTTAAGAAGTTATAGGAAAATGGAAAAACCATGAAAGTGAAAAACAAATTGTGAACAAAATTGCCCATCCATACTGCTGTTCAAAGGAAGATAGTGGTTTATGCAAGACTTATTAGGTAACAGTGTTATGCCTCCATTCACATGACTGCAGCCACAGAGATACAATCTGACAGCCTGAGCTACAGCAGTGTACTGCAGGTTTTCATTCTTTTTGTTTGTTTAGAAAACCATCCCCTCATGATGATGCCTACAATATTGATAGTGCCACATTGACAAAGGAAGGAAAATAAAAGCCTGATTTTCTAGCAAGCAAATCAAACTGTGTAACGGGTCTTCGGATAGTGGCTCTACATTTTACCTTTTCCTCTCCTGCAATCAATACTCTGATCTCACCATGACTGCAATCCTAGCACCTCAGGTGTTCTGAGCAGGAAATTCAGCCGTCAAATTCCTCTTGCTGTTTTACAAAAGGCCTTCTATCTGTTTTTTATAGATACATCCCAAAGTTTCTGTTCTCCTTGGGTTTATGTTACTATTAAGTAAGAGTTAGAATATTGTCGAAGTTTAACCTCAGCTGGCAACTAAGCCCCACACATCCACTCGCTCACTCCCCACTGGTGGGAGGGGGGAGAGAATCGGAAGGGTAGAAGTGAGAAAACTCGTGGGTTGAGATAAAGACAGTTTAACAGGTAAAGCAAAAGCCATGCACACAAGCAAAGCAAAACAAGGAATCCATTCACTCCTTCCCATGGGCAGGCAGGTGTTCAGCCATCTCCAGGAAAGCAGGGCTCCATCACGCCTAACGATGACTTGGGAAGACAAACACCATCACTCCGAACGTCCCCCCTTCCTTCTTCTTCCCCAGCTTTATATGCTGAGCATGACGTCATATGGTATGGGATATCCCTTTGGTCAGTTGGGGTCAGCTGTCCCAGCTGTGTCCCCTCCCAGCTTCTTGTGTACCCCCAGCCTACTGACTGGTGGGGTGGGGTGAGAGGCAGAAAAGGCCTTGACTCTGTGTCAGCACTGCTCAGCAATAACAAAAACATCCCTGTGTTATCAACATTGTTTCCAGCACAAATCCAAACCACAGCCCCATACTAGCTTCACTGAAGAAAATTAACTCTACCCCAGCCAAAACCAGCACAAGTATCTTGCACATATGTGTTGTGGAGTTGTGCTATTAATACCAGCAGTCTATTCTGGTTGCTTCCCTCTGAAGGGTTTTGTAAGATGTTCGCAACACTGTGTATCATCACTTTAAATGTAATTAATGCTGAAGACATAAAATTAGGAGATGAAGAAATAATGCTGACAAACTGAAAATTCCCAAGTGCTGAAGTACTATGTTGGGTTTTTTTACATCCTACTGCCTGTGAGTATTTCTTTGTTGTAAAATAGTCTTTATCTAACAGGTGCTAACCACAGGTTTAAAAGTAAACCCAAACCTTGTGTGAGTTATTTATGTATTTTGTGTATATATATGTGGAAAAATTATTAAAGAGAATTTTTTTTTTTAAATCAACAAAAAGCTAAGGGTTATACATAGTGTAGAAAAGAGCTATGTACCTCATGAGGGAAGTTGCAGATAGAGCACAGTCAAGGTAAAGAGTTCAGGTCACCTCAGAGTGAAGTGCTATACTATATATTTTGTGAGTGCCTGTAATAGAAACATTAAAAGATGGAGAATAATAAGACAGCACTCTTTAATGCCTTCAGAGAATCTCATCTGAAGGGAACTAGGAATAACATAGGTTTTTCTAATACAACCATTTAATTAATATTAAGAGTAACATAACATCAAAGATCTCCATCCATTACAAAAGCACTTCCAGGATAATTTTCTGACTACCAAAGACTTGGAGACTAAAAGTTGCACATTACACTGTTTGGAAGAACTAATTGTCTCCAAAATCTAGACATTTTTAAATTCAGGAGGAACAACTGTCTGAAATTTCCCAAAATAACAGGAAGAAGTATTCTTGACTAAAGAATAACTAAAATATTTTTCATTTATCTGAATGGAATTCCACTCTTCTGGATCAGCTGGTGATCTCTAGCCATGGTAATTATGATTATCCCTAAAAAAGAAGAAGGGGAAAAAACCAGTTAAAAAGTCCCAAATCATAGCAAGAGGTGTGAGAGAGAAAGCAGAGATACAGTATGGTATCTTTTCATTTATGTGGCTGAAGAAGGTTGTCTGAGCAAAAAGAAATTCACATTATCTTGCAACAGTGGCCAACAAGACAAAAGTAGAACTGCATGGTGGAAACTTCTCCCATAAAGTGTGACTACCATTAACATTTGCTGCCACTTTCCTGCTTCTATTTTGCTAGCTGGCTATTACTAGCTATTCAAACACGCACTAATACTTAAGGCACATTGTGCTAGAGAGTTGGTGGGTGAGTCACTAAAACCTTGCTCAGACTCACCTGTCTACAAAGCCATGACCTATCTCCCAGTTGGTTTCTCCTCTTGGTTCTGAACATCTATGCTTGTGGAAATCTTAGTATACTTTTTTTGGAGAAGCAAGATCTCCCTATTGAATTTGCCAAGCACACAACTTGAGTTAGGCTCCTCATAGATACATTTCCCACCTTGGCTGAGATACCTCTTAGTTTAGCTCATTAACTTAAAACACAGATTATCTGTAAGCATAACAGAGATACCAGTTTGCACTCCACTGTTTTTTCTCTCACATTCACCTCCTCTTGTCCCCACAAATTTTCCATTTATTGTCTGTTCCTGCTTAGTATATATTACAGGCATCTAAGCAATATGCTGCATGGGTATCACATACACAAGAAATCATCCTACTATTGTAATTGATAGTCAATAATCTCAGGTCTACCTTGGGGAAGTTCAGCATCAGAGAAAAAAAAGTGAATTTTAACTCTTTTGATCCAGTAACTACGCAGCTGTAGAGTGGAAAACTCTTTTCCTCTTAGCTTTCTGAATATTTTGCACAGGACTAGTCAACAGGCAACTCTCCTATGTAGATTAGGGTGAGAGACTAATTGCATTACATTTAGTGTCTTGCTAAGAAGTATTGAATGAAGTGGCCAAGGTAATTTTCTTTTCTCTGTTGTTTTGAAATCAGCTCTATGGTAACAGCAAAGACAGACTGAAAATTAGTCAGAGAATGATGAATAAAGGAAAAATGCAGTCTAATAAACCTTCACCTCCTCCAGCCCTCTCTCTTCCTACCCTTAGACTCCCAGAGTAAATGTGTAGCTGCTCATACTAGAGAAATGTCTCGCTGGTAAAAACACAGAATCACAGAAAAAAATGGGTTTAAAAGACCTCTGGAGATCATCTCATCCAACTTCCTTCTTGAAGCTGGCATAATTTCAATGTTAGATTAAGCTGCTCTGGGCCCTGCCCAGCAGGGTTTTGAAACTCTGTTGTGACAGAGAATACACAACCGATCTTGGCAACATGCTGCAGTGCTTAGAAAATTAGTTGAGTGTTTACTTTGCCGCAATACTATTTAAGATTTGAAATAATATTGATGGTCTCACTGTGGCTTTGACTGATAATGCAGGCAATCTGTCAGGGAGAGACCATTACAATATTCATAATCCTCTCCTTCCCGGGACAAAAGATCCTGTCTACCAAATATCAGTCTTCAGTAGATAGGCTTGTCATAAATGACAATGAATACCATGTACCCAAGTGGTCTTTTCAGTATAAAATTGTCCTTAATTTCCTGATAAGCTTGAGAGAAAGCTCTTCAACCTAAAGCTGTGCATTTATGTATACATCTCATATGCCACATCCATGCAGTTGTGCCATTTATATCTGGTCCCAAGTTATTGTTCATACAATAACAATTTATACAACTCCAGGGTTGCAAAATAACATGTTTTCCATGCCCTAATCTACCAGAAATTAACTTCAGCTGTCCTGAAATAAAGGAAGTGACTCTACATCATCTTTTCAAGAAAGGCAATCAGAAGATTTGGAGAAAAATTTTAAAATTTTCATGTTGCAATTATCCCAGTGTTACCTTGTATTGAACCCCAAAACGGTCAAACACACACAAAATTATTAGAGGGCTTTTGTACATCCTCTACAATAATCATTTCAAAGGCCTATTACAAAACAGAAGCACAGAACTGCAGTTTCTGTCTCACTGAGTTTCACTGCAAGCAGGGCTGGTCAGCAAACCCCAAAATCTCAGGGGAAACCTATTATTATTTCATATTCAGGTCTTCAGTAATGATAAAAGATCCATAGGTCTCAGCTGTAAATTGCAAGTTCAGTGACACCTGTGTAGGCTTACTCACCTGCAGTGAGTTTGTTCTGAACTGCCCACTCAGAACTGTGATCAGTGTGGCTGAGGTATGAGAAGGCACAAAATTCAATTTACTGCTTCAGAAATGAGTCTCTGTCTCTCTGTGTCTGTCTCTGCCTCCCTCCCCCCTCTCGCTCCCTCTCTCTCCCCCTCCCCCCCCAAGTTTCATTATCTTGGCCATAATATACCATAGAAGAAAATATTTTCACAAAGAAATCTCAAGATGGGAAACATACATTGCACTGTGAAAAACAGGAATAAGGGAAAACATATTTGTCAGGAGGGAGCAATTAAAGACATTAACAACAAAACTGCAAGAATTTGATTTCTACAAGAGTAGAAATAGTTTGTTTCCTTTGAATGTGTGAGTTGGGCTCTCAATATTAGACACTGGAGTTTATAGACAGTGCAGGATCCAGACTCATTGAAACATACTAGCATTACATGGGTTTTGGCAAATTATGTGTACTTTTGGTTCTTGGCTAAATAAAACTCCATAATAGTTACTTTAGTATCCTAAACCATTTACAAGGCTTACAATTCTTGGCTTCCCTCAAAGATGGTCTTTAAAAGATATGTGTGTATGTGTTAAACAAGAAGATGAAAAAGTAAGAAGAATTATGCAATTTCTGCTGGGAAGGGAAATGTAATTTTGGTAAGATATTTTCCATACGGCATGGATAATAGAAAAGAAGAATATGTGTGGGACCTAGAAAAATACCTTGTAAATAGACACTAGAAGCAGTGTTTTCTTATAGGTAATGTTGAAGTGGAGAGGAAAATTTTGCTACATTCAGCTGTGGAGACAAATGCAAAGAGGTAATTTGATAAACAATTGCAAAAAATCTCATCTTTGCTAAAAGGCCTGATAAAAATACTACTACACCAGCCAGATAAGGACTTTCAGTTGCTTAAGATGAATTCCTTACAATATTATTAAATTAGACTCAGTTCAGTAATTTGCTTCTTATACAGTTTTATTCTTTTTTTTAAAGGATAAAAACATCATTTTATATATCCAAAGAAACATAATTTAAGCACGTGAAACATGAAGGATTAGAAATATACTCACAGTTCATAGTAAGCAGCTCTCTCTTAATGTGCAGCTTTGTGCAGTCTAGCAACATCAAATGATTTTTTTGGGTTTTTTTTGATAGCAGATTTAAAATGACCTTTTTTCTCATTGAAATTAAAAAATTACCTATCTTCTAGTAGTCCCAAGTGCATAGGCTGAGATTTTCAAATCTGCCTAAAAGATACATACATCCAATTCCCAACCAAATAAATTGGATTTAGAGTTTAAAATACCTCAGTTTGAATGTCTTTCTGGTTAGATCTTCTGAATTAAGTCAAGCTTCTTAAAGTACTTTAATAAAAAACTAAAATGAGATTTCATAAATAATGTTTTTTCAGAAAGCTCAGTAGACTACCAGGCTGCTTGTAACTCTGACACCACTGTTCTGAATTCCTTGTGCAGATGGTAGGGAAATCAACCATAACATTTGTTAATATCCTAACCATGCTATCTATTAATCTTTCATTAGCACTTCACATTCAACATTAGAAAGTAATAGTGTCTTTGCTTTATCAATCTCATTCCTTACATTCACTGGTGGACTTCAGACTGCAATGTAAGTGTAAGCCTTTCTTTTTAAAATAAGGTGTGAAGGTCCTTATGTCCTTTTTTTTTTCTCTGAAAGCAGAGACAATGTTCCTTTGCTCCTATCAGGTAGTGAGGGAGGCCCTCTTGTTTCAACAGAAGTAAAACATTAAAGGTTTTTTGCTAAGGAAGTGTAAATATCACATTATTTTTTGTGCATTGGAATCTTTTCTATTAGTCTAACTGCTGCTTCAATCTATACTGTTTTTACATCGCTGCCACTGTAAAAAAAAAATATATATATTTACCAAATGATCTTTGCTGGAACCTCGTTTCTTGGCAAAGAAACCTCTAGTTGTATAATGGTAGAAGACTTGGTGCTAGCAGCATGTATTCTTTACAGATTGTTGACAGGAAGGACAAATATTTCAGAGAAGAAAGATGTTGCTGGTCTTGAAGTAGCTTCTATGCAAAGCTGCAGAAATTAATATAGTGCTAGTAGAAATGCAATACTAATGTAGAAACTAATTTTGATGGAGGGGCAGTTTATCTAAAGTTCACCTTGCATTTGCTTCTGTCAAGCTGACAGCAGTTACATCCTGAGTGTAGTTGTACTCAGGAATACACGGTATAAATATAAAAAAGACAGAAAGCTGTTTGAGCTGGTGTGGTTGCACTGAGACAGTAAAACTGCTTTTGCTCCGTGGTTTAACAATTCAATAGCATGTAGCTTTCCACATAAGAGGATTTTGGAGAGGTGGTTTATGTTTTTGCTAGGTGCTTAGAGGGTTTTTTCTGAGACAAGGCTTCTAGAAGTAGGGAGTTTGCAGCTTTCCTCCCCTGTCCCCATCTCCCTGTCATTCTTTTCCCCAAATCATCCCGCTAGGTCTGCCAACACAAACAATTGTGTAATATACAGTGGATCCAGTTACTTTTTATTCCCTAGAGGAAAAAAAAAAAAAGAAAGGAGGGGGGAGTTCTTCAGATAAGGTCATGTTCTCGCACTATTTGAGAATTAGTTGTTGCAGAGAGCCAATATTGCAACCGCAGACAAACATGGAGCTTCACAGAAACACTGCAATGTGAAAGTATCTGTCTGCCCTTAAACCCAGGCACAACCAGGAGTCTGACCCTTTTATTCAAGCTGCTAAATTTCAGTGAAGGTGTGTCACTAGAGTGGGCAGAATGGTTATGCTTAGGGGTGCATGTTATGTTTCTTTAACCAAGGCTCGTGTCACTTTTTTGGAGGAAGGCTTTATGCTGCTTAAGGGATGTACTACCTGAGGGTGATGGGAACCTTATGCAGAGCCAGACATAGAGACTGAGACTAGAAGGAACTGAACAGGGTTGGCTACAACTTACAAAATCACTCAGTTTTCTAAACTGAGACACGGGAGACAGAACCAAGCTGCAAGGACACAATGCTGAGAGGAAGGTTATATCTAGACTTGTTTCTGTCTATTCTGCTTTATGTGTTTGGTTTTCCTTTTTTCTCTTTAAAACAAACAACAGCCTTCCAGTTGTGTCTGCTTCTCAGTGCTGTTTTGCAATTTTTTGAGGAGCTTGTTATGTGGGAAGGTCCAAGAGGGCCACCTCAGAGCTCTGGCTCACTGTTTCTTGAAACAAGAATCAGATGTGGGACGAGAAGTGAGAGCACTACTCACCCTAGGAAGTTGTAAATTGCTACTACTCAAAATTAGGGATAAGCTTGGAAGAAATGTGACTTAACAGATCACCTGCTGAGCTATATAGGAGGTGTCTCACCTGCACTTGGAAATTGTCTTGAGAAATAAGGACTCCAGCCAACAAAAAGGTCTTTTAGAGAGAATAAGCTTCTTGCCTGCATCAGCTTCAGATTATTTTGTTGGGAGAAATTGCTATCCTCTTTCTATGGCTGTGGTGTAGCTTTCCACCTAAGAGGATTTTGGAGAGATGGTTTGTGTTTTTGCTTGGGAATCAGACCTGTTGTCAACTGAACTGTACATTTTCAGTACCTTCTCTTCACCAAAATGGCTCTGAGTTGATTTGATTTGGGCTAGAAGTGCACCCTGGAGACAAGCAGTAAATTGTCAGGAGAGATGAATGAGGAGCTGGAGGGAGAAGGAGGGCACACATGAAGCTTCTGAGAATTTCTTGTGAAAAAGCTGTTAGCACAAATAATGTTCCCTGTGCATTTCCTGCAAACCAACCACATGTAATACCCTGAACAATAGACTGTCAGAGTTACTGCTTCAGAAAAAACACCAGTTTCATGGGGACTAGGTTCTAGTTTGCTGACACAGCCCCTGGGTAGAAAGAAATGTAGCAGTGATAACAGTTTCCCCAAAGGCAAGCTGCACTGGAGAAATTGCCCTGACCTGGTGTCCCTTCACTGTAGACACCCTCTCCTCCTGCTCCTTGTAGCTTGCTTCAGCCCTTTCTTACCCCTCATTGAAGACTTCTGTGCTGAAAGGGGTGAGAAGCAGTGTGGGGACGGAGATAAAAGATTAGGAAGTTGGGACACAAGTTCTCCTTTAGGAGAGGAGTCTTGTGCAACAAAACGGGCAAACATCAAAAGGTAAGAGTTAAATACATAAGCTGCTTAAATCCTTGGGCTCCATGGCCTGCAGGTAGAAATGTACTTCATAAAGGTGTCTTTTAATGATGAAAAATTAATTCTGTACTGCAATATTTCACAAAGAGCATTGCAAGGAAGTTCAGGACATACATAAACAAATTTATCTTTCTCAATCTGGGTCTGGGAGTCACTATGAAATAACAAAGCCTCCCTTGTACAAATGTGGGCTTCCAGCAGCTTATACCAGTTTAAGTGGGCAGATGGTCTAACCTGAGGCTCTTTCCTTACCTGTCTGCCTGTGTTTCAGCAAAGGTGAACTAAAACTCTCTTTCTGTATTGGTTTCTTTTTAGGCCAGTAGGTCATTGCTCCTGGAGGGTTCAGCTGGTTGTCTCTAGCTGTGCCATGTTTGTAATCAGACACTGAATTTTCTGGCTACTGTAATAAGGTGAACTTTCAAATAACACTATCATTCACTGTATTAGGAGAAGGAACTGATGATCAATGCCAAAACTCAGTGTTCTCAGTGGCAACCAGATCATGTCTTTATTTGAATATCTCAGATGTTACTAGGAAATATTATTTTTGAAAATTCACTATAACCAGCTGTACCAGCCTGGACAGTGGCCACAGTTGATGTTTTTTGTTTCTGGGTTGGAGTTCGTTTACCTTTGAGTGGACAAGTTGGGAAGTTATTCTCTGTTCTTCATGGCAATGTAGCCTCAGCTTCACAGGCAGAATCTCAGCCAAAGTTTTAACATTGTACTGGTGCCTTCAGACCCAGGTTGGTGAAATGTGCAAGACTGGCCCTCTTTAATGCCACAAATAGGATGAGTTTAAACGGAGTGGCAAAATGCGAAGTCCTGTGAAAAGAAAGACTTCAATGAATTAGTGGGGGGGAAAATGAGAATAAAACAGAAAAGTGTTGTTGGTTCCTATTGTACAATCACATATTGAATACTGTGTCCAGTTCTAGTCTTACCTCTCAGAAAAACTAGAAAATTTATGAAAAGCAGTAGTAAAGAATGTCAGGTAATGATTTCTGTTCAAGGGAACAGTAAATTAATCTCTTCAGCCTGGAGGAGGATCAGCTGAGATGGGATATGAGAAGAGGGATCACACAGAAGGTGAATGGGAATGATTGTTCACTATAATGAAAAAGACATCAGGTAAAATGAATGCACAGCAGGTTCAAAACAAACAAAAGGACATACTTCATCACTGCATAGGTAGCTAATCGGTAAATGTGGTTAGGGTCAAGGAGGCTTCTCATCAGCACTAGGATCCATTTTCTTTTTCAAAGAAAAACAAACCTGTTACACCTCTGTCTGTGTTCCCTGCTTTTGCAGCCTGAACTGAACAGCAGATTTCCTTCTGACACCGATAGAGCCAGATTATAGTTTTGTATTCCTTAGACTCAGTTTCCAGGAATTATCTTTGTTCTGTTGTCGCTAGCAGAGCCATGCTGATTAACAGCAGCTGAGGAATGGTCTCTCTGTTTTCTTGTTATTAATTCTCCTCTGATGTCTGGATCTCCTTTGCTAATATGGCTGGTTGGACTCTGACATATTTCAATAGAGGTAAAAACTGAGTCTCAAACTCTTAAATATATATATAGATATAAAACAATCTAGTCTTGATTAAAGTGTCACAAAATTGGATTTATCCAACACACATAAGAAGTGACAGTTAAATAACAAACTCATCCTTTCTTTTAGTTTAGAGTTTACTAGGGAATTTTTTTTTTCATGATACAATGAGTTTTTCTGCATGCTGCTAGAATGGAAGATCAGGTAGCCTAATGGATTACACTGCTCCAGGGTTGCTTCTGAGAGCAGCTAAAACAAAAATTACATTTTAAGCAATCAACCCAGAGGTCTGTCATTGACAGAACTTGACTGGAAGTGGTTCAGGACAGAAGCTGTGCTTCAGTTATGAGGGCAGAAATCTGCACTCAGCATAAAGGATCAGATTTGGAAAAGAAGTATATGATGGTATAAAATTATACTGCCCCAGAAAAGCCTCTGTAGCTGTCCTCTCAGTCTCCATCTTGTTGCAACATTATAGCTTTGGTTTCATGGGGACACTAATTTTTATTCTTGGGGAAAGGATGAAGCCAGAAACTCTAGCTAAATACATTTAACACAAGGTGTAAATGGCACTATGAGAATGACCATTTCCTCCAGTCTTAAAGAGAGACATTATAACTTGTGTCTTCCAGGTCACTGGTTTTTATGCAACACTGTTCTATGTACCCTGTTTCTTTCTAGGATTATCGGGTTTATCATTTCCTTATCTGGAAATACAATATTTTTACCCCTTAGGTACTACATATATCCATATTAACACTAATACTTCTTTCTGAAATCTGCTATTAATTTAGATGGAGTAATGAGCTAACCTTTGCTAATGAAGGAATATAAACCCAGGGAAAGGGCCTTTGTAGTTGCAAAGACTCAGGAACTAACGTATAGAACCAGATTTTCCAAACACCTCCGTTGCTCTTTTTCCACTTTACTGCTGTCAGCTTTACTGTGTCATGAATCTGGAAAGCGATGCATACTATGTGTCTAAATAATACGTTGTACTGATAACACAATTTCTCTTCCTTTCTCCCCTCCTTTCCTATATTATTCACCAGAGTGGATGAAATTAAAACATAAATTGTGACTGGCAGATATTAGTAATATCAATTAGCGTATAATAAAAGGCATAGGGAGGGATTCATTTGCCTAATTTTGTTGCCTACAAAAAGACCAGATAGTTCTGAGCTGGTTACACACGTTGTCCTTACAGGCAGTGGAGACCTAGGTGTCAGAATCAGTTGAGGATTGGTGCAATTTATTTCATGCTGAAGTAGAAGTCTGCATGTGATAAGAAAAATCCCTTTTCAAACTTTATTGTCGAGATCTCTATTGAGTCTGACTAGCTTGGATATAGGTACTTTGGGGCTAGATGACTCCCACCTTCAGGCTCCATGGGAAGGAAGAAACATTGGAACTTGCCTGGACAGCAGTAGCCAAAATGAGAGAGGCATCTCTGGAATGAACAAGAAGCTGTTTTTCCAGAGTATGACTCCAAGTAGGATCCTCATTAACTGCTTCAGATCATCCACTGAAGAGGCATATCTTTTTCCATTCACTATGCTGGGAGTCAAAGAAGGTGGGATAAGATAGATATCTGCAGGTAGATGGTTAAATACATCTTAAACTATATGCTGATATTTCTCTCAATGATATTTTATTCTCTTCAGAGAACTAGTGCCATCACTTCAGTTTCAGTGCAAAACTGGTTTTTAAAAGGTCCCAGCATAATTCTTTATATGCTGCTTCTGGAAGACCCTATAGTGTTGCCATAGTGCCATAATGCATCACAGCACACAAAGGCGAATCATTTCTATCTCCACATATTATGTGATAGTAGTCCAGGGGCCCTTGAGATGGACATCTGCAGCATATCTTTCCAATAAAAACAGAACAGTTTTTAGAGCCAATAGATGTTTGAAATAATTCAGAGCCAAGTTCAGCTGTAAGCATATGTCTTCTGCTTTGCCTGTAAAAAATAATTTTTCTTAGCTTTTCTTTTCCTGGAAGTGTAGTATAGAAAAATATTAAAGAGGAAATAGACACATACTGAGTCTTTAGATCTAAGGTAAAATTTTCAGTTGAAAATGCCAGGCAGATTTTCTACCTAAACTTGAAGAAAACTTAGCCTGACATCATCATTCCAATTAGAACTACAGAGTCAACAACTCACTGAAACCAAACGTATTCCTGGAGGAGAGGAAGATTCAAATGTGATATGATTTAGTTTTGCTGTTATTCTTGTTATATTCCATCTTCTCTCCAAGGTGTCAGGATAGGGGAAACCAGACAAATTACTAATAAGAGTTTTGTTGGTAATGTTCCTGTAGAATTGTAAATATAAAATTATGTGCTTTGTGTGGCAAGAACACAACATGAAAGTCATGAACAGTATTGAGTGGTTTGGAGCATGAGGTATACTGCCTGCCTGCCTGCTGGATTAGTCCTGCAAGATACCTGATGATATTGTGTGCTTGCTAACAAAATGCCAGATCTCTGATCCCTTCCTATGTTTCTTCTCAATATCAACAAGGGATATAGAGGCCAGTTTCCATTTGAAGATCATTCCTGAGTATGGGCCAGACTCTTAGGTTTTAAATGGCTTCACCAAGGGCAAGTCCTGCCTGAAAAACCTAGTGGCCTTCTACAATGGAGTTACTACATCAGTGGACAAGGGGAAGAGTTCGGTTTTTGTCTATCTGGATGTCTGTAAGGCCTTTGACACGGTCCCCCACAACATCCTTCTCTCTAAATTGGAGAGGTATGGATTTGATGGATGGACTGTCCAGTGGATGAGGAATTGGTTGGATAGTGGCATCCAGAAAGTAGTGGTCAAGGGCTCAATATCCAGATGGAGATGGGTGACAAGTGGTGTCCCTCAGGGGTCCATATTGGGACT
>NW_008823955.1:92712-100683 GCF_000699105.1 Pygoscelis adeliae | reverse complement strand
GATTCTGCCCCTCTACTCTGCTCTGGTGAGACCCCACCTGGAGTACTGCGTCCGGCTCTGGAGTCCTTAGTCCAAGAAAGACACGGACCTGTTGGAGTGGGTCCAGAGGAGGCCCACAAAAATGATGAGGGGGATGGAACACCTCTCCTATGAAGAAAGGCTGAGAGAGTTGAGGTTATTCAGCTTGGAGAAGAGAAGGCTTCAGGTTGGGGTTATTGCAGCCTTTCAATTCTTAAAGGGGGCCTATAAGACAGATGGGGACAAACTTTTTAGCAGGGCCTGTTGCGACAGGACAAGGGGGAATGGTTTTAAACTAAAAGAGGGTAGATTTAGACTACATATAAGGAAGAAATTTTTTACAATTAAGATGGTGAAGGCCTTGGAACCGGTTGCCCAGAGAGGTGGTGGATGCCCCATCCCTGGAAACATTCAAGGTGAGGCTGGACGGGGCTCTGAGCAACCTGATCTAGTTGAAGATGTCCCTGCTCATTGCAGGGGTTTTGGACTAGACAACCTTTAAAGGTCCTTTCCAACCCAAACCATTCTACAACTCTACGATTCTATAACAGTCCTGTCCGAACTGAGATGGTGATGTGGGATCACTCCTGCCAAGCAGTTGGTACCATTCCCTTTTCTTTCTGAAGGGGGGAGTCTGTATGAAAGGGTACAATGAAAACTTCAGTATGAAGGATTACTAGAGCTTGTTTGGAAAGCTTTAGAACACTGTTACACTTCAAAAAAACACCGAATGAGATGTAATTCAACAGGCTTATAACTTCTGGGATATTTTGCTCTTGGCTTTAGTAGATGTAGTTCAGGATTTTGATCAGTTTCTGGGAGGTTTTGGTCAGAACTGTGTCTAGATAACACCTTTTTCTACTCCCTGTCATAGAGCAAAACTTTTGTCTGCACAATTAATTCTCCCATCTTCCATGTTCTTTCAGATTGGCTAACATACTCTCTGAAAATTACCAATGCTGCAAACAATTTTGCTTAGTTTATAAAAATGGGAAAGGACTGTGGGGGAATGTGCTGACAACTCCCACCAATGAATGGCATTTCCTGATATGTTGCCTCTAAGCCATTTCTGGTTGTGATTACCCCTGAGAAGTCAAAGTCTAGTTACTGAGAGAAACTATGGGCTAAAAGTTCTGGAGCATCAACATATTTGTCTATAAATATATACTCACACAGAGACACACATAAATACATGTATATGAGGGAGGCTGTGGAGTCTCCCACCTTGGAGATATTCAAAAGCCGCCTGGACATGGTCCTGGGCAACTGGCTCAAGGTGTCCCTGCTTAAGCAGGCAGGTTGGAGCAAATGGGCTCCAGAGGTCCCTTCTAACCTCAACAATTCCGTGATTCTGTGATTCTGTGATCCTATCTGTGATATGTTCTCTCACGACAGAATAACCAACATAGGCAACAGTAGATAATGTGTATAGGGATTAAGATTGTATGACCCATCTGTAAATAAGTGACTAAAAAACCCTTTAGAATCCACTGAACATGAAATTTGAGTTTTAATGGTTATTCCAGCCGAAGAGCAAAGCCATAATGAGCCGCATTCAACTAGTAGATTTTGGCACCAGTTCAGAGTAATTTCATCCAATTATATTTAGATGAAGTTTTCTTTTTGAAATGCAGTGTTTAATCTAAACCAAAATTAGATTTCCCATTTAAAACTGATCATTTGTCTTTTAAATAGCTATTAGGAGCAACACAGTTCAGTTGGCTGATTTTCTAATAGGCTTTTATGGAACAGAATTAGTTTCTCACTGTTATGGAATTTGCATTGAGATATGTCTTTCAGCATCATGATGGTGGTGATGGCAGTTTCTAAATAAACTAGTTGAATGTTTATACTGGAATGACATCTAAATAAGTAAAGCAAAACAATAATTTCAAAATCACTTCTCATCTGAATATTCTGTGAGCTTGTGTTAGAAAAATTATGATAATGAGATCCTATAGTGGGAGACAAGCTTTATGAAATTCAGATATAGATCTCTAAGGACTTTTTCTTTTTGAAGAATTTCAGGCAGCTCTGGGTTTAGGGTTCAAGCTGGGATCCATCCCATGGAAGAAATATTGAATAAGATATTTTACTAATGGATAATTTCTGCAGAAATAATGACCACAATAATATGACATGGGTGTCAGGCTTGATTTTCTAAGTTTGGATCATTGAACAGAGAGGTATGCTATATCATAAAAGAAAGACACCATCTATTGCACAAAATGCTACTAATACAGCTGCAAAGACTACCTTGTAGTAAAATGAAACTTTCAATTGCTATGATTAGGTGAAAGGAGAAATTGATGAAAAATATTTTAAGAGTATTGAAAGGTAGGAATTATTGATGCTTGTTTTCCACGAGACACAAGTGACTTGGTACATAATTTTCCAGAATATCTTTCTTGTTCCCACCGATTCTCACTGAAACTAATATATAGGAACAGTGAATCTTTGTGGGAATTGTTTTTTTTCCTCCTGTAGCACATTTCAAGCCTGGGGCCTGTGGGTAATATTTATACTGTAATTCAGAAAATGATTTTGTAAAGGACTCCTAATTAATTTATTAAAAAAAAAATAATCTGAGGCTAATATTATGTAGTCAGGTTTTAGAACAATACCCCCACCGAGCATTTATATAGAGTACTAGTGTCTGAAATCAGATGTACATAGCTTACGAACAATTCTCTTAGACCCTCATTCAGTGGTTTACCCTGTTAAGCAGTGATTTAACCAACTGAAGAGCTTCAGATACATATGTATACTCTGCTGAGTTCGATGGACATAAGCAACCACTTGAAAATTAAGCATGTGCTTAAGTGCTATTCTCAGCAGGGTCTCTGGCTGAGTTTTGAATGTCACTGTTACATGTCTTTCCAGTATAAGAAAAGTATGTTTTCTGCATTTCTTTATTATGGAATCTGTCCTTTCTTCTGACATTCTGATGCTCCTTTTCCCATAAGAAATTAAGCTGTCTTTCTTTTCTACAACATTCTTTTCTACTACAGCCAGTAACACCATCTTAGACAGAATACTCGGGGATGCAAACAAGCAGAAGAATCATAGATGAGCTGTTTAACAACTGTTTTCATTCATACATACTTAGTAATAAAGTACAACTGGAAAGAAATGCAGAGCATGTGTAATACATAAGTAGAATTATTTCTAAATAGGATTGTTTCCACATTTTCTGTGAGGCATCAACAGCTCTTTAATGGTCCATCCCCAAACTCTGAGAGATGGTTGAATGAGCATTTATGCCCATTTAGTGTTCTGATGTGCTCCCATGGTAGAAAGAAACATTTTTATTTTAGCTCAGTTTTCCAAGGACGTATTTTTTTCTTTCAGCATAAACCCCTGCTAATAAAAAAAAAGGAATGGAAAGTGTCTTAATAACTTTCATTTTTCTTTCAGTCAAATTCCTGGTGAACTTCTTCATGAAAGTGGGGTGGACCTGCAGAATCCAGATGCCAGATCTCACAAAGCTGAAGAAAAATGTCTTTTACATTTACATGTATAAGCCTTAGTTTGTGAGACATCAAACATTGACAATGTCTGCCTATGTCAGCTGACATAGGTTGAATTCTAGAATCATAGAATTATTTAGGTTGGAAAAGACCTTTAAGATCATCAAGTCCAACCGCTAACCTAACACTGCCAAGTCCACTCCTAAACCATGTCCCTAAGCACCTCATCTACACGTCTTTTAAATACCTCCAGGAATGGTGACTCAACCACTTCCCTGGGCAGCCTCTTCCAATGCTTGACAACCCTTTCTGTGAAGAAATTTTTCCTAATATCCAGTCTAAACCTCCCCTTGGCACAACTTGAGGCCATTTCCTCTTGTCCTATCGCTTGTTACTTGGGAGGAGAGACTGACACCCACCTTGCTACAACCTCCTTTCAGGGAGTTATAGAGTGAGATAAGGTCTCCCCTGAGCCTTCTCTTCTCCAGGCTAAACAACCCCAGTTCCCTCAGCTGCTCCTCATAGGTCTTGTGCTCTAGACCCTTCACCAGCTTTGTTGCTCTTCTTTGGACACACTCCGGCACCTCAATGTCTTTCTTGTAGTGAGGGGCCCAAAACTGAACACAGTATTCGAGGTGCGGCCTCACCAGTGCCGAGTACAGGGGCACGATCTCTTCCCTCCTCCTGCTGGCCACACTAGTTCTGATACAAGCCAGGATGCCGTTGGCCTTCTTGGCCACCTGGGCACACTGCCAGCTCATATTCAACCAGCTGTCGACCAACACGCCCAGGTCCTTTTCCACCAGGCAGCTTTCCAGCCACTCTTCTCCAAGCCTGTAGCGCTGCATGGGGTTGTTGTGGTCAAAGTGCAGGACCCGGCCATTGGCCTTGTTGAATCTCATACAGTTGGCCTCGGCCCATCGATCCAGCCTGTCCAGGTCCCTCTGCAGAGCCTTCCTACCCTTGAGCAGATCAACACTGCCGCCCAACTTGGTGTCGTCTGCAAACTTACTGAGGGTGCACTTGATCCCCTCGTCCAGATCATTGATAAAGATGTTAAAGAGAACTGGCCCCAAAACTGAGCCCTGGGGAACACCACTTGTGACCGGCCACCAACTGGATTTAACTCCATTCACCACAACTCTTTGGGCCCAGCCATCCAGCCATTTTTTTACCCTGCAAAGAGTACGCCCGTCCAAGCCATGAGCAGCCAGTTTCTCCAGGAGAATGTTGTGGGAAACGGTGTTAAAGGCATGATGGCACTCAAGATGGTCAGCTCCATAAACTTTCCTGGCACCAAGGTCAGACTGACAGTGTTGTTTAACAGAGACTTGGAACTTATTTCAGCAAAAAAGCATGAAATGGGGTTCTAGAGTCCTAAGATAATAGGTGAAGTTCACCTCTGAATACAGATTAGAATTCCTTAACTCAGCAAAGTGGAAGTTATAAATAATTCTAGATCAAGTAATTTCCATTAGAAGGTACATAAAAGACCTTTAAAAAATGAGAAATTCTGCCTTTGAAATAGAATGTTGCATGTTACAGCACTAGCTGTAGTTTTGCTGTGTACCCTGTTTCTCTGGGTCTGTGAACACCAAGGGTTTGGCACTTCTTAGAAGATGAGAGGCAGGTTTCTGTCACTCTAATGTCTTGTTGGGTTTCTGGCCCTTGTGTTTCTTCTCCCCTTGGAAAGGAAGAACAAGAGGGTGATGGTTTACACCTTTTGCAGATATTCTCACTGAGCTGGCAATCAGGTGTTAAAAGGCACAAATGCACATATAAGCAACCTGCATAGCTCTCATATATAACCCGATATAAGCTCTATATTAAATGAAATACAGGTTTTTCTTTTCAGCAAAGAAGCAGGACAGTAACAGGACAGAAGCATTCATTCCCCTAGCCAAAACAAGCTCCAGTAGATGTCTAATAATAATGTCACAAATATAAACTCCATTTCAGCCTGGGAAGTGCTGACAAGCTGCTGGGTCCTTAGATAGGCTTTCCATGCCACAGCAAAGCACGTGTTGGGTATGGAAAGAAAAACACTGGCAAAAAGATTGTGACTCAACTGGTGGTTTGTTAAGTGGATTTGCTTGTCCAGGGAGTGGTGGAAAGAAGCCCTGATCACTGCTCAGGCCTATGGACTGCTACATACATTTTGGGTGGAAGGAGGAATAGCAGGTAGTTTGATATAGAAACTACTGTGTTTGCTTTGTGATTTGATATTGTTGTGTTCCCCCTTTTTGTAACCTGGGATATTCTTGCTCTTCCTCCATTTTGCTTGTCATCTGGCTAGAACTTCTCTGGCCATCACCTTGAAAGAAATTTTACATCTTAAATGGCTTGCCATAGAGGAAGCAACACAGGATGCCAGAATAAAAACTTCATGATTTGCACCAGGGTTAGGGAGAAAACTGCCTCTTTATTACAAAAAAATCCATTGGAGATAGCAACACCCCCCCCCCCATATTTCCACCTGGTAATGGGCTGCAGCAAAAATCTGCTAACATCTTGTGAAAATCCAAGTATGGCCTTTGATATGTCTGCTAGCCCAGTTGCTAAGCTTTTCACAGCATATTTAGATTATGTGTATGAACCTGTATCTCATAAAGCGAATGCCCATGACTGTTGGCTGATGTCTATTCTGGTTCTTCCTTGCTCCTGTTGTGTTTTTTTTTTAAAAAACTTTTCATAAAATACTAATTTCTACTAAATTAGTAGAAATCTACTAATACTACATTTCTACTAAATGCTTGGGATTTGGTGTTCCCAAGTTTTCTCCAAAACATTGACATCCTTTTCAGTCTGAGCTGCTAATCACACAAACAGCTCCACAGTTGTTTTTGTACTGGGGATGTTTGCAGGAGGGGATGCACGTGATGGTGACGTGGCTTGCAGCAGCAAAGATCATCTTGCCTTCAGTACATACTGCATCTACTAGTGGAGAGTCCAGCCCCTGGCATTTTACCAGTGGGTTTTGCTTCTGTGTGAAAGAAGATGGCAATTTCTGTCCTCTCCTGTGCTCTGCAAGCGTAACTTTCCCTTGTGGATAGTCAGTGCATGAAGATGGTTGCATTCCCCTTGGCAACAGGGGGAGAACAACGAGCACAGATTCAGCTGTATGGAAAAGATATTCAACTAAATATATTCAAATAAATTCCATCTTAAGAAGCACTTCATGGTCTACTTACTTCTCTGTAGAAGGCTTCCCATTAGCGTTACCTCTGCCAAAAAAAACCCTTCTTCTGCAGGGGTCCTATGGGCAAACAGGAAGACAAACATTGTGAAAGCTACATATTCAAATGTGTCCTCGTTTGTGTTCCAGAGACCTCATCCAATTTCAGGTCAGTGAAAGAAGCTGAAGACCTTCTGCATTGACTTTGATGATTTCTGGAAGGATGCTTTGTTTATTTTGCCATTTAAAAGATTGGGTCTCTTTGCTATACTTTTGTAATAGTATTGCAGAAATAAACTTCTGCTCTGCTCTGATTGAAGTTGTGTGTGCCTCAAAACATTTTGAAGAGCATGTTCACACATTATGTTGTATATCTTTGATTTGGTTTATAACAAAAAATATTTCTAAAGAAACCATTTCCAGATAGTCTGGATGGGAGTGAAGTTATATGCCCAGGAGGCCAGTCTTCCTCCTTCTCTATCTTCCTTCCCACTTCCCCCTCACACCCCCCAAAAAAAAGTCCCATCAAATGTCTGGAATGGAGCTGACAGACGCCTTACTGGGATCTGTCCCTTACCTTCAAAGCATGAGGGGAAAGCAAACATCTGGGATACATTCATGCCAGCCAAATCATCCTACAGTCCACAAAAGAAGCAACCTGTTTGAGGCATTGGATACCTGAAAAAGTGTGTGACTGAAGCTCTGAGCAAAGCAACACTCTGTATTTGGAGGTACATTACAGTGGTCAGTGTGCAGTGCTCCAATTTAGACTCCTTAAGAGGAAGGGGGAAGTAAGAGAGCACAACAGCTGGCAGATTACCTTTCTTTTTCCTTTTGCTGGCCAGAGGAACAGTTCTGACCAGTGGGTCAGACACTATTGTTTTTCTGTTGATATGTCTCAGCAGTCTCTGTGAGATTTAGCTGCAGCTCTTTGACTTTCCATTCAGAAACTTTTGGAGAGAAACCTGTCTCTGATGCTGAAGGAGAGGACATCACAAATCTCGCCCAAAGCTTTTAAGCCCTTCATATGTTGAACTCCTTTTAGACAGGTGAAGCCATCTAATGCCTCCAAACAAAGCGATGAAACTATTATTTAAGCAAGAGAGACAGTGAACTGAGCTTCCTACGCTGGGTAGAGATGACCCCACCACCTCAACTTTATTCCTTTGATTCAGGTCACAGAAATATTTTCTCATTTTTTGAAAAAATAACAGAAGTCATTTTCATATAAAACTCAGGATAAGGTCTCCTGAGCAATTCTAATTATTTGTAACGGGTTTTGATGTTGTTCTCTTTTTTTCCTAACAG
>NW_008823955.1:78026-92668 GCF_000699105.1 Pygoscelis adeliae | reverse complement strand
CAGGAATAAAGGGCAAAAAATTGATTTGTACAGATTAACTGTACTACTATAACCTAAGGAGAACTTCTTTAGAACAAAAACCCATCACAGAATCTAGCATCTTGAATCTTCAGGAGATTTGATATGTACATTTGTAATTATGCAGTAGAACAGTTTTACTTCTCAGAAAGGCTTACATGTGTCTAACTGCTGAGAGGAAAATAACATAACATGAAGCATTGTTGAAACAAAGAAGGAGGAAAGGAGAGACAAGCTGGCAATATTCTGAGAAACTAATCTAAGCTGTTATAATAGCATGTCTGTCTGTAGTGATAGCGATGTAGTTAGATGTTGCACAGGTATCTAATATGGAAAGCTCTATGCCCCCTATATCCTCCATGTTTTAATGCCCCCCACCCCTTTGTAGGAGCCAAAAAGCATTGAAGGAAGGGACAGAAAATATTACTTCTGCTATGACAATAAGGTTCAGGAATGGTGGTTGTAGACAGCAGAGCATACTGCAGCTCTTGGTTTCCCTTGCGGCCTTTGACTCCCTCTTCCAGAAATGCATTTTAATAGCATGGCAATATTTCAAGGACTGAAAATATTGATGGGACAATCATAATAAAACACCCTTATTGGCCAACTGTATCTGTAAGGAAGTTCAATTCCTTACAGCATGTGTCTGTGCCAAATTGTTATCAGTGCTTATTCCACTGAAATCAATGAGCTCTACCAGGAGACAAGATGTTATCCCCAGTTTTGAGATGAAGGCAATTAGTCAAAGAAATAACATAACCTTTCTAAGGTTAAAAAAAAAAAAGAGACCATAAACAAAATCAGCAATACAAGACCGATCTTCATCCTCAGGACCATGCTCCATCTTGTAGTCCACACTGCCTCTTGGATGCTTCTTTTGGTAATTTATGTATGTCAAGGGGAAAAAATAAGAGACAATGGTGGATTGATAGGGTGTCTAAAAATGTGGGACTGTTCTTGTGTGTTTAACAGAATGCCCATGCAACTCATTTTATCTGCTCAATGCTTTATACACTGATGATTGCCAAGTTGGTTAGCACTAGAAAAAAAAATAGCTTCTACTATTACTGAAGAGCTTCTGGTATGGGTTAACAGTCCCATTGTGGCCCTCACCATCTCCTCCTCTACCACAGGTATTTATTTTTTCAAAGAGCAAGAATATAGGAAAACGAAGTTACAGAGTTTTTTGTTTTGTTGTGGTTTTTTTTTAAATGGAAATGAACCAGCAGTCTTTTTATCACACCTGTAAACAGAAGCTGCTGTGGGAATCCATGAGGCAATGCACTGAGGTGAAAGAATGGGCTGGACAGGCCGAGATATTGCAAAGACAACCATAACTTTGCTGCAGAGATAGTAAGTACACAACTGATATTTCACAGTGAAAAATCTCTTGGTTGGTTCTTTTGAATTGTGAAGCATAGGTGGCATTACAGTAGATGAATACAATGGGTTATTGTTACAGAATTGCATCCATATTCCACTTCCATAACAGGACTTCTGTTTTCGGCTACTCTAAGTGTATTAGTCAGAAAGTCCAGGCATAAGCAGGGAACTCATTATATTGGGAGCTGACCTGATTTTTAATCTCAGTTGCAGAAGTGTTCCTCAGTATGCTGATATGTTCAATATTTACTGCTTCAAACGGGCAGGTCATAGATGGGAGAGAGGAGTAATTCCTTTCTGCTGTCCATGCCTGCTGGAGTTCTTTCTATCTCTCTATTTAAACTGGTGAGTTTCTCACAGCTGCTTTTCAAAGGGAAAAGTGTGTGTTGTGTGAATCTATTTGAATCAGGCCCAGGGGTTTACAAAAATATATACGTGCATAAAAGCTTGGCTTTCGCTTACTACAGTGTCACACAAATATACCTTCCTCATACAATTTACTCACTTGGAGACAGAGAAGAACTAAATACACTTATTTGGCTCCAGGGAGTGCTAGAACCACTTCTTCTGAAACCAGCAGCATCAAAAGAAATGTATTTGCCACTGTGGTCCTATGTATTGCCCTGGCTGGTTTAGGGGAATATATGATTCAAGAGGTTTAAAGAAAAAGCCCATGATTCTGCATCTTCTCTAACTTTCTCCACCTTTCTCATTGCAATACTTAATTTCCCTCTATTGTAGAAAGCTTGTGGGCCTCCTTATCTAGAAGGCTGGAGTTTCACATGGTTGTTACCTATGCAGCATAAACAAAGTTGATCTGGTTGTTTCATTTCCTGCTGCTGTCAGTGATTTGTCCTTTCAAGCTATTGCAGGTCATCCTTTCTCTTTGTTTTTAAATGAAAGCAGAGTAGAGCCTGTTACCTCTCTTTCCTCCACCATTTTAACCTTTCTGTACTGCTTCTTTATGCAAATATACAAAAGATTCTCTAGTTCACATGCTCTAGAATTTTTATCATGCAGTCCTGCATCCCTTCCAGAAACACCAGCTGCCAGAGGCATACAAAGCAACTTAGCTGGAAAGAGGGAGACTTTTGCTGTTACTTTATATTGTTGACTTATAAGCTGTAGGATTTTATATCATCCAACCAGCCTTTATTATCCCTGCACTTTGGCTGCTTGATATCTGAATGAGGAAAGCAAAATACTATAATAAAGCAGCTGTGTCAGATGTATCTGTATGTCTGTGGCCCTCTGCCACTATCCTGAATAGGTTGGCCTTTTCTAAATTAGAAGGTCCCTGAAGCAAGCAAAGGATAAGAGGATAAGCAAATGGACTTTCCCCTCTGTAGAAGCTGATATGTATAAGCATCGGCAACAGTGAGGAAGAGAAATTACTTTCATATCTTACTCTTATAATTAAATTGCTCAGCTATTTGCAGACCTCCTCCCAGGGTCACCACCCCTGGGATCTGTCTGCTGCACTGATCCAGCCACCAGGAGACAAAGCTCATACAGCCTGCTGTGTGGAGAAAATTATGGAAAAGACTGCTACTGTCATGGTTTCAGCTGATCTCCCCTGCTCAGTCCACCAGACCCTGCACTCAGAGTAACTCCAGAAGCTAAGCTTGTGTGTTAGCAAAAGGAGCCCACTCCTCAGCACTGATTTTTTTCCAACCTTGAGTAACTAGTGGCTTGTGCTTCATCCAAAGGAAAAAATTCTGCTCCACTGAGTCCATGTGCTATCAGAATTAAGAGCAAAACAAAATTAGCTCTGACACCTCCAGAGTCTAGAGCTCCTACATTTGGAGAGCCTGTGCCAGGTGTGAGTGTCACCCCAATTCCTTTCTCTGCATGGGGTCCTGACTGCCCAGCACAGACCCAGGAGCAGTGCAGGGTGTCAGTGAGGCACAGAGGTGCTCATTCCCTCTGCAGACCTACCTCATGGCTCGTCCAGCATCATGGAAACATACATCATTGCAAAAGGATACCTGTAAAAAGTAGTTTGTTGTTTTCCAAGACAGATTAAAGGGCAAGACGCCTTCCTCCCCAGCCCTGAGGGCCACCACAGGACATGGGAGTGTCACTCCAGCTGCAGCCCTCCTGTGAAGAGAACCGAGCACTAAGCAGCTCATCACTGTCAGTTGCTGAATGCTGCAGATACTGGATGAAGCAAAACATGACCAAAGGTATCTATGAAATATAGCAGTTAAAACATCTGGGGGTTTTGCCCTCTTCCTCTCTTTTCCCCTTTTCTCCCCTTCATTCAGCCGGTTATTAATAAATCTCTATATTAGGAAGATATATTCCAGCCCACAGGACTGTGTGAATGATATCTCCTGTATTAGTAAAAAACCTGTGTAAAATAACTGGAAAGTGCTAGAGAAATAACCAAACTGCAGCTTCATGAGTGGCTGTATTAATAGCAGGAGTGAATTATATTACTTATTGACCAACAACACTTTAGGTTTATAAACTTTTTCTAAAAACTTGAAATTTACTTTTAAGCGTATCAGGTAGGTGGGAAGTCTATTTTCCTAGCCATTGGATATATTGACAAATGAGCACTAGTTTGGGATTTCTGTCTACATTATTTTTTTCATTTTTTATTCTGAACTTCCTGTGTTATAGTTAAACTTGAGGCCCAGTATTCAGATCTAATGCTGGGGAAACTTGACTGTGGGTGATGCTCAGCCCTAAAACCTTGTTGTGAGGGGGCAATAGTATGAAGAAAAGTGCATTCAGATGGGAATTTCTTTGAGGTGGATAATAAATTAGCATCTTGGTATTAGTGTAAAAGCTGGAAACACAAAAAAAGCTACTATAAAAGATGCAATTATGTTCTATTGATGAAGCTGTATCTTTTTATTGCATTGTTTATGAATAGAAGAGACAAAGTAATCTAACTAAAAGCATCAGTGTTAAAGCCATACTATGTTTTATACTGGATTCCAATTCATCTATCTTCCTCCCCTCTCCCCCTCCCAACTTGCCAGCAGGATAAAAACATCTGGATTTCTAAATAAACTTAAAAGTCTCAGCTGGATACACAGAAATCCTAGAGGATGTACAATATGTGCTCTGCCTTGATATAGAGGGTGATGCTGTAAAAAGTGTGTTGAAACTACTGGGCTAAACTCTACTCTCAAACCAACTAGGTACCTAGCTGTAAATGAAAGCAGATCATAGAAGCTTTCTGCTGTGCAGAGAATTGTGGAGCTTGATACAACCTGTCTGTTGGAAGATGGCATTAGCTTCATGAGCTAAAGGGGTAGGTTTCACTTGCAAAATTTAATCTTAATATAACCAGTAACTGTAGACTTGCAGTAATTTGCTTGCCATATTCTCTTCATGTGGCTTAGAACAAAATCATCCCTCTGACATACACATTTCTACAAGAAGAGATCTGAATAAAAATTTTGGTGCTTAGGATGGAGCTTGGGGTTTTGTTGTGTGAATATTATAAATATGCTTTTAAAATGCATCCAGATTTGAACTATGTAGTTCATTTTTTTTGGATCAGTACCAAAATGTATATCCCCCCAACCTCCCTTGCTCACTGTCCAGACAAAAACCTATTGAAACTTTCTTGCAGCTTTATATGTGAATATATGCCCCTGCCTCATATTAATATTCATAGCAAATACCTGGCTAAGTAACATAAAATGGCTGCTTTATTTCTTTTTCATAGGTGGCTGAATGGCTTTCTCACTGGATATCTGGGTGGCTTTCACACATGTGATATCTTTACGTACTGCAAATTACTTTGTGTCTAAAAGACAAATTCTTCATCTGCAAAATATGCTCAGAACACTTCCTAGCTTTGCAACACTATCTGCTAAAAACCCTTGCTAATGCCATTTCTTCCAGTACCAGAAAAGTGATAACATTTTACAGCATAATTGCTAGGGGTGTGAAAGTTATGTGAAATAATATAACGCCTCATTGTATTCCATCTTTCCACCCTAGTGTTTTGATGATCCCCACATCATGAGGTGGGACTCAAGTCCCAGATATTTCTCATTTTGTACACATGAATTCGTGGCTTGCTGCCGTGCAAGTCAGATCTGATTTGATAAGGGCTGTGAGCCCAGTTTTGTAGCACATGCCTTAAAGCCAGTCTTATTGCTTAATGTATGGAGCAAAGAGGGGTCGATGTGCTGAGGTTGCTGGGCTACCCATGGCTCCTACAGAAAATCTGAGCAGAATATTAGGCACACAATGCATTTTGGGTGCTGTTGAAAGGATAATGAATATTAGCTGTTTTACCACATTGTCTACAGACTGTATTTCTCAGCAGTGCTGGTAATGTGAGGAACAAAGTAAGTTTACCTTTTTTTTCATTCTTTCCAAGATGAGGGATTGGGTTTTCTGAGGATTGGAGTTGTTCGGTTTTTTGGGGTATTTTTTTGGGGGGAGGGGGGGATGGGGATTGTTTGTTTAGTTATTTGATTGTTTTGGTAAGGAACTAGTCATGTATCTTTAAAGATAAAACCAAACTAATCAGAAAAATCTTTCTTCACTGACAGCGAAAGCCCACTATGGGGATTGACTTACCTAGCAAATGATTTCAGCACTGTCAGGTATCACATTTAATTAATAAAAGGGTGCTTTTCTGCTGCTTCCATTCAATGTGTGGATGTTCTCCTCAAATCGCCCACTGGTTATCCTCGGTGTCCTGCTGTGAACTGGGGCTCCAGGGTTACAACTCCAGCCACCGTTCTCACATAGATTCTGCATCCTGGAAAGTGCTCTTTATGCTAAGTATTTCACTTTGGTAGATGTTTAGATGTGCAGGTAGCGAGACCAGTCTACTTCTAGTTTGGTTGCCAGCAAAAGATTGCTTCAGCTGCCTACTTTTCCAAATCATTGTTTAGGCATACATGTGAATACGTTAAATTGTCTTTTTTTGCTGAACTCCTTGGAACTACATCCTGAACTGTAGTGTTGGTGTATCTATCTCAGGTAAAATAAGGAGTGTTTTGGCTTTAGAGCTGCAGTGTGTTCGCTAGTGTTAATCCAACTACAAAAAATATTTTTAATTCCTTGCCTCAAATGTATAGGAGCACTGCAGAAGCATGGACAATAGTTGCATAGAGTGCAAAAGGTTTATGCTGCATAAAATAAAGCTCTACAGTATACTTCTACTCAAAGCATGGAGATGTAAAAAATTAAGATGTTTTTTGGCCTGCCATTCTGTACAATAAATCAGGCTTAATGGAGTCTTACAGGCAAAGGCACATGGAATATCTGACTTGGGACAGGGAGTCTGGTGCAGGCAGCAGGCTCCTGATACATTGTTCCTGCTGAAGTAGTCAAAATCATGAAACAGAGCAGAAGCAAATGGTCCTACGTCCTGAATGATGTGTTAGTCCAGCGTTGTGAGGGGACAGGTTTGTAGAGGTTTGTCGTGAGTAAAAGAAATCCACTTGCCCTAGACTTTTAATCTGTGTTGTCAGGATCAAGGTGAGACAGTAGGCTCCAACCCCACTTATTTTTATCCTCTGCATGATGGTAGCATTTATATGATCCAGCATGTCCACCTGGGTACAAGCACAGGTAGAGGTCTTAGTCCAGATGGATCTCTTTACTTTGATGTTCCCATTGGTGGGATAAGACTCTGAAGTATGCTTTCACTTTGACGGAAGAATTTCAAGGTCCAGCAATTAGTGCCTCACATAATTGCATGGAAGACCTTACCTGTTCCAGAAAACACATGGGAAGAAGGGAAAATGGTGTAGCCAAAATTAAAGTGCTGCTATTCTTCAGGCCCAAGTGACTGTTTTATATGATAATGATTGATAGCTTCAGTAACATTTTTGCAACCTTATCATACAAACTATGCTTTCTTCCCATTTTGTTTCCTTGGGTTGGTGTAATAAATTTTCATGGACAGGCCAGAGGAAAAAAATACAGTGTATTTGTCAAACCCATCAGAACACTTCCTTCCAAATGAGCCCGTTCACAACTTAGCTGGGCTTTGTATTTCCTTTAAGTGATCTACTCAGAAAGGCCTTGGGAAGTAAAAGGGCTTTGAATTTGTCTTTCACCTCATCTTAAGTCTAGGCTTTTTAATTGAATAGTATACCTTTGGCCAACAACAAAGACCACTTTTGGGAACGTAAAGTAGAGGTAGTGAACCCTTATGAGTCTAATCAACATTTGGGGTTTTTTTTGCTTATGGGAATCTACAGGAAATTTAACAAATTTAAGAAATGTAGGGAGTAAAGTTGATGTAAAAATATTTACTGCAGAAAAAAGTTATGGTCCATTAATTATCTGATGAATTATTGTAAGAAACAGTTATTGGCCCATAGAAAAAAAATGCTACCCAACAAAAAATGGGGAATAATTGACACCTTTCCCTGCATGGTACAAATAACTTACCAAAGTGAAAGACAGAAGACAGAAGGAAAATGACACTTGTTCGTTTAAATGAGACTCTGTAAAACAGGTCTCCTTCAGATTTCCTGCATAATTCATCCATCACTCTAAAAGTTAGCTATTTTTAGCAGTCTTCTCCCAAAAGTAGGAAAAGAAGACAGGGAGAACTTTGGCATTGTGAGAACTTTAAAAGGAGAAGCAGCTATCTGATCAGTAAGATCCTGGGGACATTCTGTTAAGACTTCATTTTCACTGAAACTAATAATAAATGCATGCTTTTTTCCTAGCTTAGACACAGTGAAACTTTTTTTTTCCTTATCCCACTCTCTCCTTTAAAAGAGTAATTTGGTTTAATATCAGTTGTATTTTGTTACAGGGGCATGATTATTAACATTGAGAATGCTAGCTCATGTTGAGAATGTTGCAGATGACTAGCTGCGAGGTGTTGGAGAAGTGGCCACTGTGCCAAAGAAACCATCCCACTCTCATCATACAGCTCAGTTACACCTGACACAAATCTGCTTCGTCCAAAACTAGCAGAAAGGAGTGTTTAGTAATGATGATCATTTGTCCAGACCAGCATCAGGTGATCATAGACCATATTGCTGCTTGTAGAAATACATGCACATGTAGAAGATGCTTGTCTGATACTCATCTTGAAGAATCATCTTATTAATGTGAGCGATGGCAAATAACAACAGTTCATTTGGTGGGTTCTAAGGACACCATCCATCATGCTGAACACAGATTAAACAGCGTAGGAATGGCAGGATTATTCAGCAACACGTTCACTTTAAGGTCATTAAAAAATATTTATAATGGATGAGTAGCTTTAGAAATAATGGAAACCACAAAGATAATTCACAATCCAAGCAAGTAGGGGTCTGGGATGTGTCACTTCTCTATGAAGTCCTGTCTTTAATGAAAGTGTAGAGTTTCAGACTCTGCAGATGTCAGTTTGGCAGAAGGCATTGTTTCTCCTGATACACAATTAATGGTCATATAGTGCCAACACTACTGAGAAATCCAAGAGTTTGTAAGTAATATCATGTGGCCAGTTAGACTAAGGCCATACATTTGAGGTGGCTATAGCTCCTGTTGATGTTGGGAGCAGCATGTACACACCAAATGAAGATGACGAGTTTAAGTGTTTGCTCTCCAAGGATATCTCTAGGGAATTGTCTACTTCTGTAGCTGCTGTTAGTCTTAAAAAAATGACAGAATTAACATGAGTAATAAGAACCTGCTGTCTTCAGCATTTCTAAAAATATATTTCTGCTGCAGGAATTGTTTCTAATTGACACTGTCTGAAGGACAGTAGATGTTAACTTAAAGTATTTCTCTGAGGATTTTTCCCCTCCACCTATTCTTCTGACATATTGTAGATTATTGTTTGCAATAGTATGCTGAATTTCAACTCTTGTGACTTCTATAATAACCTAGTGACATCTAACAGCTACATACACAGAGCCTCATCCTGGATGAAACACAGATTGGACTGTGCTCTATTCTATTCTGACTCGAAGCAGAGCTGTATTTATGAGTTTTTTGGAGAACATATTTATTTTCAAATGCTTGTGCTGCTCAATACAGTCCTGTTCTGACTAGCAGAAGGCATGTAAAATAAATACTGGAAGAAGAATTCCAGATTCATCTGGTTAAGAAAGCACTGCAATATCAATGAAATCAGTACAAGCAATATTCTTCAATACTGTATTTCTCAAGGGAAAACAGTCAAGGTCTACAAGAGTGATCATGGACAGCATGTTGTGCTCCTGTTGCAATGTCAGTATGCAGCATAAGGAAGATTTAGCAACTTTTGTGGCCCATGTTTCACTTCAAACAACATCTACGTCCAACAAACCCATTGATATTTTTTATGATGTCTTGTACATAATCCCTTTCATAAGCAGTAGCTCTTCCATTTGCATTGTGATGAAGTACTTTGAAGCAGCTTGAGTACTCAATTTAGGCTCTGCTTCCATAGGTCAACTTATACTTACTGGTATAAATAACAGTAATAGAAGGAGGTGGAGCCTACAGAATAGATTTAACTTTTTTAATGAGTCTGAAGATTGCCTAAATTCCTCTTGTCTTTTGTACAACCACATTTTCAAATCCCTTAGGAAGCTCACTGCCCAAACACGCATATTTAGACTGGAATAAAATCACACATGAAATGGCTGTGCTTGTAGGGAAGGATACTTCTTTCGCTGAAATATTTGAGTTTCTTAATTCACTGTTATGAGCAGCTGCTTCCAAGCTGTCTGGAGTCTTTCATCATAGTCAGTCAGAAACGTGGTCTTATAATGTCTACATAATGTAAAATTTCTCACTTCTCCTCTACTTTTAACTTGATCATAGTTTGCTTGAATCTGAGCACTGTATGCTGATGGGATTTAAATAAGTCCCAGGAACCATCTCACAATGTTTTGTCAGCTGATGGCATACAGACTCGTGTAGATATGGTCCAAAGTAAGCTTGGGTTCTTTTTTCTTGTTTGGTTTTTTTTTTCCCCTTTGTTTTTCAACTGGAAAGGAGAAACAGCAACCCATTTTTTCCAATGTTACTCCAACGTGGTTTTCAAATATTACTCTAACCAAGGAAGGTTCTAAGGCAAGTTCAGAAGCACAAAGAACACTTAGAAATGCCTACTGAATTGAATCACTGACTAAGTTATTCCCCAAAACTGTAGACTCAAATATTTGAATTACCTATAAAACAGGTTGGACATTGTTTAGGTTTTGCATGTTTGTTTTCCTATATGTTTAGCTTAAGGTTCAAAATTAAATACTGTCCTGAACCTAAAGGCCTTTTTTTTTTTTTTAGTTCACAACCTTTCCAGTAACCACAAAACCTTTCCAGTAACCACAAAACTTTAAAGAAAAAGAAAAGATATCTACTAATGTCTTATCTGTGGGTTCTTTTTCCTTTTTTCTTTCCTTTTTTTTTTTCCTGCCCATTATATCTTTCAATGTCCTACAGGGAAAGGGAATGCCTGGGGTAATCTGAATTGCTAGACTGTCATGAGAGAATTTCAATAAAAAGAAATATTAATTTACTTGGAAAGAAGGTGTATCCTAGTGCTATTTTCTTGATAACATCAAAGGTCTGCTCTTTCTTGAAGGTAGGCTGGAGGCTCTGGTTTTTAGCACTGAATAAATCCACAACATTATCAATACATGCAGCTTGAACACATGGCAGTAATGTGACAGAATTGTAAGTGGGACATTCAGGTTGCTTTAAGATGCACGTTCACTGTCTTCCCTAATGAGATGGGTTGGTTTCACATCCTGTTTTAGGAAACAGTGAGCAACATTAAATGCTGTGGAATATTGTAGAGATCTAAGATACAATGATTTCTTATTAGTGAGACGTTCTCTACTGACAGTACAATGTGGGCAGTGTTAACAAGATAGGCTGACAGGACAGCAGCAGAGTAGGACTGTGAGCATCATCTTAGAAGTCAAGTGACATAAGATCTTGTCTTGCTTGCCCTAGCAAAGTGAAGGTTCAGAGATGGTTGGTGTTCATTTGACTTCTATCAGCATGGTAAATGTTAGGAAGGGAAAATTTGCTAAGTTGGCCCAAAAGCACATTTATAAAAGCTGTCTGTCAGTAAATGAAAGCTGGAGGTTAGGCAGAAGTTCCTAAGCTGCCTTAGGGCAACCAGGTTCTGCAACAGCATTCCCTTCAAAACAATAAGGGTGAAAATATTTCCAGCATAAAAGCCCTAAACTCCACCTTAAGAAGGGACTTGTAAGTTGCCTTGGAGGAGACCAGACTTGATAACCGAATCAGTGTCTTCTAGTACCATGCTCCTATCACTTATGGAAAGAATATGATGAGCAGATGCAAACTTAGGTTGGATTCTTGGGCTCATTCTTTGCTAATTTTCATTAAGAAACTTCTAAATTGTACAAACGGTTGAGCCCTGAGATGATGAATATGTTTCTGAAATGTAGGCACTTAGATGTGATTTTACAAATGGTAATGAATTTTTAGTGATTGTTTACTAATCATTGCAATTGTACATGCAATAATTAGGTCATTAGATAATTAGATAATTAAACCTAGATTAGATAAATAAACCTAGCTACCTATAATTCTGTTCCAACACACATTATCATTAGGAAAGAAATGAGCATTAAAGTGATGGATTAATTACAAAGATTTCATACCACAGATGTTTAGCAGATTCACATATATTTTGAAGGAAACCATAAACCTCAATCTAGCATAATATTAAAGTACTTTTGAAACAGACCTATCAGTTCTAAAGGGATTACTCTCCCTTTTTTAAAATTAAATGTATAAGTGCTCCACTAAATCTCAAAAGGAGTAGGGACCTGTGGACCCACAATGTGGATTGGAAATAACCTCTGTGCTTATTCTACGTTTTTATTTTTATTTCTTAACCTGCGATAGAAACTATTTCATATCCCTGACTAACAGCAGTCTGACTCAGAAATAAAATTAAATCTTGTAGTGTAATGGAAGGCTGATTAGAATCTCCTCTTTGGTTGCTATTATGTTTACTGTCTTGTGAAAAATAGTATAATCCTTTTAATGTACCATGAGCACTACTCAGTCTGATAAATGCAGTGTTTTACATTCGTGCTGTGAAAGTCCACCACAACATCTCAAGTAATGATGGCAAAACAATAATAAAAAAAGGTGAGAAAAAAACCACAACAAACCACTCCTGCCTTCATTAACTTGACAGAGTTTTTCTGCAGTTTTTCCATCATTTGACTTCAAACTCTTTATGAGGTTTCTGCTGATAGCAACTGAGTACAAACTCTCTGCTATAATGTGACCTCTGTTCAAATCTCTTCCTATCGATTACTGATAACTAGCAGAGACTTCCCTTTCACTTATTTACACTAATCAGATACAAACAAGGTATTTATTCACTTTTCTTAAGAAATAATGAGTGTATAAATTGCACATGTGTTTGAGCCTAGGCAGTGGTTGCTAGATAGACTGCTAATGGACACCGCTCTTACATTCCCTATGGATTGCAGCAAGCTGTGTACAGAAATATTTTTCCTTCATCTGTGGCCCTGAATGCAAGCAACGAATTATCTTCTATGGGAATGAATGGTAGAGTTGCACTTGATTGATGGAACAATGGGCTAATTTTAATAGCAGTAGATTTGTGCCCCTTCTGAATTCATAATACAGCACCTACCATTAAGGAGTGCTTTGTTCTTCATTCCACTTGGACAAGATCTAGATGTGGAATAGCAAACTGTTTGTCAGATATTCCTTTGTAGTCCAAAATCTGTGCAAAATACTAACTTTTTGTAGGCTGCTCCTGAGTTTATGCTCTGAACAGACATCACTAAAAAAATTTTTTTTTTTTCCTCCCATTAATCATCATTGGTATGCAAAGATGTTGTAATATCTTAGCATCCTATGATATCATAACCCTTCTGTAATAAGCAAGGCTGCAAGATCATAGCTGCTGAGTAGTTAAGGTAGGAACAGTCAAGGTAGTCGTCAGGGACCATACCTACAACCACTGTGTAAAGACATTCAAATCAGTGACTGTACAGTAATACATCCCATAGGAGCCTACTATTGGTTAAGATCCATTGCTGGGGAAAGAAGGTCACAGTAGCTTTAGGAAAACAAGCTAACAGGAACAGCAGGACATTTCAGAAAGGAAAACAGATGTCAGTGCAGAAGTGCTAAATACACAAGGAATATTTTATCCAGGGAAGTTTTTCACATTGTTTTCTTGTTCTGTGTTAAATGAGAGCTTGTCATCTCAGAACTAGACACTGATGCTTCTTAAAGAAGCATCTCATTCTCATTTTTACCATGAATTTCTTCTCATCTACTTTATGTCTTTATTCTTAACTACTTATTTTTCTGGCTCTGTATCACCACTTGTATGTCAACAGAGCACATTACTACTCAGCCCTACCATTTGCAATGTGCCTGTACCAAAACCAATGTAAAGTTAGAGGCTTGTTTTGGTACAGGTTATCCAGAGAAAGTGTATAAAAATCTCAGAATGCAAATATATCATGACTTGAAATAGTCTGGTTCAAACTACTTGGTTTTCAAGCATCTTCGTTAGCAATGTGGGGTACTGAAGGACATAGCATGTTTTGTTTCTTTGCAGGTTTTTTCTTTAAAAAATGGTAGTTTATCTTTTGCACCTGAAATTCATCATATTTTAAGTTCCAATTCTGAATTCTCACTGTTCACTGTTGAAAGAACAGCTAATTCATGTCTTGCATTATAAGGGATTGTTCTGCCTTTCCAGCCCCTGTAACATTAGTGCCAAATTATGCATACTTCTTCTTTGCTGTATTTGATGTATGAAGCTTGGATTGTGTTTAATCAACAAATGCTTAAACTACTAAGATAATTCATCTGAATTACATGTACTGCAAATTTTTGCAGGTTTTCTAATAATATTGTTCATCAGAAGATGGTTCTGCTTCTAGCTCTAGACTGTGTTATTACAAGAAAACTAGCCCACTTAGAAAGATCACAATTTATTTTTTGTGGTGTCTGACATGGTTATCCCACTAGAACAAAATAGTACATACTTCAAAAGCTATAGCTAGTTGTCCTGGTTTCAGCTGGGATAGAGTTAATTTCCTTCCTAGTAGCTGGTACAGTGCTGTGGTTTGGATTTAGGGTGAGAACAATGTTGATAACACACCGATGTTTTAGTTGTTGCTAGGTAATGCTTACACCAGTCAAGGACTTTTCAGCTTCCCACGCTCTACCGACTGAGAAGGCTGGAGGTGCACGGGAAGCCGGGAGGGGGCACAGCCAGGACAGCTGACCCAAACTGGCCAAAGGGACATTCCCTACCGTGTGACGTCACGCTCAGT
>NW_008823955.1:57382-77906 GCF_000699105.1 Pygoscelis adeliae | reverse complement strand
TTTTTTTTTTTTTTCCCTTCCTTTTCTGTCCTGTTAAACTGTCTTTATCTCAACCCACAAATTTTACTTTTTTTTCCCGATTCTCTCTCCCCTCCCACTGGGGTGCGGGGGGGAGTGAGCAAACGGCTGTGTGGTGTTTAGCTGCCTGCCGGGTTAAACCACAATGCTAGTCAAAAAAAATAGATGGTCCATCAGCTTAATGAAACTGGTCATTACCACATTTTTTACACAACTTTATTCTCTTTGTCCCCTAGTACCTAATTCACAGCACCTAAATCAAGGATAGTGCTGGAAACTACTCACAGTACTGTTCATATTTACCTTATTTTACTTACTTATTATGAAGCTCAGATCACAGAGTCACAGAACCACAAAATCACAGAATGGTTGAGGTTGGAAGGAATCTCTGGAGGTCATCTGGTCCACCCTCTCTGCTCAAGCAAAGTCATCTACAGCAGGCTGCCTAGGACCATGTCCAGACAGACAGCTTTTTAATATCTCCAAGGATGGAAACTCCATATCCTCTCTGGGCAACCTGTGCCAGTGTTTGGTGACTCTCACAGTGAAAAAGTGTTTTCTAATGTTCAGATGGAACCTGATGTGTTTCAGTTTGTGCCCAGGTCTTTCATTCACATGTGTTTTCCTACAGTCCTCCATCAGAACAGGGAACTATAGTTCAAAACACAATAAAAAAAACTTGGTTTTGAACACTGCCCTAAAACAGAGTAAGAGGAGAAATACTAAAGTTACTGCTGATTTGGATATTTTCTGCTCTGGTCCTTGTCCCTGCATATGCACATCCAAATCCAGAACAGATACTGGCTTACATTCCCGATTTTTTGATGCCACAAACTCATCCAACTCTTTCCAACTAGGCTAAAGCCTGGAAAAGTGAGAATCCTTTTCATTCAGAGAACCTGAGAAACTTAAATACCATAGGAATGGGAAATACGAGTGCTTGAACAATTAATACTGTTTCTCTGTGTTCCCCCTGTCCCCATCAGTGTGCTGTACAAACAGCAGTGGACAATGATTAAATTGATTGGCTTTTCTTTTTTTGCTTTTCAGTATTTAGGACCACAAAACAGATGCGTTTTGAGGCAAGTTCAGAGACTGTGCTGTATGTTTCCTGATAACTTCCATTTTCAAATCATCAATAATTAGAAATCCTGAAGTTGTACTGTGAAATGCCTTAAAGAAAAGTTGGGGTTTTACTTCAGCTGCTTTCTGTGTCTCAAGTTTTTGAGAAAAGTGAAAAACAAAAAACCAAAAACCAGCAAGAACTGGGTACAAGAAAGGGACTAGCACAAGTTTTTGTTCTCTCCCAAAGGTGAAAACACATAATTGGCTCTGTTCCATCATAATCATTAAGGCCTGACCTCTGGACAGCCCAGCAGATATGACAGACATGTTCTTGCTTGACTTCAAAATGTTCTTATTTCTCACTCACACACTTGAGAAAATTATGCTGTTGTGCTTCTAAAAGTGGTAGTGCAACTGGACAGCCTTTTCCAGTCCATTTATCAAAGTGCTTTTTGCTCTCATTTTGAGGCCAGCTTCAAGCAATATTCAGTTCTGTGAATGTGAGTAATACTCATGGGAATGAAGATCTTTGCATGAACAAAGCTGTGTGCTTTTTCATTTTTGCGTTCTGGTGTGTGCTGTTCTTCACAGCAAGCTTATTCTTCCAGAGGTCACCAAGATGAAGAAAGCTGAAATAAATAGGCATATGCATTGGGACAGCCTTTTACCCCAAAGCAAAAGGAGTGGAGCTGAGTGCTGAGTATAGCTGTGGTTTCCTCACTAAGAGGAAAACATGTGGTGGATAAAAAGCCTTAAAAGTGCAGAAAATACAGCTATTAGGCCAACTGGTGTCAGTCAGATAACTTTGTAAGGCCTGTTTCTGAGGTGTTGCCTTTACAACTACAATAGAAAAAAGGTAGGACTAGATATATGTCTTTGACGTGGTCAGGGTGTAATGCAGTCCTGAGCAGTTGCCTCAAAATTGCTTCCAAGGCTGCACTGATTCACACCACAAAAAAAGAGAGCTTCCCTTGGTGAACCGCAAGCTTTTTAGAGCCAGGCTATTGCTTTTATTTATACATCACTTCATATAGTGTGGTTGAAACCTTTGACATATCCAAGGGTCTGTCATGCTGGTAGAAGTTTAAACTTGAAGGGTTGGTGAACTGTTTGCTTTCTGAATTGCTTTCCCTCCCACAAAGTCTGACCATTCAGATCAAAGTAGTTGGAATGCTTTCCGCTAGGAAAGCCCTTAGACTTTCCTGCTAATGCTGCAATCCATGCTCCATTCAGGGCTTTAATATAAGCTTGAAGAAGGCACTATTTTCCTGACTTGCAAAATGTTCATCTTGGGTTCTTGTTTAGAATAACTATGTATGGAAATAGCTTAACCATCTCCAGCTCATCTTGCTCTCTCTTGTAACTTCCAGCATCATTAGCATGCAGTTTACATAGACAAAGTCTGCCTGATACTTTGGGGTAGGTAGGTTGATCTGACAGTTCAGAGGTAAGGGGCATCTCACTCTCCTTCTTAAGTGATTCCTCATAGTAAACCTCTGCAATGTTATCACTTAGTATTTCTGTGTTGCAGAGGAAAAGAGCAGTCCACCTTACATGCACCACTTTCCTTCTTTCTATACATATGGCTATATAGTGGGATGAAGAAAGGTGTGATTATATGTGACTGCTGAGCAAAGGCTAGAGAAATTGTTAGCTCATATTTAAGAAAGCAAAAGATTCCCCAAGTTGTCAGTGTAAATGTGCAGCCTGCAGACAAGTAGAGGGTCAACTTTACCTTCACCAGTGCAAGTTTTATAAAGAGTGGGACAAAGGCAGCTGTGTGAGCTTCATGCCTTCAGATGACTTTTTCATTCTTTTTTTTTTCTCTGCAGATACCAAACACTTTTCTTACCATGCAGAATTACTCTTTTTTCCTTCTTAAAAATCTTTCCCCAAGAGAAGAACCCTTCATCTAAGCTGTTTCTTTTCTCATGGGTCAATGGATCAACAGGAATTAATTTTTTAAAGGTCAGGGGGCAGAATTCTATTCCTGTTTCAGCTTTCATTTTGTCCTTTTATATGCATAACAGTTTGCAACTGATGCGGGTCATTGTTTCTTTGATGAATTTGGCTGACAGTGCAATCCAGAGAAGGTCTAGGTCTGCTATAGCTTAGGCAGGATTTGCAGCATCATTGCAAGAGTGTGAACTTTGTCGAACTGACAGTCCTTTTGCTAAGAGGTGAGTTACATGGACCTTATCTGAATCTATATTTTGTGATTACATTAGAATCCAGTTTAGCCTTTCCTAGTTGAGTAGTACTTTCCAGTGTAAAACACACAGCTACAGTAACCAGGCAGAGAGAAGCAAGTGCCATTTTTTCAGCTGTCATTCTTTTTCTTTCTATCTGTAACTGGACAGTCTTAAATGCAATCTTTTATTTTAAGACTAATATAAGAAGAAAAGTCTGTAGTCTGCACAGTCAGAAAGAGCTGGGAGAGTATTTTTATCTCTTACAGATTGTATTTCTCTTCATCTGTGCCTCACAGTTAAGGACAAACCACCTTTGGCTACCAAACTGTAACTACCCAAGTTCTTTGAATCAGTGAGCAAGTACTGTCCTGAAGCATGGTATTAAAGGATCATTGCAGCAGGATCATTGATTTCCAGCTATGCTTCTGTCTCTGGCTATCTGTGCTGGTTCATGTTCTAGGAAATGGGGTGACTCGGATTTCATTTAAGTCAGCTGTTCAAAATATGCTATGCTGGAACTCTGTTTCCATGAAAAAGAAAGGTTTTCTAAAGGTTTGAGCAGCAATCTCATTAAAAGAGGATAAAAAGCTGCCATCCTTCAGTTTTCTTCTTTCTCCCTCTCCTTTCATACCCTCCAAATGGTGATGTGTGGGTCTTGCAGCAAGTTAATTAAGAACACCCAGTCCCTTGAACAGAAAGTGTCACGTTATCAGTTGGACCAAAGTGTTAGCTATCTCCTTTTTCACAACACACCTGGCATTAGAACTGCCAAGAGAATTATTCAAGGCAAAGACTAATCGAAAAAGACACAAATATCCTTAAGCCAGCTCAATACCAGCAATTACTAACCAAAATAATTAGACCTTTCATTATCCAAAACCTAACTGCGTGAGCTTGAGTGCAAGCTTTAAAAAGATTTCTGACAGTGTATGAAAATCTTTCATAATACTTTCTTCTCTTTGCTTGCTTCTCTTTCCATCCCTTGCTTTTACTCTTTCAGTGGGTTATCAAAGTCCTAATAAAGTAGGAATAATTCTAAGCTTTTTGTAATAAATCACATGAGGAGAGCAATTAAAATAGATTTTAACTTCTGCTGTTTTTTACTCATCCAATGCCTCACAGGAAATCTGGAGTCAGAGTCCCTCATTGTCAAGATCATGAGGAGAGTGATTGCTCTCAAGCTGTTATGTATTATGTTTTGTACAAAATCAGTGAGCCTTTAGTAGATTGAAGTAATTCCTCAGAAGAAAATTGAATATTGTGGATAGAGAATTTGTGAAATATTCTGTAAGACTGATAGATAATCTTGTCTTCAGAGGCTGTTTTCTAACATTGAGGATTAGGTAACTCAGAAAAGACAATCTGATTTGCTCTGGATTTGTTCTGTCTGTGGATGAGTACAGAAGACTATTTTGTGTTTAATCTGCTTTTACAGTATCAAATATATTTTTGGCAACTGTCTAGCACAAAAAGTTTGGCTTTCTCTGATATTCCCATACTTGAGAACCTGCTTTCACAGTGTTCTCTGTATTTTGGCTGAGGTGTCAGTCTTTGGCCTAATTGGTTGACCTGTAACTGGTGTCTAGATGAGTTATGTGTCTGAGTACAAATTGATCATAAAAGACAGTTATTTCCTGGGTGGAATGTTGTTTGTTTCAGACATCTTGTTTACTTACTAAAGAGGGTTGAAGAAGGAGCAGCAAGATTTTTTCTTCCTTTCCTTCCTTCTCCCATCCCTAAATTTCATACCAGTGTCTGCCAGGACCCCCAGGTCCTTTTCCGCAAAGCTGCTTTCCAGCCGAGTGTCCCCCAGCATTTATTGGTGCCTGGGGTTGTTCCTCCTCAGGTGCAGGACTTTGCACTTCCCCTTGTTGAACAACCTCAGGGTTGACTTTTCATGTAGGAGTTTGGAAACACTCAGGATGTTAAAGTCTGATTGTAATAGAAGTTGCTTGTCTCTTACTCAGAATTAGTTTTTGAAGTGCCATGTTGTTGTACTGCTCTCATTGTCTAAAATTCATCTCTTTCTCCAGCAGAGAATGCTAGAGAAATCCAGCCCTGTAGAACAGCCATTGGGAAATAGTTGGCTGCAGAAATTTTATGCCATCTCTTTTTATGTTAGGTTTTTCTTTGTGTGGAAAGCCAACATAATTTCTCTACTTTAAACTTAAAAATAATGAAATTGCTTGCTTTCTTCTAACTTGGGTTAAAAGCCTGATGCAGCTGTAAAGGTGAAGTATTGCCTGCCAGCCAAACGTTAAAAAGAATGATGCTTTATAAATGTGGAAGCTCTAATAACAATCTTTTATGCATGCAAGTGGTTGTGCCTTATGGTTACCTGAAGGCAGAGCAGAGGAGAGGAAAATATGAGCGTAGAATTTTAAAAAAATAGAGGAAAAAATTATTTTTACCTTAGTGAAGGCAGTTTAATGATAAACTACACGATGTAGTGATATTTATAGTGCTCACACATAAGGATAGAAGTTGTGGTGCTGGTGGCCTTTTTGTAAGGTGTTAGTGTATGCTATGTAGTCATGTTTGTCCCACCCAGGAAGATGTGTAAATCTGATATTTCTAAAAATAAAGTACATATTTTGCTCAGACTGTACCACCTTTGCACTGCTTTTAGGGAATTGTTTTGCATTAGAAAGGCCTCAAAACAATGTTCTCATGTTCAAGCTTATATAGTTGTCAGCGGTTTCCATGAGCTTCCTTTGTCTGAAGGAGGTTTTTAGTGTATTCTCCCATAAAGAGATGCAAAGGCAATGGGGTAATAAAAAGCTGTTACTGTCTCTGACTCTGCAGCTTGACTGTATCATGGTAGAGACTAAGAAATGAAATTTGTGCCCAATCTCTGCTAGTCAACACAATCATGGATGATTTTGCAATATTTTGCTGACAGTGGCAAGAAAGACCATCTGCAATGAGCTGCATGAAGTAGCTGCAGGAAAAAACATGTTAGATAAAATTCAGTGTAGACAAAAGTAAAGCGATGCAAGTGTGAAAAGAAAAATCCCAACATCACCTACAGAGTGATGAGTTGGTATTGATGAAGAATGAGATCTTGGAGGTATGACAGCTGCTGGCACAAAACGGCTGTGCTCAGAAACCATCAAAAAAGTGAGCCAATTAGAAGTTATAAGGAGAGAGAGAATGAAATCATGCTGCTATTTAAATCTACCATATGCCCAGATCTCAAATACTTCAAGCCACTCCAGTTCCTCCCACCTCAAAAAGGATATATTATAACAGAAAAAGATTAAGAGAATGGCAACAGTCATGATCCAAAGTATACAGCAGTTAAATAGACTAGGACTATCCAGCCTGGAGAAGGTAGCAGAAAATGGACATCTTTTATAGATGGTAGTCTATAGACATCAAGGACTGCCCCGTGCCCCTCTCACAGGGAAGAGGAGTATGGAGGGAGGGAGTGAAGTTGAGCCCAGGAGAGGGGGAAGGAGAGGTGGTTTAGTGTTTGTCTTTGTTTCTCACTACCCAAATCTGTTTTATTCAGCAGTAAATTAAATTAATGTTTCCCAAGCTGAGTCTGCTTTGCCCACAATGGCAACTGGTAAGCAATCATCTCCCTGTTTTTATCTTGATGCATGAGCTTTATCATTCCTGTTTTTTCCTATTGTCTCTCCCTGTCCTGCTGAGCATGGGGAGGGAGTGACTAGCTGGGTGGGAGTTTGGCCATTAGTCAAGGTTAACCCACCACAGGTAGACATACCGTTGTATTTCTTGAATCAGCACCATTTAAGAAATCAAGGTGTTATGTAGGAAGAGAGAAGATATGTCTTTATTATACATCTTCTGCTGACCACTGTCAGGGATGACAGTCTCTTTGTTGGGTTTTGTACTCTTAAAATCAATTATGTTAAAACAAAATAGTTTTGTAACTGCATATCCTGAAATTCTGTAGGAAAATTTGTATGTGAGCAAGGGGCTGTTTTTCACCCATAAACATCTTTCAAAATGCATTTAAACTTCCTCTGTGTTAGGCAAAAAGAAAAAAATACTGCAGATAAGAATTAGGTCCTTTATTTTTCAATACTTAAAATGTTTTTTTATGCTCCATCTAGCTTCTCTGGTAATTTACACATTGGAAAATAAAGTGCTCAAAACAGATTTTTAAGTGGGCTATTTTAAATGATAATTATCCTCCATAATCTTAGTCTTATGAAAATATGATTGTCTTTAGGTATTGTTGTTAATGAATAAAGAATTCAGGCTTCCCTTCAGAACAGAAGAGTTAATTATACATTCACCATTACATAAATGAAGCAAGGTAATGTGGCTTAGTTGTTTTTCTGAAATATCTGATCTAAGAGGCCTTGGGCAAAACAATGTTCACATTTTTATCCTTTAATTATAAAAAACAAAGCAATGTATAAATAATATTATAAACTTGAATTAATTTTATATCATTTGTGAACTGATAGCCTGGGCTAACAACTGATAAAACCAATGTCATCCATCTTGTATATTGCTATTTGTATCTACTTGAAAACATGGAATTACTATTCTTTTCTGAATGAAGCCCTCTTCTGGCAAGAATCAGGCTAGGAGAATTGCATAGAAAATACCTAAATAACTTGAAGTTTTCCTCAATTTCAGGTAATATGACTGTGAGATTTTAACAGAAATATATTTTTCTTTCTACTGTTAAAACCACACATAGAAAAAGTAGGAGGAGGCTGTGGAAGGCTGGATAATACATGTAAGGTTACCCAGCAGGCCAGTGGAGGAGTTCAGAATATAAAGTGGCTCTCTGGCATCCCAGTCTAGTGGTGTATCAATTTCTATATGCGATCTACTTTTACTTCAGTGCAACTCCATTGACTGGTCCACTTATTTTAAGTTAAGCTATTCAAGTAACACAGAAAATGTTTTGCTGCTTCAGGTGTGTCATAATAGCTTTTCTTGCATTTCACAGACTTCTGTAACTGTGCAGCCGTTGCAGCAGGTTCAGGTTGGGGAAGCACCCTACCACTGAGGCAATTTGGTTTGGAGGAGGTCTTTTACAGTTAAAATTGTCCACAAAACAAAGATCACACCTCTAACTGCCATGGTACTTTGAGTAAAGGTTCATACATAGATACACTTACGAAGAAGGCTACAAATGACTGATACTGCTTTCCAGTGGAAACTCTAATGGAACTACTTCAAAGGAATATAGTCATTTCATTGCATTTTTTTTGGAGGAAATTGAACTGTATTTTAGTAGTGTTATTTTATACTTGCTCTCTTTACATGTTACATACAAAGGTAGTATGTATGCCAGCTGGTGTCTGAAACTTAAAAGAGGGCAGAAAAGCCCAGAAGGAGAAGAGTTCTCTGTTAGCATCTCATGGAGAGACAATGAAAGTCTTATGACTCAAACATAAATAATTTCTACGTCAGTCATATTTGTGTGCATTCCTTTCATACGTCTTTAGTATGTGAAACCGGCTCCCCAGTTTCTCATGGGGCAAGGGTGACCTCGCTGTAATCAGTAGCTTGCAATAGTGGGTGTATTGATTTCCAACAAGATGAAACAGGTTGTACGTATGTTCTGGGTGGTGTATGTACTCTTCCTAAAGAGCAGACATAATCTGGGAAATGAAGCTCCTCACAGTAGAGATCTTGCTGGGGCACTTGGCAGAACAGTGTGCCTGGGGAGGTGGGAGGTGGAGCTTGGTGAGAGTGGCCAACAGGAGCAGATGATGGGCACGTTGGCCAAACTTCAGCTTGGATGAGAGCTTTCCACTTGCAGGCTATGGAACAGAGCCTTGGGACACAGTAAATGATAACCATGAATGACATCTTGTTACAGAAGTAGAAAGCTAGCAACAACCCTTGCATGATCCTCAGGGAAGTCTGAGGGAAACTTGGAAAAGCTTTATTTCAGACTTGAGAAAGCAGTAATTAGTTATTGTACATGTTTATTCTTTTGTAGTTTTTGCTTTTCCTTATTCTTGTAGTATGGGGTGTTTAGCTATTTGATTCATTTGTTTAGTTCAATTTTCCTCTTCTTCTTGCCAGGAGGCTGGTGGCTGTGGTTGCCCTCTCAATTCCCACCTCACTTTCGTCACTGCCAAGAAACTCCCTCCAGAAAGCAGAGTGTATGAATAAACACACACATATGTAAATGCAGCTAAGTCCCCTATCCTTGAATATGTATTGATACTTAGGGTAGGCTGAGTTAAAGTCAAAATGTCTTGAATATAAAAAAGATTCATATAAAAAGATTCTACAGCTTCTGCTCTTTTAAATTTTGCAATAGCTGAAATAACTGAATTTCCCATAAGGTCAAAGTTCTGCACAAAAGTAGTCTCTAGAGGGTACAGTAATGGGCCAGGGCATGTGTCAGCTAACACGAATTTAAATGGATTATCATCAGGAAAAAAACCAACAAATCCAAACCTAAGAACCCCCCCTGAGGCTTTCCCAGAACTATTCCTCAGGTTAGTTGGTATAATCTTTTGCATGTGCTGCTGTTTAGTTAGAAATGTTTGAGGCTTCTCTGTTTTTCTGGATTATTAATATGGGTGAAAAACTTCTTAAAATTTACTTAATTAAAATTAAAAATCTGTGAGGACCTGCAGTCAAAAATGACAGAGGAATAACACACTTGTTTTATTCTAGTATACGAGTGAGTTGCAGTTCTTAATGTATGTCATCTGACATCTCCCCTGCAGGCAGTAAGCTACATTTTCACAAATGACGAACTAAGGCTCAGCAGTTCAGCTGAGGTCATGGTCGCTTGGGATCTGAATTTAGGTTTGAGGTCCCAAGTTATTGCCTTGGTCACTTAACAATCCTCTAGCCTGAGATAATAAGTAATTTAGCTTAGTTAAGTAATTAGCAAACATAATAACCTACTAAATCAACTTTCTGAGCTAGACATCAGGAGAGATTTATTACAATCCTAGTAAATAAATAAGATATAACTCAAATGTAATGCATGCTTATTTTGAAGAAGTTGTTTATATACTGAACAAGTATGACAAATACCATGCACTTTGGCTTTTTTAACTCTGTACCTATCAGCATAATTTGATGGCTGTTTCCTAAAGGAGTTAAAAATATCAGAGTACAAAAAGAGAGATTATTTTAAGTGTAATGAGGCTGTAGACTGCAACAAGCACCATCCATCACTGTTATATAGAGAAGTTGATATGACCTGAAGATCCGCAATTCTTGGAAGCAGACTTCCCAGCCAGCTGAGTTCACCCAGTTTAGTTTTATGTGCTTTCAGAAGAGGTTATCTGATTTTGGCAGATCTGCCTCTCTGTTCTGTTTACTTACATCTGACTGGTGAAATTATAGCACAGCAGGAGGTCCTCTGCATGAGTTTGCATGAAATAAGAAGAGTAAGCATTCTTCCAGCAATATTTTGGAGAACCTTTAATGTTGTTTTCTGCGCATTAATTTATGAAAAAATAAACAGCAATAGCAGCAAACAGGTACCTTCAAAAAGCAACCATTGTGCTGTGCTGGTGATCAGCCTGCCTTTCAATTGGAAGTGTATCTAGGCAAATTTGGCCATTTAGAAGAGAGGGGAATGAAAATTCGGATTACTTACTTTTTAATGTGAATTAGACTAGCATCTTCCAAGCATTAATGATAGGATTGGAGGGTTTTGTTTTCCTTTACAAGGGGCAGCTTTTAAAAGTTATTTGTGGGCATACTCTCTCTGTTTCACCTAGAGGTTAAGATTTTTTACTCAAGCCTTAACAAATATCTTAGCAAACACAGTCAAATATGTGGTAAGTGGTGACTTTACTACAGACTAATTCCTGCCCCTATATGGGAAGAAAGACAGCCTTCTTTAACTGATGGGGAAGCAGAACTAAATCCTGTTGCATAGCGTAAGCTGCTCAAGAGGGCAGGGTGTAACAACGATGTATTATTTAGAGCTTATAACAGATGCCACATAAGCTTGATATTTAAAGAAACTAACTTTCACCTCTACTTTAATTTTCTTCTCTCCGTAGTGCTGTCTAGATGGCTTTTGCTTTGCAGAGCAATTAGACACTGTAGTTACTCTGAACTATGCTTCAGTGACATTTATAGACTGTACACGGTGCTTTTACGTTCTTGCTCTGCTCGCTTGTTGGCTACACACATCTTAGTTGCTACCGCTGACATCCATGGTGTGAACAGTCAGTTCCTTCCTGTGAATCAGGGAAGGCCATTGCCACTCTCTCGTGCAGCCCCATACTCTTGCTCCTGCTAGACTAGCTGTGGGCCTCTCTCTAAAGCAGAGGCTTTTTTTCTGTTTTGCCAAAGGAAAAGAAAATTCAATTCCTTTCCAATTTATAGTCAAGCCTTTGCTTCTCAGCTGCTGCAGCTGTCATATATTGCTCCTTCTGGCGCTCAGCTATTTAAAGCTAATCTGTCTATAGACTTCAGTTGAATAGCTAATTAATTGCGATCATTATAGGCTAAGATTTGAGGAATTTTGTTTTCCGCCCTTCAAAGATGAAAGTTCACTACCAAAGTAACAGGCTATTACCAGTCTTCTGTGCTGGAGTGCAGGAACATAATGATGAGAAAGGAATATATTATGAATAAGTTTATCTTTTAACAGTATTGTGCTAAAGATCTCATATGAGTGAAGCAAAGATGTTTTAAGAACAAACTTCCTCCCAACCTGTTCTTTTTCATTTTTTCTCTCTGTAAATAGGTGTAAAAAAATGACTTCAGTTAATTTTGCACCTTGAAAAAAAGGAAAAATAGCAAAGTTGAAATCAGGATGTGGAATATAGGTTTTCCTAAAGTTAAAAAAAAAACAAGTATTTTTTTTTTCATGCTACATAAATAATATCAGTGGAGTAGAATGCTTATCCTTCCTTATATATTTCAGTAAGTTATGGAAGAGATCTTTTCCCTCAGTAGCTCTCTGGTTGTTTCACAAGTCCCCACACTGAGGCTGGCAACCACTAATGATCCCTTCCCAGGTCAGGAGAATTACCAGGCTTATCCCCATGCTAAATGTGCACTCTTGATTGTTGGTGAAGGGAAAAAAAGTGGATGTCAGAAGAGCAAGAGCAAGTTTGAAAGGTACAGAAACAAAGGGGCTTGTGATTCTGTAACATTATTCTTTTAACCAGTGTGGATACAGACTGTCACTCAAAGCTGAAGCATATGATTTTGTTGTATCCCTTATGACTGATGCAGAAAGCTGCTGACAAGTACACAGAAGCTTTTCACTACCTATTTGACACACTATGCAGTGGGGCGCTTTTTTTTTCTTTTTTCTTTTAATCACTGTTTAGAAAAAAAGAAACCTATCTCCCAGTTTGTCTGCTCCCCTAGATTTGAATAAAATTTTCCCCACAGCTTTTAAAAATCTGTTTTTACCTTTCAGAGTATAAATACCTCTAATGTTGAAAAACAAAGCATTGTGTTGCTGAAGTCTCGGCTGAACAGTACACTCCTAAAGAATACTGGCTTTCCAGCTGCTGGTGTAAGAAGTCCCAGATTGCTGTAGTATGGCAAATAATTATATTAATGGGAGCCCAAATGACCATCAGGGTTTTTTGAACTCCCATTCATTTCCTGCTTAATAAAGAGATTTCTTTGGTTAAGCTTGGTTTATCACTTCTATTGACTTATTAACTCCAGTGGGACCAGAAGCTCCCTCTATAGAGGGGGAAAAAAAAAAAAAGGAATACAATTTGCTGGAGATTGCAATGCAGGCCAATGACTTAACTGAACCAAGGGACTGCTAACTTCTTTCTGTTCTGTGATGGCTTGCTGCATTTGCCCCTTAGAGCAGTCTGATGTGGTTTGCCCCACTCTTCTGAAGAACTGGGATGAGACATGCCTGCTGGATCCATGCCCAGTGTCCTTTGCCCTACCATGGCCGTACTTCCATCCGAAATGTGGCAGCGGTCTGTTCTCAGAAGGAAGCAGAGCATAGCACGCCTTGTTTGCTCAGAAGAGACAGGAAAGCAGGTGGAGCTGTTCATCTTCCCTCTTGCATATTTCCTTTCCTTTTAAAATGATTCTTTTTAATGTGGCAAAAGTGGCTAGAATAAAAAGAGGATTTATTCTAATTACACTGAAAACATATGTATGTAGAACTATTACCATTTCCCTGATGGCATGAGAGCACTGGAGCCTTCAGATACAGATAAAACTTGTGTTCAGAACCTGATAAAGTCCTTCCTGTGCTGCAAGCACATTGTAAGCAAAGCTGTTACTAATTGTCACTGACAATATGTTCTTTTCTCCAGACGGCACCACAGCAGCTGTGCCTTTAGGACTGCAAAACACTTTACATGATGAGCCTCCTGGTATCCTAAATTTTCTGCTCAGGAACCTTCTTCAGCTTAAACTATCCCAGACAAGAGTTGTCTCTGGGAGGTGACACTAGTTGTGGTTGAGAGGACTGTTTTGTTTGGTATGTATGGCTGTAGAAGGGTTCAACTACTGTGCAGTAGGTGGGTTTGTGTGAGTGTTATGTTGTTGATGGTTTTGTTGTTATTGTTGTTATTTCAAAGAAAAAAGAAATGCAAGCCAACTTCTTTTCCTTCATGTCTTGAAAGGAGGCAAAATCTGCCTTTGGATTATTCCTTCAAAAATACAATCTCTGAGGGTGCAAACTAAAATAAATACTAGTACTCTGTATCAAAAGAGTAAGGGCTATATATATATAACTTAAATTTGTGCTAAGAAGTTCTTTTTCTGTTAAGTGGGATTAATCCTGTCTTGCTGAGTGGACTGGGGCTGTAGGTCTCCCTCATATCCCCTGGAGAAGAAAGAGAATAAGAAAAAAATCATCATAATAATCTAGTTCATGCCAGACCTGGCTGGTGTGGGAAGAGAGGAAAAAATTTATGGACCAGAGGAAGAACTATCCCATTTGAAACCATCTAGTAAGTCCTGCAGGCAGCAGGACAGCAATGCCCATGATAGTGTTTCCTCTGGGATTCACTGGGGGGGACTTCTGATTCGGGCACCATGACAGCCTGTCTCTGCTTTTTGGAAACCCTCCCCTGTCAGCTGTGTTGGTGAGAAAAATATCTAACTGCTGGGTAGATGCTCCCCCAGGTACCTTGATGTTAGTGAGCATCTCTGGTGGGAGTTTGCAGCAGGCTACTGTCTCTGGGAAACTCTGTGTCAGCCCAGACATAGAAGCAGCTTATGGGCAATTTTCCATTCTGTGAGCTCGGTAAGAAAAGTATTTTGAGTTGTTTTTTTTTTTTTTTTTGGATGGGTGGGGTTGACAAATGGTTTGAAGGAGTGCTAGTTGATGAGCTGGAGCCTGAGAAAGAAGGAAGTCCGAGAGCAAGTAATTTCCTTCACCTCCTGCCTTTAATCCAAGTGCCTTCCACACTATCAAAAGAAAATGGGGAATATAGAGCTGTGTTTTGTATTTACAGCAGGATCAATGTAACCAACTTCCCCTCTAAAAAATAAAAACTTGGACCTTTTCATGATATGAATCATAAAAAACTCACACTCTCTTTTCAGTCTTGAAATTAGGCAGGAGGTGTGTCTAGGTGTGCAAAGCATAAGCACATCCTCTTCTTCCCCTACCCTGCAGTCCCCAAAGGGCTAAACAAGGTGTAGGCTGGGAGAGGTGACTGTCAAAAGCTGCACAATCTGGCAGTACCAGTAATAAAACTCATTTTTTGTCTGTGGCAAAAAACCAGCAACATATCTGTCAGTCTAGGATATGGCACGGAGGGCTTAGACAAGTGAGGAGGAGAGAAGGAGATGTGTGTTGGGAAGGAAAGCAATCCCAGAGCAGAGTAACAGAGAGAGACTAGAAGGAAAGAAACTCAGGTTTACCATATGATAAAATGATTACCAATTGTTATGCTGTTTCATTGGGTGGCACAAACATTGAATACATGGTTAAGACTGGGTTGTGTTTTGTGGATATGTCAGATTTAATCTGTCTAAATGCTTTCACCTGTGGAAAGCACAGCAAATCTCCCACAAAACTGGTGTCCAAACACCAAATGAACTTTTAACAAAATTTGTGGTTTATTTTACTTGTCTAAGTTATTACCGTAGGCTATGAAATATTAGGAGTATGCATTTCAGGCTTTTAGATTCAGTAATCCTTGGTGACCTTTAGTTCTTGATTATCTTTAAAATCTTTAAGAAAAGCAAGCAGTCGTAAGACATATTATGAAAGTGGAATTCACCAAAAGTATTTAAACTGATCTAAACAATAAAATACAAAAAATGTTAAAGTTATTCTTTTAATTGTTAACCATTATGAATGGATCCTAATCCTAATGATACAGAAAACTTTCTGAACAGTCATAGAGTTGGTATAAGAGGCAAAGTGAGAAATTTCTTGAATTAAAATTTCATTTTTAATTTATGGTTATACTTCCTCCATGTTTAATTTCACAGAGTGTTTTTTGGCTGAACTCTCCAAGCCCAGCACCCAGTACTGAAAAAGGCCTAACCCCAAACCCTTACAGTTTTACAGAATACATTCTTATTCTTAGTGTGACCAGAATAAAGGATCATGAAATTGCCAGGAAGTCCTACTTACGTAGTCATTAAATTTAAGCTTTAAACCTGTGGAATTATCCCTTACAATGAAGAGCTGTTAATTACGGCAACCTTGCCGTATTTGATTAAGGGTAAATTTTCTGCATTTGAAAGTCTCTTTTTCTCATCATCAAAACCAATTAATCATATACTGATTTATGTTGCATGAGCTTTAACATATTCCACCTACAATTACTTGAATGTCCCTGGCAAAATAATGGATTTTAATGCATTAAGTTATACATACTTGGAATTTTTTTTAATGGGAGTCTAGGAGTTAATTTATTTCAAAAGAATAAATACTTTTATTTCCTCTAGAGTGCCTTGAAAAATCTTGACATAGATTTTCTCTCAATGAATTACTAATAAATAAAAACTTTATTTCTGTCATTACGATTTTGTGCATTGTCAGTCTTTTAATAGGTAGAGTTTCTGTTGCTGTTTTTGTTAAATACTCTGTTCTTGGTAGTCTGGAATTTAGAAATCAATTTGTAGAAGAGAATCAGATTTGTACTATGACTTTTCCTTTGTCTGTTTTACAGACAGGGGCTGTGTCTCATTTCTATTCACTATCTAGTCTGGTGAAGTCTAACCTCAGCCAGGAGCTGGCAGGAACTATAGCACAAATACTGATCTTACTATTTTTACATACACCCACAGAAAGCTTTGTCTTATTATTCCTCCAGTCTTCTTGTTACTAGACTTACATGTTTGAATTATTTATGTGCTATTTTCTGGTCGGTTTGACTTTCCAGCTTCTGAGGAACAAGTCATAGTTGGAAGGCAAGAGAGGAGTTTTGGAAACACATTTTCATTGGGAAACGTATCAGTTATCTTTTAGTAGTTGAGAAGCAAGTACCTTTTTTTTCCCAGCAGTGTAAAGGCTAAAGTGTGCATGTAGGAGGAATCACTGAGCACCCTGACTGAAAGAGAGGTCTAGCTAGCTGTCTTCACAGGGTGGTGGCAAAATGACCTGCAGCTGAGAGGAATTAGCAGTGGCTGTTAATTGCAGGAACAGGAGGTCAAGGCATACTGCAAAGAGACAGCTTTGTGGCAAAAGCAACCAGCAGGGGAGAAGCGAAATGAAAGGGAATAAATGATCAGAACTGGATGCTGAATGGAAATGTGCACAGGGGGTTTAGTCATCGACCGTTGAATGCTGTTTCTTGCAGATGGCCATATGTGACCTCAGTTTTCTCAACATTTGAATCAGATCAACAATAGTTTTTAATCAGCATATCCAGCGGCTTTCATAGTTTGTAAAAGACAAAGTTACTTAGCTGGTGAAAGGACTACTTTAATATGTGAAAAAGGAGATTCTAAGACCACTGAAAAAAGCCACAAGAGCTTTTTTCCTGCCTTTTTGCTTGAAAGGAAAAGGAATCAAGATTACTCAAAATACAAGTGTTCTCTTGTTTGTTAGCCTTTGTTTGTTTGGGGAGTGCTGTATTTGTTCTGCTGTTAATCTAAATGCCCAGGATACTTAACAGGGAAAACTCTAGCAACATAGACTTTCCTCTCTTTTTCCTTTTTACCTCCTTGAAGTTCCTGGCATATCAACCTGATTTGCTTCATTTAGCAAGGCGTTAAAATTTTCAGAAGGGACTAACAATTTAAGTGTCTTCACATTTAAATTCCCAAACGAAGAAGCTTTTACAGGGCCTGGTTTTCAGAAAGCTATTAACAGAAACTAAACGTAGGTTGAATGCTTGCAAAAATTTCAGCTATTTGAGTGTGAATGTCCACTAGTCCCAGTGGGACTAACTGATTTCAGCTATCCATGCCTTGCAAATAACCCCATTATAGGAGTAATTCTACCATCTTTGTGGCAGAAAACTTTGCAAGTACTTCTGAAAATCTCATTGATATTATCACTGAAGAGTCTGAACTATATAGAAATCAAAACAATCTATTGTGAAGTAAATTACTGCATGGCTAAGAATACAAAGTAGCTGGCTAAAAAATGACCATCATTTGGGAGAACTGAGAGCTGGTAACTCTTCTCTGAACAGGTAGATATTTGGAGTACTGTTGCAATGATAAGGTATGCCATTTTATCCCATGGCTCTAGGAAGGAAAGTCTGAATCAGATACACCTCTTTCATAATAACTGTATCTCTTTGATTGGCCTCCCCTCCGCTTTTCATTAGATACAGCATCCCTAGATGAAAAATTTAAACTTAAAGGTGGATTTTTATCCAGAGCTAGGACAAGCCATAGATCTGTTGGGTTTGCAGAGGTGCTTTCTGATTCTGGGTACCCCATTTTGCTGGAAAAAGTCCAAAGCATGTCCTACTCAAAGCCCTGCTTCTACAAGTTGTACAACACCTGCACTCAGTGCTATTCAAATGAGAGGCTGAGTGTCCCTGCTGAAAGTAGCACTGCCAATCAGTCCTCCATGACATTTAGGCACACAGCAACTTCGAGAAGTACACAGTATAAGCCATCTTGTCATAAGTCATGCTTGAAGAAAGGCCAAACTCTTGCCACATGCCTGAATCACCACCAGGCAGTGGGATTCTCCTTGAGAAGTTGTTAGGGCAGCTAGTGATACACCAGTAATCTCACCAATGGGCAATATACCCCGGGCAAGTGTAGGAGTGTGTAACAATAGTGTTCAGGAGAACTCTGCATCTCTTGGGAGTGTGGATGAGAGATGTCCAAGCTGAAGGTTTATACAGGAATATTTCAGCAGTCTTCTTTCACCAAAACCCAGCCACTGTCACAAAACAATCCCATGTCACAAGTCTGATCTCACACTTCTGTATGGTTGTTCTGCATCTTAGATTAATCATATACAGCATATCATCCTGTGCAGTATGCCTTGCTATAATCTTATGCAGTTCCATCTTCCTGCAAGAAGGAGGATACCCATCTTATTCTTTCTCCTTTCTCAGCGAGGAATGAAACTTTCAAGAACCTGCAGATAGTGAAGTTACTGATGAGGAATCCATGCTCAGCTACAGTGAAGAAGTTTGGCATGATATAATTTACCTTCCAGCTTAAATCAAGACACTGATATGATTCTAATTGCAAGTCTTCTGGTTGTGAATTTGTCATGCAAACAAATTTACAGAATTGTTTCACATGAATACATACTCATACTGGCTGCAGTAACCACTCACCTTTGGAGTGTGTGTTTGAATCAGTCATAAAAGAGCAGGTTGCCTTCATCTGGGTTACAGGAAAGACTGTAAGAAAGAAGAGGGAAAGGGACCAAAATAGAAAGTAAGATGTGTATTTGAGATACTGAGAACAACTTTTTTTTTTCTTTTCTTTTTTTCTTTTTTTTTTTCTTTTTTTTTCCTTCCAGTTTAGTGGAAAAGCATTTTCTGAAGAAAATGGGTAATAAGGGAACAGGAGAAATGAAACTCAAATTTTCAGGGGCTCTAGTCCTATTTCTGGGTGTTAGAATCTGTCTTAAGAAGCTGCTTGAGTATTCCAGGATGTACTTTATATATTCACTGTAATAGCATTGTGAAATTAATAATTGTCAGTGACAAAGTCACAGGAGACCATTATTTTTCATAATTATTTATTTCACTAATAAAATTTAAACATTTCTGTCCATTCTTCCATGGCACTGGAAGAGAAAATAAATATGGATATAGTATTTTACCTTTGAGAAGCTGTATTTTTTTATACGTCTCAGAGAGAAAGGAAAGTCAACTTTCATGTTCTTCTCGGAGACTCATCTCCTTGTGGAATAACTGGAAATGATCTAATAAAATTATGGGAACACCAATTCACTGGAGCATGAACCATTTATACTGAAAGTTTTGATATGCAGTGAGAAACTTAATTATCACAAGAGGTAGTACTCTCAAGAAAATCTAAAATGGAGCTCAAAAGCTACTGCAAAATAACTCAATAGCCTGACAGGTTATTTTTAAAAGAAATATTCAAAACTGTGGAATATCTAGAAATATATCCACTATTTTCTCACCCAAAGGATTACTGTTTTGATCCTGATGAGATGAGAACAGGCAAAACAGAGTCATTGCAAAACCATAGGTCTTCAGTCAGCAGCTTAGGGAGTACCATCCTAAACATTATAACCCAGTGTCATTTTCTGACTTAGGAGATTGCGCTCTGTGATGTGGACAGTGTGAAATATTCATCACAGTGCAGAGCAGCAGAAGTTCAAGGCAGTATACACTTTATTAGGACCAGTCTTCATAAACCATAGCAAAAATCTCCAAACTTCTCAAGTTTCTCTGTTTGTTCTGCTATTACTGAAACACACGATAAAAAATGAAATGTCCTGCAACTTTCCATCAGTCTTCTGTTGGTCCTATTCTATCTATGTCACATCTGTATTAATGTCATATGATTTAATCTTGGTGAGCACTGTTATGAGGCCTATTCAATGAATTAATAATTGTCCATTTGTTTCCAAATGCTAACTTTAAAACCATGAAGTTTTAATATACTAAAACAATTATAAGATTTTATTGCCTGTGTAACTCCTAGATAAAGAATAGATTGACTGGGTTAATTTTTCCTTCCCACTCACCAAAGCACACATTTCTATCAGCTAGCAATTAACCTTTAGTAAAAGCTTGGTTAAAACTAAACACTTACTTGTGACAGTTCACTTGAAGTGTAAATACTTTGTGTGCCAGGCAGTCTGTCGCTTTCACGGAACTGCAGGCACTCCCTGCAGCCGGAGACCTGGTCAGCTGCCTGCTTGCGTGAGGGCTCCGTCTGGGTCGCCACATTCCTTCTGGCGACGGCTTTTG
>NW_008823955.1:24081-53354 GCF_000699105.1 Pygoscelis adeliae | reverse complement strand
CTGTACCAGCTGCTAGGAAGGAAATTAACTTTATCCCAGCTGAAACCAGGACAGAAGTATATGTACATATATAAGCTTGTACATAAATATATATACCTATACACATGCATATATGTACTTGCAAAAACACACTACACATACACACGTTAAAATATGATCCTCAGTCTTACAGCACTGTCATGTAGAAATGGATCAGCTTTAGAGAGGTGATCATCCACCACTTACTTTGTTGATTCAACACAGCCACCCCTCCCATCAAAGTAATTCCTACCTATTCCTCTAGTAACTCAAAACCATTGCCACCCAGCAACCTATCCCCCATATCACCTCTGCAGTATCAGGAAAGAGTAACTTCATTTTGCAAATGAAAAGTGAGAAAGGTTAACCTTAAGAGGGGGTCTGAGTGAAAAAGAGTACTACAACCAAGCCTTCCTTTTCCTAGAGCAAAGTCCTAATGATCAAGTCATCATGCAGCAGAGAAGCCATCCAAACTAATTTTAAATACCTACGTGATAAGTAAGTTTATATATGACCCACAGAAAGAAGAAAGGATGAGACAGGGTTTAACAATTAAAGTCTATGTCCCTTTCAAGGAATACCTCCTCCTACCTTCTGTGCATTGGCATGCAATAGAGAATGGATTTTGCCAAGAGTTTTTAAATGGAAATGTGAATTCATGCTTAACAACAACCGCAAAACCACCGAACCTCAGATACCAGTTCATTATTTAACAAGCACCCTAACACAAATGTCCACCCCATGTAGACTAATCTTCAGCTGCCTGTTCTGAAGATTAGTTTCTAAATTGCTCTCTCTTTTTAAGACAGTGAACATTTCAGTATTGGTTCTGCCAAAAGTATATGGACATGGGGTTGTTTTAACAATTACTGAAACTGCAGACAGTGCTGCAGTGTACACAGGCATTCACCTTTGTCAGAAGAGCTTTCTGATGTGTGCCTGCCAAAGCTGATGGGATGAACCAAGAAGGAAAGAGAGGCATCTAGTGGCATATCTGGGCTGTTCTTTGCACCTTGTGAAAATGCTCTAGAGTTCCCATATTTCACATATAATCCACCACTTCTTTTCAGTATTTGCTTGCTATTATGAGTAAAAACCTGTGGAAAAAATATAGGGGATTATTATTATTTTTCTTCACAACTGGTAATCAAGACTATTGGAAAAAGATATGAGGGCTTCTTTTTTATTCTCTAATTCAACAATAGTTCCTTGCATTTGTGCTCTTCTTCAATGGAGAGAGACCATGCTGCAAAGGGTCAATGATATTTTTGCCTATGAATACATTTACAAGATTAAAACCACTTTTGAAATCCAGTACTTGACAGTCTAAAGGTCAGCTTCTGGAACTGTAGAAGCAAAGTGCAAACTGTCCTGAGCATCCTTGATAAGCAGAAAATAATGCTAAGGAACAATCGTTGTGACTGATAGAAAGCTTGCAAGTGTTATTTCTGCCTGGTTTTAAAGATCTTGTCTGTTAGTGCATATTACCGTACACTGGTTGAAACATCATGAAAGGAAACCATGGTACTACACATATCTGAACTAAAGTCACAGACAAAGACATAACCTTTTTGACACAGACTTTCTGAAACCTTGCTGAAGTCAGTCTTATTACCTAGAGCTGTCCAAATGTTATATTTCTTTAACATGAAACTGATTTATTATTTTTGTTGTGAGATATTTTAATATTAATGGTTACTTGAAATGCTTTAAGAATTTTGGCTATTTAGCCCTGCTGCTAAAGGTTTCAAGCATCAGAAACATGGACTTTAACTGAAAATTAAAGTCAAAACCTAAAACTAAAAGGTGAAAAACTTAAGCAAACAATGTCAGCATTAAGGTATATGGAAAGTGTTCCAAGCATAGCACAAAACATAACCAGCTCAAGTTTTCTCAACTGCAAAGGCAAGTCCAGTTTTGTTACCATGGGGTTAAAGCCTGAGAACAGGATAAGCTTTCTAGACCAAAAGAAGAGAGAGCCTGAATTCAGAAGCAAGCTTTTGTTCTTGTTACCACGGGAAAGATGGAGAGATCCTCTCTCAAAATTTCAATGGGAACAAGAAACAGGTTTACTGCAGGGACAATTTTCAGTGCATACAAGTGTTAGACTAAACTGTTCCTTTATCTGTAGATTACACTTCCCTCTAGGAGCAGCTGGATGGCAAGTCAGTGCTATCATGTCAACAGACAGCGTTTAAAGACAGAATTAAAAGCTCATAAAGAAGAAGTCATCTTAGGACTCCCTCTAGGAGCAGCTGGATGGCAAGTCAGTGCTATCTGTTGACAGATAGTCAGATGTTGACGTTTAAAGATAGAATTAAAAGCTCATAAAGAAGAAGTCGTCTTAGGACAATAAACTGAAGGAAGTACATGTACTGCCATACAGAAGTCAGCCCTGATCAGATGAAGAATCTGGACAGGCTTTCTATATTGGAGATGTGTCTAAGGCCTTTGACTACTGCTGTACAGCAGAGAAACTGACATATGTTTGTAGCAGTACAACTGCCTTAGACAGATCATCGAAAACCTGCAACTGTGCATTTCCACTTTATTTTTCTTTTACTGATAGATGAATAATAGTTGCAAACAACATCTTTTAGAATGTGTTCACTGGAAGAATTTCCCTGTACTTTGTGAGATTGGGAACATCTTAAAAGGAACAGTTTTCATGCAGGGAGAAAACATCTCATTCAGAAGCCTGGGGAATGTCTTAGAAGGTAAATATTACAGGCCACTTGAAGCATCAGCAGCAGTAGCTCAGGCTAATGATATATGGAGTTCTTAATGAAACAATCAGAACTCATATAGGCAGGTTATTGTAAAATACATGCTGAAGTCATGCTGGACTAGTAAAAAACAAAGACCAAGTTGGGACAAGATAAAAACAGTGGTGGTAAAGCATTCCTAAGACAGAGTAAAATTAATCTGCACCACTTTGCGCAGTACAGATAAGTACTGAAGATATCTTTTTGCCAAAATGGCTCAAATGGGCAATCTTTCTTCCCTAAAAAGAGGGAGTCAGTAGCAACAAAACAAGACCAAGGAGACTTGCAATCCTAGTCCCAAGTCTGCCGACAGTCAGCTGCAGGCATCCTTAGTGCAATCAGTTTGCTTGGAAGTACCTCCTGGCATTTTTTCAAGGTCTTCAGGCAAAAGTCCAGTTCACGGAGGTTTTCACATTGCACTGAAAATTATTTTTCACAGTCTCTGTTGAGGCCCTTTGGTACTGTTTAACAAAATCAAATATGCTTGAGTTTGTATTTGATGTAAACAGTCAACTACCAAAAAAAAAAACCACCAGTGCTACACATATCATATATGAAATTTTGGCAGAGAAGATAGTCCAGTTCCTGAGACAAATATAAGAAGTGAGCAGTATAGTAGTGTCATTTTCTCCCCTCATTCCTTAGACAAAAACTCAATGGAGGTAAGAAGTCATTTTTAAATGCCATTTTAGAGACAGCCTCTTTGGAGACACTTAGTTGCAGAACCATTTCAGAAAGATAGGTAAAAAAATGTTTTTTTCAGTTATGCATCTCATCTCTATTATTATTATCTCCATTATGTTAAATCAAGAGCTGTGAGAGGCCTCAGAACAGAAAATTAAATAAAAGTATTACTATTATTGATTATCATTAACTGCTTAATATTCTTCTATCCAGTAAGAATACAAAGCAAGTAGCTGTGGTGACAGCTAGTAGTATGTGCATTCAGATTATATAAGAGTTTCTGCCTCCACAAATGTGCACACACACAAGAGAGACACATACACAGACACATACTTCCTTAATATTAATTACAGCTTGGGAAAAAACATCCAAGCAGATGACATAATTCTTCAGGACATATCAACTGCTGAATGGGGACATTTTACTTAAAAATAAAACAGCATAGTTGATAAATCACTTCTACTGAGAAAATCTCTTGGTGAACATTTTATTCTAGCAGTATTAGTACTCTGGAAAGCATATACATAGTCATCCTTTGGTCTGGACAACATACTAGGATTTTTCACAAAACACTCAAGAACCATATAAAAGTTGTTTGCAGGAGAGAGACTGTAGGAAAAAAACTCATCATGTACTCAGTCAGATTAATTACTTATTGCTCACTCCATTGAATGTGCTGTCTGGAGACTTAGGTATCAGAATCAAAGTCTCCACTTACTAGTTTGAAGTTCCTAAAATCACATTAATGTTATATCAAATGAACAGCATGGCAAGCAAATATATCACATCACAGTTAAAAGTTGGGGACCATTTCAGTGGTGCTGACTGTACTAAGATAAAAAGCACCACTTCTTCCCAAATTGATTTACGATGTAGAAGCAAAATGGCAGTATTAAACACTCAAATGAAACAAACTAGAAAAATGTACAGATTAAGTAATCAACTTCTCAGTTTATAAAACTGAGAATCTAGAGGGTGTGATGTAGACTGGTATCTACTTTGCCTATCCTACTCAGGATTAAATACAAGCCTGACAAAAAGCTGTTCACAACTCCTCCCAAAATTCGGATATTACGGGCATATAAAAGTGGAACTTGAGGAGTTTTGGGTCAAAAAGTAAGATATCTGTAGGTCTGTAAATTATACAGTATCAGCAGGAGCAGAGCAAGAGTTTCCATTATAACAGTGTATGACTCACATGCTTATATACACCATCTTATTTCAGGCAGTGAGTAATGTACTATTTAGAGGAGTAGATATGGTTTTGAATTCATTCAGACATGGGAAACTGGTTGCTATATCCTTTTTTGGTGTTAGCTCTATATCTTTTCCTTGCAATGGCTTTAGCTGTGCAACATTTTGCCTCTGACCATTGCCAGGTTGCACATCTCACTTCTTTGAACACTGGGGATGAGATTGTTTCCTTTTCCAGAAGACATTCAGCTATTCTGAAAAGTACCCTCTTGCAATCAGGAGGAAATATAATGCAGGGAGGAAAGGAGATAATTTTGGAATTTTTCTTTTTTTTTTTTCTTTGTTCACTACTTACAAAGTAAAAGCAACTCAGACTGAAAACACCTCCCTTATGATTTCAGAAGGAATGTCATGAAAATGGCAAACTAAGATCCAGTTACTACAAACACTGACTAGCCTTCATTGAACCATTCCTAACAATGATTGTAAGTCCATGCATAGATGTTTGCAGTAACTGTGGACTTCTAGTTTGCAGAAGAAATGTCTTAAGTGTAAATATGTAGCCATAATGCACATTATGCTACTGCTAGCTGTTAAATGATATTGCTTTTGGTATTGTTTTCACTCTTTTTTTTTTTTTTTTTTCTGGTTTGGGAAGATACATGCTTTTGGAAAATCCCAGCCTCATGTAATTCAAGATCGCTTGTAGTCACAATGTGACTTCTTTGTCCCCACAAATTACTTCATAAATATGCACCAACAAAAGCAATAAAGCTACTTCAAAATGATATACAGACTTGTTTTAACTAAGGTGTTCTCATAAACAAAGCTTCATTTACACAAATCTTCTGAACCAAAAGCTTCAATGTTAATTGTCACACTGCATGCAAGAATAGTAGACAGATGAAAAGAGACAAATTAAAACAGAAGTTCAACATGATAAACTATTCCATTAAATACTGCCATGAATCATGACCTTAACCTTTTTGAAAAATGTAATGCCAACATGGGACTGAATATAAATATTTTACAACACTGTGAATCTGAACTTCAAAATGAATTAAAGTTTTCCAGAATTTCTTGAAGCATTTTCCTTCAATTCAGAAGTAGCAGCAAACTTCAGATGAGAATCTGGAAAAAGAACTGTTTTGTATCCAGGAGAGATGTAACAGCACTGGGTTCCCTGTATGTGTGAATATCTTCTGGCATCCCTCTTCAGCAAAGGGAGAAATGTCAACCCTGATCCCTTCAGAACATTGTTTAAAAATTCAGGACCAAAACTCAGGAAATAGATCGCCAGAAACTTTTCTTTGTCCACCACAGGCTACAGTTGTTATATACAGTTCAGCTTGCTGCTTTGAAGCTATGGACAAAGATGAGTTTCGAAAGTAGGAGTAGCATATGAAGAGGTCGCGGTCTTCCTTCAGTTGTTTACAATTGTGAGAAACTATCGTTTTTTCAGATCAATACATTTAATGGCTTATAAGTGCACTTTCTAACCCATTTAAGTAAAAATTAATATTGTTTTCAAAACCAAAACATTTGAACTGTTCAAGCCAAGCAGGTACATCTAACCAAACATGTACTTTGGAATGTGGGTAAAAGCAGTTCACCCAACGTACCTGAGAGACTTTCAGCCTTTTCAGGACTGAGAGTAACTTTCAGCCAGAATGGACACCTGGGGACATAATCTCTTCCCTAGAGGAGGATGTATGACTCCATCTTAAACATAACCTAAGTGGGAGATGAAGCAGAAATTCTTCTTTCAGACTACTTCCAAACTGATGCTCCTGTTGAGTCCTCAGTACAAAACCCTCAGCTCGGCTGGACCACATCTCCCTCTTCAATTCTCCTTTCACCCAAACCTCAAGGGGAAAAAGAAAGTAATTTAAGTTCAAAACCAAGGGAAACTACAGAGTAATGCAGAATTTTGCCTTTACCTATTACTAAAAGACATTTATCAATGAGACTGGAAATGATTCTGAGATATACAAAAGTATACTCTGTGTACAAATAGTCAGGTAAATAAGTTCTGTCAATTTCTATACGAAGATGAAATAGTTCATCTTCATCCTACTTTGTAGTAGGATATAATATATATATTGTATCTTTCTGTGTTGTTCTGACCTCATATCCCGTTAGGTTTAATGATACATAGTATTTACTAATAACATTCATCCTTGAAAAAAAACTCTTTTTCATAATGTTTTAAAGGGTATTAAATCATATCTGTGGCATTTCAGCTGAGAATTACAGACAGTTGCTGGACTGAATTGGTGTCTCTAAATGTGGCAGAGGGGTGATTTAACCCTCCAGTAACTCACACAAAGTTCTCTCTGTCAGTATAGCCCTTACATCATATCACAGGGACAAAAACCAAACCACATTTCAAATTTGCTCAACAAGAATAGTTCACTTAGATGCTTCATAAAACTTCCAGAAACAGGCCCAAGATGACAAATGAAAGACAGTACAGTTTGCCAGACTTAAAATAACAAAAAGCCAGTTTATTGACAACCCATTATGTGGATTTCCTACATGGGTTTTCTCCATGGAAACTTCTATCCCCACCTCCATCTTTAATGCAGGCTCAGCTGTCAGGGATGTTTTGTTTCCCCACTGGAGGCATCAAAGAGACTGTAAGCAAGTCCTGGTAGAGGTTCAACAGAGAGCTTCTTGCATAAACATTCATCTCAGTGATGCTCTCTCTCATATCTTTCTTTTCATATCTCCTTCATTTTTCCCTCTATCAAACCCAACAGAACTAAGAAAAAAAAGCTTTTAAAAAACTCATCGAACAAGCAAGTTCAAAATATCACTTACAAGTATGCTCAAAACTCAAAATGAAGCAGAAGAAAACAAAATCCTTCTGTCTGCAAACTGCAGTTCCTCTCTGTTATTTGTCTTACTGAAATCTCTTGTGAGAAAGGAACCTCAGCATTGTAGCTCCAGATAAGGCACAAAATCAGGACCCATCCCTGATTACAGAAGGTTTATTGCATGAAGTTGGAATCCTACCAAATTTGTAGTCGATACTTTTTCATATATATTAAAACAAAGTGTTCAGTATTATATTAAACAAACTGAGTAAATAATGGACATTACTCCTCCCATGCTCCAGAGGCTGGTTCTGTACTTCTTGCAGAAATAAGGCAAGTGACTTTGTTTAGGGTTCCTCATGGTAATCCCTTCTCACAGCCTAATTTTACTCTTTACTAGCTGCAAAATAGTGTGCAAAAATTTCAAAAATTGTTACCTAATTAGCTGATATATTTCTGAAATTTATTCCATTTTTATTGCCCTAATCAGCAAGTCAAACAGATGGAGAAAATTTGTTTTGAGACATATGTTTAATTGAAGTAACCAAGATTGTCATGGTTCATCACAAACTGAATTCACAAGAGAAAAGACACTTAATTCCTTTAGGACCTTTTGGGAAGAATTAGATTTGTGAAGTTGAAACAAAACAATCTGTTCACCAGCAGAATATATCCCAGTCTAAAAGGAGCTTGATCTGGAAAAGGCATAATTCAGAAACTCTTTTGCTCCTTAGGATGAGGTTGAACCACTTAGAGGAGATGTAGTGACCTGATGTTTTTCATCTGTTCTTCCACCAGCTGAAATATGTTTTGGTGTTTCTAACCTGAATTTATTTTATCTGAAAAAGTTCAAAAACTTTGCAGTTAATTGCAGCTCTGTATGGTAGTAAGTATCTATCATTCAACTCTAAATTCAATACTGTGAATTCCTGTTTAAAAATCATGAACTCAAAATTTAAGGAAATTGGAGAAGCAGCCTGAGTAGCAGGCTGTGAGTTGCCTGGTGCAAATCTGGGATGCAGTTGCTTAACTTCTTTTTTTAACCTGAAATCTTGGGAGCTTAGAAACTTCACATTTTTGTTTAAAATTCAAGTGTTAATAATCCCAGAAGCTGTGGCTTTAGGAAAATATTATGAGGCTCACAATACAATCGTGAGAAGTGGCAGCACTGAAACGGTAAACGTGGGTGCTCCCAACACAAAAAAGTTGTGAAGCACACAGCTTCAAAGGCAAGCAGTGTACCAGGGTATTGCATTCTCAGTGCTGTTAAGAAACAAAGCAACAAAACAAATTCTGGCCAGCTTTCTTTTACAATGTTTTCTTTTTCAAAAGAATTTGCTCAATCAAATATCTCACAATTGATAAAATTAATAAAAAAACATTTTAAAACCAAACAAATATCAGTAACATAAACACCTGTATTCAGAGAGGCATTTGATGATGCTCCTTAGTGGATAAGAATATCAGTCTTAAACTGTTCCAATGCATTTGCAATATGCAATTGTGAAATTCTGGTAAAAATGAAATCCTTTACAGTATTCATAAACTAGAAAAAGATTAACATATACACATGCAGAAAAAGGGCAAGGGTCTTGAACTGGAGCCAGGCTGAAACGTTTCAAAGAAACAGGTATATGAAGCCATCTCCTATATCTTCTTCACAAGAAGAGATTAAGAGCACAGAAACTAAATCTCCATCCTGATCTCATTGACAGCACTCATTTAACAAGTAATCAGCAGGTTTTCTATTTCAGTGCAATATTTTCATTCTAGTACTTCTTTTGTTATTACTCATGGCATTGCTGTCCTTTGTGACTGTAGGTTATAAAGCTGCACGGCAAAGAGTTTAATCGAAATGTTCTGAAGAGTGCCATGTAGAAATTCAGCTCTTTAATGGTCATGAGCAGACTTCTCAGAAGTTCCTGGCCTTTATTAGCTTTAACTTAATCTGCTCTAGTGCTTTCTGTTCTTGCACATTCATTCTTCATGTGATTATCTGACTTTCAAATCTCCCCATATGCTCTGAGATGCTGTCACGCAACCTATCTCCAGGCTGTGGTCTAACAGCGGCAGTTCAACTGCAATGAAACTCCAGGGATATCCAAGCTACCAGCCTGTTTCTGTGTGCAGGATGGGAAAGTGGACAAAAAATGTGAGGAGAGCTCTGTCTTCAGGCAGTCTCTTTTTTTCCCAAGCAGAGAATCATAGAATCATAGAATCATTAAGGTTGGAAAAGACCTCTAAGATCATCGAGTCCAACCGTCAACCCAACACCACCATGCCCACTAAACCATGTCCCTAAGCGCCTCATCTACACGTTTTTTAAATACTTCCAGGGATGGTGACTCAACCACTTCCCCGGGCAGCCTGGTCCAATGTTTAACCACTCTTTCAGTAAAGAAATTTTTCCTCATGTCCAATCTAAACCTCCCCTGGTGCAACTTGAGGCCACAGCTCTCTGCCAGAATCACTGAAATCAGCCTGGAGTGGCAGCACAGCCCCTTGCTCTGACCTGGAGAACATGTCTCCTTCAGAGCAGGCTAAGGGTGGTGGCAGGGTCATATCAGGAGACAGGATCATAACAGGAGGCAGGGTGGCAGGGAAATATCAAGAGGTTGGGGACAGGCAGCAGTATTTCAGTGCAACTGCAGCGGAAATGGGGAACAAGGGTGAAGAGGGTGTGATTATTTAACCTGCGCCAGCATATTGGGCTAGATCTGTGTTTAAAGGATCAGCAGCAGCTGATCCTAGTCTGAAGCTCCTAGTCTGAACTGCAGGCATGTATGTATGTAACATACCAACTTCAAACTGCCTGCCTTTAGTTTATGCAAGGCTTTCACTTCTTATCTAACATCCTTATGGCTAGTCTGAATTATGCATAGATAACGGACTCTAGTGTGCCAGGTAATACTCAGCAGAAATTATGACTGCTTTAAGATGTGAAAAATGTCAACTTTCCTATGCTAAGGAACCTTGCATAATTTAGACAGTGTCCAGTTTTCCTTCAAGCCTTTAAGCTAGAACTGAAAGAGAGTTTGTGCATTACTTACTGTGCGTTACTGTAGTATTTGCCTGCAGCATAGGCTTGTTTGAATGGATTTAGGGTATATGAGGCTTTGCCCAAAGTTCTTATGCAAAAGTGAGACTTTCCACAGGTCAGGTTTCAGTATTAAAAAAGGGATAGCAAAATAGCGGCTATGGCTTTGTGATAGCCTTACTGTAGAATTTCAGCTGTGATTTTCATCACAGCTGAAATGTGATTTTCATCACATTCATTGCAAAGGGTCTCTTGGCATGGCTTAAAAATTTGCATGCAAAAAGACTTCAAAGTTTGGGTCTTTACATAGTCTCTGCAATCTGTCTTTGGATTTAAGGCACGTCAGGAGAATATCAGAGTGAATTCTACATTCGTCTGAGCATTTTTATTTTTATATAGTTCCTTCCTATTCCTTTCCTTCCCCTTAGCTTGAGAAGAGACAGCCAAGCTGCCTGAAAGATCCAAATAGTTAATTCCTATTAATTAAAGAAATGGAACATCCATGCTCATCTTTGGAAGGTATCTATAGAGTGAATTATAACAGTTTCGTTTACTGTTTCAGACTTGGATAACCACTCTCCATGATGCTACAACTGACACTGAAATGTGAGATTTTTGGAAAAATGTGAGTGGAGAGTGAGCGTGAATTAATTACTGCACAGCTTTACTGAAGATCATTTTAAACATTAGATACAGATACTAACAGTAGATACAGCTTCTCCATAAGAAATATTTTTGGAAGTTCTTGTTTTTACTTTCTCTTCCTTAAATTTGTTTCACATATTGTGGCAAAAGATCTTGGAGGTCTCTATATGACAACTTTTTCCAGTGTCATGCTGTCAACTCTTACAGCTTGCACCCACAGCAGCACAACACAGCGTTTGCCCAGGACAATCCTATTTGCAGGACTTGAACAATTATCAAATAGAAGTATAGTCTTTGTTTGCATGCACTCCTGAAAAAAATGCACGAATGTCAATGCTTTAACCACCCAGAGACACCAGCAGCTCAAAGAGGGAAAACCACTATTCAACAAAATGCTATGACAAGTAATTCCATGTGTCCCAAACTGTCCATTAAAACTCAGTTGTTGTGCAAGAGGTTGGTTTGTTTTGGGTTTTGTGTTTGGTTTGTTTTTTTAATGTTTGCTTTAATGTTACATGCTCTGAAAACAAAGAATTCTCTGAATATGCATAATATTTCCTAAAGCTACCAAACTATGTGGACTATAAATGAAGATTTTTCTCAGGTACTATGATGAAGCTGGCTATTGCTTTGCTGTACTGGTAACACTAATACATGCATCTGCCTAAAACTTTCTCTCTTGTTATCAGCTGATAACTGGATCTTATCAGGAACTTTCTAGTGGAATCAAAATTAGTCAAAAAATGGTAGTTTGCAGCATATTCTGTCCCAATACTTTGCATTCTGGAAGTTCCCTGTAGCTACTTGGTGAAACTGATGTCTTGTTTGACAGCAACTGCTGGTACTAATTTTGGGGAAAAGGCTATCACTTTCTATGAACATCATTGCTTTAAGAAGGTTTGATGGAAATGAGAAAAAATAATTAAAGAAACCAAAACAAACCTGTCTTGTGTTAATTTTTGGCCAGTTCTGTTACTAATGTGACACATAGTTAATAGTTTCCAAAGAGGCTCAGAGTGCATGAAATTGTTGTTGGTTCTGTACCATCAGAATAACGTGTCACTTAAGTGGAAAATTGAGGTTCTTAGACTCAGTTCAAATTAACCTCAACTGCCTACAAAAAATTGACCAATTAAAGCGCAGGTTGGACTGTGCAGTCATGAGGTTATTACGATCACTTTGTTTCTGAGTAGCCTTTAAGGCTTGTCACTTGAAAACCTATGCTAACAATGAAAGGATGTCCGATTTTGTATCACTCTCATACAAACAGATAAAATTTCACTTGAACCATTTAGAGCACTACGCCTTCCACTCCAGATTTTATTTTTCTTGTACTCACTGGGCAATATCCTGGTATAGCTGAATAAGGCTTTGTACAAGTGGTTTCAGAAATAGTATCTGTACAACGGCATTTCTTGAGATTGGGAGGAGTTTTAGGGACAAAGGTTTCATTTAAAAAAACATACATGTTTGAGACTATTAGTAAATTTGTGAGTGCTTTCTAATTTGCATAGGTTTTATACTGTTTTGAGAAAACTGATTTTTAAGGGGGCAAAATGAAGTGGTATATTTAGTGGAAATATTTTTTTTTTTAAGTATTTTCACTTTCAAAATAACCTATAAGTTTTATTTTTCAGAAGCATGTATTTAAATAAGTCTGATTATTATTTTTTTCTGTGATGTCTGTTCCATCGTATTAAAAAGGCAAACAATATAATAACAAAAAACAATACATCTGTTTATTCCAGAGGCTGTATTAAAAGAGACAATCATTTATGGCAGACATCTAAGGAGGGAGATGGCAGGGAAAGCCTAAAATTAACTAAATTGAAATGCAACATTACATGCTGTGTGAATAGTGACTTCAGCATGACATGTCACTAAACATAAATAGATTCTTTGACAGATAGAGTTCAAAGTGAAATTCAGAAGACACATCTTGCAGGGAAAACACCATCCACCCCCCCAACCCAAATCTAACAAATATTTTGGCAGATGAGTGCTGTGGGACAACAGAAATTAAGGATATATAACTTTCACTGGCAGGGTTGACATACAGGGAAGCACTTTTTAAATTTTGAAAGATCAAATTACTATCTAATCATCTGGCAACAATACCTCTTTTGTAAATGGCATGCTAATTCAGGCTTTCAGAAAAGCAGCACTGCTACTAACGGCTTATCCCTATGCACATATGGATACCCCCAGGTTTTCCAGTGCCAAAAAATCAAAACATCAGAAATGTTCTTAAAAGAGATACTGTACATACATATGTATGTATGTGTGTGTGTTTCTATGTATGTGTAGGTATTCAGTTAAGGAAATGAAACACTGACAGAAAGAAAATTGAATAAGTTGAAACATTTTAGTTCTCTTTTGACTACTTAGTACATTTTTTCAAGTATTAGAGGTAGCTTAGAAAAGCAACTTCAAGCTGAACAATGCTGCTTCTTTTTTTTAATATAGACATGAAATACAGAATTTGCAAATTGTTTTCTTTACAAATGTATGCATTTTCCAGAAGAATGGTGTGCTGTCGGACATTGCCAGCTACCTGCACTTTGGTCTTTGTCCTGTGGAGTTTCATCCCTTTCAAGACCTGCCTCATGGGAAGCAGAAGACCAGAGATGGCTCCAGACACAAGTAAAATAGGCTAGGGTAGGTAACAAAATGGCTGTGGTTCTCTAACTGTGTTTCTTATGCCAAAACCTTGCAAAGCCGGGCTTCCTCCCAGCTGTGAGTGGGGCGAACAGAATGTGCCGAGCAGAAACTGCCAATGACGCGGTGGTTTACCTGGCAGCCTGTGATGCTGCCCTGGCCCCTCTAGTGCCCCTATGGCAGCTTTGGCACCAGGAGCAAGACTGATTCTTTAGGCTTGTACCCTCTCCTCTGCTTTCTCCTCTCAGGAAGGCACAGCCTCTCTCTGGTTCTTCCTCAGAACAAGTGTATTTTTCCCTAATCCCGTAGGAAACCTTGAACCCCTAATGTCATAGTTTTCTTTTTAAAGAATGGGTTTAGTATGAAGACTGGGCTGTCTGAAGAAAGGTGGGCCACCAATTTTAACAACTTTTTAAATTTAAACAGGCTTTGTTAAATTAATACAAACTATTTTCTGAGAACATGATGATGGATTAAAGCTGATTTAATTATGCAGATAAAAATCTCTACCACTTCTGCTAAAGGTGCCTTTAAATTGGTTTTATTTTCCTATTTCTCAAACTTTCTACTCAAAATCTGGATGTCATTTCCACATGAAACCCAAACAGAAGTTTGTAGGTTTGTGTTCAGATGCTAGAAAGGATCACTTTTGCTTGCAGTTTCTTACAACACTAACAAATACAAAGTGTGGATAAGAGGGGAAAGAGGCAGAGGATTCCTGTCATGTAGTGTGATAACAGCCATGCTACCCAGACCACTTCTTAACTTGTAATGAATAACTGTTTGGTATTTTCATCATCCTTGTTTCTTTTTTCCTTTATTAAATTGGTTTTATTTATTTATTTGTTGTAGAAAATGTTAAGTTTAAATAAGTAGCAAAAAAAAGGTGTTTGTCTGTTCCTTGTTGCCTGTTGGAGCTTGATTCTAGGAAAAAAAAACCCAAACCCAACAAACAACAAAATAAGCTTCTGGAAAAAGAAAAAAAAAAGATCAAACACAAAAAAGAGATGTCAGAGATAAGAAGTGTGGAAGTGGTCTGGATTATGGTGGCTCCATACTGTGCTGGAAAGTCTTCTGTCTGGACTGTGACTTGTTTAAAGCTGTCTTTTCTGAATCTTAGAAACTCTAGCAAAGCCTAACATTTTTATAAAAATATTCTGCAAAGGAAGGATTTATCTTCTAAAGAAAACTTTTGTAAACCTGTAAATGTGTTTTGGCTCAAAATTCCAGCCCAGTTTAAATTTTGAAACTACTCAGCCAAACATATTTGTGTGTTCCTCATAGAAACTTCTGAAACCCCTCAGCATCAGCTTTGCTTTGCTCCTCCTGCAGTCCAGGATGACAATCCAGTTGGCACCAGAGTGTCAGCAGAGCTCACCTTCTGCCAAGGGCTTTCTGAACAGCCTTTCTTTGCAGCTGCAGTGTAGGACAGTTGTTGGAATAGATAGGAGTTAGTGCTGGGCTGTTCATGTGGAAACCCATGAGGTGGTGGAATGATGCTATGAAAACATATCAAGATCTCTCTTGTAAACCTGCAGAGCCTTGATAGTATATAACTGCAAGTAATAAAGTTAAAAGCTTTACTGCCAGGTTCTTCCCCTCCTTACTCCATTGAGGATTGAATGCGGCCCTTAACTCATTAGTATTCATATAAATATTTCAAATGCAGTGTCTGCCATTATTAAAACCTGATGCCCAGGGTGTTGTTAATGAATCCTTGGGACTGTAGTGTTCAGGGGCTTCATTTTTTAAGACTATTTACGGAGCATCACAATGTTGTCAATGTATTAATTTGCTCATGCAAGAATAGGCTCTAAAGATGAATAACTTCATGGTAAATGTAGTTCTGGGAGAAGAGTTATTGCAATATTCTAACTGTAATTACCAAAGTTAATTATAGTTTTCGCTTCCCGAGCAGTATAGGAAACTATATAAAATACAGTTTCCAGCATGAGTCAGTTCTGAGAAAGCTCTGCTGAGGAAACAAGTTGCTTTGGGGGCTGTAATACTCTAAAAGCTGTTACAATGAAAACACAGGAACTAGGATGTGGGGTTATAAAACAGCAATAGCACAACAAAAAACTAGGAGAAAGCAGTATGATTTTCCAGCTTTCAGATTTTGGATAAAATACTCAACTGCAGTCCTTCCTGTTTAGTGGTGGAAGTTGTCCACTTTATGAGTTCTGATAATTGAACTCTTCTTTCTCTGAGAGGTGGTTGTATGGCAGTGGCTGCTTTATGTGTTCCTTTTTGTGGTCCTGTTGTCATAGGTAAGCTCAAGTCTATGCAAGAGCACTCCTCCTCCATAATTATCTGTACTATTCACGTATTTGGGAGATATTTACTGGTTTCTGGTGCTTTCAGGTTGCTATATAATACCATCCTTTCCACAGCCATATGTTGCTCTGTCTCCTTGATCTCTTTCACTCTTACCTTCTCTTCCCCAGGAGCTGAGAAATTCCTTTTCAGGAGAGATCTTAAAGGCCCTAAGGAAAACTGAATCTTGAGACTTCATTCCCATGTGGTTTTTGGAGTCAGTTTGACTCTTTTGAAGGCCTAAACCCAAATCTAATTTTGACTCTTTTCAGTCTATACCAATGTGTAAAGTTTGTTAGCTCTTGAAGCATTTTGAGCAAGGGGAGGTGAGGGTGAGAGAGAAAATGTTGGAGTCTGAGAGACAACTTCTAGACTTCCCGCATATATTCTGTAATGTGCCCTAAGACAGTTACAAGCATACAGTATCTTGAGAAGAAGCTGGCTGCTTATTTCAAGCAGTTCGGTTGCAGTGCTTGTACAAAACAAAACAAAAATAAACAAAACAAAACCCCTTTCTTTTCCACAACCTGTGGAACCTGTGATTCTCCCCCCAAGACAAACCTGGATTTTCCTGGATGACTTGTTCATTAGGCAGGGACAACACAGACTGTCAGCTACACATGTGGTGCCAGCACAGTTGGCTGCTGCCAGGCTGAACACTTCACCAGCTGAATCCCTCTGCCCCCATGAAGATGTCTCTCTCCCCCTCCTTCCAGAACAGCTGCTCATCTTCCTGATGCTTGTGGAAAACCTTTTTTTTTTCCAAATTTTCTTAAAATCAGCCAATGGTTTAATAAGTTATTATAGATGAGACAGATGAGCAGAGAAGAGTAGAATCCTTAAACCTTCAAGGCAGAAGCTTGAGCAAAGTAGAGGAGATGTAGTTCTGCAACCTGGCTCTGCCAGGGTGCTGCAGGGGACAAGGCTGCCTGGGGGCCGGGACCATGGGGATCCCTCCAGGGCTTGGCAGGGCAGGGGCTTCTCCAGCCAAGGAGGGAGCAGGGCTGGCTGGGGAGCAGCCCCCAGCCTCTGGAATGAGGGAGGGTTGGGGGAGACCCCAGAAGAGGCTGGTCAGGGCTGTTACAGATTATTGGTACCTAATTACTAAATTAGGTCAGGGCTGTAACCAGTTCGGAAACAAATTCCTCCAGGACATGATCATACATGGCTCAGGTAAGCCAGTCCTAAAGAAGCAATGTTGTTTCTAGTTATTCCATTCTTTCAGCAAAATATAACATCCATAGCCTGATTTGGACCACTACAATGCAAAGTCACAATTTTACTTCTTTAAGGGAGAACTGCTTCTGAGCGTGTTTCCACAAGAAAAGGCTTCAGCTTTCAGATACTTCAATATTATGAGTCAGTAAACATTTTTTGAGGGTTGTGCATTTTGCCCCCATTCACAACTGTAAAATGAATGGAATTATTCTGATGTTCTTGTAAGCCACATCTGCAAGGAAATCCTTATTTCATCAGGATTTGCATATATAAAGGACACCTTTCTCTTCCTGAGTTTGTGCTTTCCTCTGGAGGCAAAAGATAAATTGCTTTTTGGTGAAATCAGATTTTTCAGTTGGTTTCAGAAGATTGTCCTTTTTACAGTCATACAGCTCAGTTTAAATCATGCTTGACATCTTCCCCAAGCCCTTCCTATTACAACACTTGCCCATTTTAGAGAGGTAATTGCTACAACAAGTTGTCATAAAATTGTTTCTCCCCTTGTGAGTTAAAGTGCTTAAGCTCTGATTTAATTTTCTAGCAGCTTACAGTAGGTAGATCTGCAATTTGAGATTGAGATGTTCACTGTGTTTGCAATAGTATCTACAGTCCCAGTGAATGGGGAAGAAAGAAATGGAAGCCAAACCTTTTCCCTCTCCATTGGGATGTTCAGTACAGTGACACCATCAGTCTGCTCGACACAGGGAAACTGTCTAAAATCTGTCTGACACTGATTTGCAAAGTTTACAGTAAAGACAAGGCTACATCTAAGTGGTTTAACAAAGCTGCATATCTCACACAGAAAACAGTGGGAAACTTCTGACAAATTGACAGCACAGTTTGCAAACTGGTTTATTGGAAATGCATAAATAAGACAATGCCTATCAATTTTATAAAGGAGCAGATATAAACTAACAGATTATGTTACTTGTCCACTGGACAAGTCTGAAAGGACATAGTGTAGAAGTGATTCATAGTTTAGACCCAAAGAAAAATCCATTTGATTTCCCTTTTATTGACTTTCAATCTAAACTATGCTAATGTTAGTATGATCCCCCAACGTGTTGAATTTGAATATGTTTAGGAAGGCTTTAAAGGCTTGCAGGAATCTGGCTGCTTGCTTTTCTGTTACACTTTTCCATTGGCCTGAAAATCCTTTGTGATCAGCAAATTGACTGTCTTTTCTATTAATCTAATGATTATATCACCATTTAAAAGATTAAGTAAAATTTGGATGAGTTTGTCCTATGATTATATGAGGCGGTATACATATAAATGAAAAGTTGGTGGAAAGAACTTGGCAAAATCCCTAGGACCTAGAATCACGTCTGCTGTGTAAAGATCTTTAGTGTATTGACCACAATGTGTGTTACTTATGACATCTTAAAAGTGCAGCACCGTGAATTTACAAACGCATTCTGTGGAGATACTTGCCATAGGAGGTGCCCTTTTTATTTCATTGGTAGCTGAACACATGTTAATTATATGTAAGGTCAAAACAAAAAAATCTTAAAATCTTAAACAGGCTTAAATAAGTCTACACATCTACTGTAGCAGTAAAACGTTACAACAGGATCCATGGGTAGAAGTTGAAACTTAGCAAATTCAGGCAGGAAATGAGGCATATTCTTATCTTTTTGCTCTCAAAAGGAGTTAAACCATTGGAGTAATACATGCAGGGCTGTGTTGGATTCCCCATTATAAGTAACTCTCAAATGGGCACCAGATGTACTTTCATAAGAGATTTCCCAATTCCAGTGAAGCTATTGGACTTTGAGCACTACAGTATGTGTTATATATCACCATAGGAAAGACGACAAATTGGAAGTCTCTTTAAGAAAAACAATAAAAAATATGGGAAGAAAAGAGGACTTAATAAAGTTTTTGCAGAATGAAGGAAAAAGGGAGAAAGGGATCTGTCCACAATAATGTTGAAACCCTATGACAGTTCAAACATAGCTGTTAAGCTCATAGGATATTTTCTCAGTGATTCACCTGAGGCCTCCAGCAATTCTTCCAGCAAGTTGTGAGGAGAACAGGTCTTTGTTTTGATGAGTGTAGAGGAATTGGACTATTCTGTGCTAGGGATCTGTCCTGATATGACAGTGGTCCCATCTGAATTTTCATATATACTGACATTAAACAGTAAACTGTTTCTACAATATATATTCATAGAAAAATCAATACAGTCATAGCATTTCCAGACAGTGGCAGTTGAATGTTGTAAAAATGTACACCTACCTGCAGAAAAGGAGGATTTTTGGCTTTGCTGGAAGACAGTGTCACTGTGAGAAAAATCACAGCACGTTAGAAATTTGCATAAGAGCTCTGGGACCAGGAACTTCAGGGAAGGCAGATAAGTTGAAATGCTTGTTAAAATTTGGGTTAATTTATTAATCTGCCAGTAGAAAGAACAAAGTGCCTCTATAGCTTTAAGCCCTGACATCTGTAGTCTCAATCCTGTAAATATCACTGCACAGCAGATTAATACGGTAAGATTGTGTTCCATTTAGGCATAAATGAGCTGGCTTTTCATAATTATCTGTTTAGTTTGGCTATTGATACCAGTTCGTACTGCTGGCTTAACACCCTGACAGGCTCAACTATTTGCGTATGACTGGAGGCAACTCTGTGTGCCTGGACGGTGTATAGACCCATGTACTACTAAATCCAGCCCATTTTTTGATCCAGGCATATAAACAGAAATGGTGTCTTCAGACTAGCACAGGCACTTCCCTAGTGAATAAGCTGGTCTTATTCTGGCCTGAAGGGAACTGCAGAACACCAGCTCCAAGCTATTTGAGAGCCCTGTTTTCACTGCAGCTGAAAAGCTAAACAGATTGTTTTAGTAATTAGTCATTTAGTAACTTAGTAAAAGCCTCAGAGAAATTAAAACTATTTGTTCTGTTCAATAACTATGAGCTCAGAATAAGACCAGATGTACTGAATTCCCTGTTCAGCGCTCATTATAACAGTTCAGATTATGAATTCCTCTGTTCTAAACATATTATAAGGGTGACATTTATAAGATGCCAAGACATGAAATGCATAGTTCTGCAAGATCAATTAATTTTCACCAGTGTTTCTTTTGCTGCAGAAGTTTCTGACCCAAATATTCCAGATGGGAAAACTTTTGCTTTGCCTCCTGAGAAAACCCAGGAGTGTGACAGGCAACACCTGAAGGTCCCAAGTGTTGACTAGATGTTACCAGAACTTAGGAATAAGCCTGGGAAAGGGCTTTGAATCTGGCAATGTCTTCTCATGCAGTTAGCAATCCTATCTGTAGAGAGCCAGCATAACCACAAGCTTCTAACTAAAACTGCTCACCTCTTGAAGAAGCTACAAGTACAAACATTCAAACATCCCAATGAAGAGGAGGTTTACCTGGTCCTAATCCTCTTATAGATCACTCATGAATCTGTGGGAAGGGCTTAAAGGACAACAGTCATATCATTGTTCCCTCTCTCACTTTTTAATGTTTTGGCTGCAACCATCGATTGTAGGATTCAATACAGAGCTGCTAAAGAGGTACATAAAGCAAGAAACGAGCCCATCCTTTCTCTTTTTCTCTCTTTTCTTTTTTTTTTCGTCTCCTTCTGTCTCCTTGGCAATAGCTGGAAATGAAATCATTTTCATAGAGTCACAGCATGGTTGAGGCTGGCATGCACTGACACACCTGCACAAACACTGTTAGCTAGAGTGGGTTGCCCAGGACCGTGTCCAGTCAGGTTTTTAATGCCTCTGAGGACAGAGACTCCACAACCTTTCTGGGCATCCTGTTTCAATATTCAATGATTCTCTCAGTGAAAACAGATTTTTTATTATGTTTAAATGGAATTTCTTGTATTTTAATTTGTGCCTGTTGTCCCTGGTTCTCTCACTGGGCAACACTGCGAAGCATCTCGCTCCCTCAATCAGGTATTTGCACACTTGGATAAGATCCCCCCTGAGCCATCTCTTCTCCAGGCTGAACAGTTCCAGATCTCTCAGTCTATCCTCGCATGCCAGATGCTCCCATCTCTCCATCACCTTTGTGGTTCTAAAATACATTTTCAACACAGACATCCTAGAACTGAAGAACTAATGGAAATAATGGCTATTTTGTCATAACCAGCAGCTTCAATTATGTCTTCTTCCTAAATAACAAATCATTAACCATCCTCAGTTGGGTCATAATGAATGTAGTAGTAAATGGCTCACAAATGTGGAAGTCGGACAAGGACCATTGACCTAGGTAAATAAGGTACTGTGCAGAAATTCACTGGACCCAGCTAATTACGGCAATTTCTCCTTAAATGATAGAAAAAGTATCATGGTCCCAGAGCTGTTATTCTTATTAATGCCTTTAAGGACATAACTATTTTTTTTCTTCCTGTTTATTAAAAAAATACAGTTTCTCAGATACCAGCTGCATACATTATAAGAATTATTAGACTGGATTTGAAAAATAATATTGTGGCTATTAGACGTGGAGGGAATCCTTTAAAAAACAGCCACAAACTAGCATCAGATTTTTTTCCTTTTTTACCTGAACAGAATGAAGGGGGAAGAGGAAACCAAGAATTATTTGGAGAAGAAATAAGAATCATCTTCCAGCATGCAGATCCCTGGAGGCTGGTTCTTTCATTTTGTAGGTGTAGGCTTTAGCAACATAGCTAGATGAATTTCTAACTTTTAGGCACATAAATTTGTAATATATTGATATATACATTGCACCAGGTGATTTAAGATGACACGTAAGCACTATGTTTTGAGCAGGGACTTAAATTTGCAGTCTGGTTCGGGTTGGTCTAATCTGAGTTTATTTTTGGGAAGGAAGAAGGTACTTTCTGGTACAGTTAAAGTCGAAGTGAAATAGCAGGTAGGTATGGAGGGGGGTTGCAATTCAAGTCAATGTGGGGTTAGAAAAGACAGGCCAAAGGAAAACCTGATGAAGTAAGAATAAATGACATCCATTCAGAAATGCTCCACTCACATCTGATCAGCTCTGAAAGAGGAAATAAGTAGTTAAGAATATTGTAAATGCTAAATTAATATATTATTACATGCTTCACATCTTGTATTGTGCAGTTACCAGAGTTATTTCCTTTTTATATTTCTTGATACTAATGGTCAATATCTTGTATATTCAATAAGCTTTCGGTTACAGGAATGAACGATTGCAAAAGCTCAAGCCCATGTACTTCCCGGTATGTAGGCTGTAAAAGTCATAAAAGGATATAAATATCATCATTAGATTTCTGTATAATGTTGTCAGTCTGATCAGCTGACTAAAGATGTCAACCCTCCCCCCCCCAAAACAAAACTATCTCAGTTTACATGTAATATATGCTTCACTAAACTGTCTTGCAGAATAAGCCAAAGGCCAACTGGATGCAACACAGTGTCTTACTCCAAGTCTTTTTTCTTTATAATTTCTTATATGCAGGACAGCTTTCACATGAGTAGCTCCTGCGTCAACTTCTGTTTTAGGTATTTGACATCTGTCTCTTTACAACTTGGCAGCAATGATGAAAGTCATGTAGGTTTTATAGTACAATTTAGAAACATTTGGTCAATAGCTCAGTCTCTGTTGTTTATGTTGTTATAGTACCTTTCAAAGAATCCCATTACTTTAATTCATCATATTGTTTGTAGAAAATTTTTACAGACTGCATATCCTTTTCTGTAAATTCTTGAACAATAATCTACGGAGCATCATCAAAACTTCCACTCTGAATTCAACCAGTTCCTCTGTTGCCAAGTACAGCTGTGCTTAGGGTTTGTCTCTAAAACAGCAATCATCTAGAAGTTGTTTACCTACTACCCATATCTATTTCCCATGCAATTGACAACTACAGCAGAAAATATATCCTTAGGGCTGAGAGCCAACAGATATTCAACAACCAGCATCCTTTTCTCCAGCATCTGTAGCTGATTTGGACCCATTTATGTTCCTATCAAAGTGCTTCACGCACAGTTAGGAAAGCGTTGGGCAGCTTCCAGTTTATGCTTCATTTTTCTTGTGTGCTAAGCACTCACTAATAGAGGTGGAACTTGCAGAACCTGGCTTCCATCAGCACTTTTGCCAACTCAGGCTGATTAAAAAAAAAATAAATCATGAGGCTGGTATTAAAGTCAAACAATTTAATTTGCCTTCTGACTCTGGAATCTAAATGGATCATGATCATGAGCTCTTCTCTACAACTGCAAGTGCTAGGAATGTGTTTTATCTGTTCTTTCTCCAATGACAGGCAAGGTAATAATTTTGTCTTTGGGACCTGAGGTTTTAGGAGGGGAGAGGAAAAGAAAAAAAGAAAAAGAAATAAACAAAACTAAATTTGCACAGATTTTCAAGTGTTTTTAAGATGGTGATGTTTCGATAATATTGCAGTAATTCCTTTTCTATACAAGCAATGCACCATCCAAGATAAGAAAGCATCTGTCTTCACTTCCCTGAGGTCATTGCAGCACTTGAAAAATAAATATGTTCCTCTGCATGTGGATATATATATTGCATTTGGAATATTTTCTTCCAAGTGGCTAGATACTTGGGTATCTGATACTTCTTGTTGCCATGTAACACAGAAAAAAAATCTGTTATTACAATCAAATTTTGCCAGACAACAGCTACACAAAGAGGCACAAGACCAAACTCCTGTTTTTCAAGGCTCCCCTTGCCTGTTTTTATTTACTATTGAATGTCTATTCCTTGCTGGCCTGCCTCCATGCCCATGTTGAGATCTGTACGTTAATTTGATGACCTTTAGTGACCAGGCACTGTCAAACTCCTTCAACCAGAAATGAAGATAAAAGTGTCATGTTTGTTGTCTGTACTGGGGTATCTCTTACTGGAGTTCATCAGATCTGTTGTGCTAGATACCGCCTGCTTTATTGCCTAGGACCACGTAATCTGGGAAGGTCAGGTGACATCACTGAAAAGTTACAATAAAGCAGTTAAAACATCATTGCATGCCTGAGTGTGTTAGTCATAATGAAATACATGTATTAATAAAACTGGATATTATTTTATTCTAGTCTCAATGGATTTTTGTTGCAAAATAGAACACACTGAAATAATTCCTACAGAAGCTCAAAATAATGCAGGTAAAATCTCCGAAGAACTGCTTTCCGCACCCACACCAAACTCTCTCCTGTTTGTAGTGAATGTTTCAAAGGATGTGGAAAAAGAAAGCAGAGGTAATGGCCTATGTTTTGTAGGCTGTTCTGATGAACAAGGGGTCAGCAAGACAACTGTATGCTGCTGAAAGAAAGGAGAGCTCTGGAGCAAAGAAAAAAATTGACAGAAGCAGTCTGTGTTTAATGTGGACATTTACAAGAAAAGCCGTGACAGATTCCTGATTTTTTTTTAATTTTTGTTTTGTGCTGTGGTGAGGAAAACTATAGATAAAATATTGGAAGGGAAAGGGGAGAATGCAAAAGTGAAGGTTGACTGACAGTTAGCAATAGGACTGGGACTTGTATAGAAAGAATATGAGAATATTGCAGCTCTTCGGGGGTGAAGAAAACATTGTACTAGATTTATGACCATGCAGAAGCAGAGAGTAAGTGTAAGGACATTAGTTATTGACAAGATTTTATTTCTTCATAAGCAGCAGGTCCGGACTCTTAATAATGATTTTACTTTTTTTTTTTTTAGCTTGCCTAATTTGCTACAATTAGGTGGAATCGAGTAACATGAAACTAGAGCATGTTTGGGGAATGAACCATTTGGCTGTTAACACTACTATTAATCGGGTAAACTGCTCGCATAAAAGCAGAAGTGGCCATTAGCCACGCAATTTGGAAGCTGTAAAAATGTGAAAGCTAAAGCTCACCTTGATTTCAGGGGTTATGTAAATTTGGCACAGAGAGACAGAAAAGAAACTGAAATGCAAGGCAAGTGGCACTGAAGTTATCATTCATAAGACTATCCACTCTACATTCAGATTTCTTGATAGATAGGAAAATGCAGATGAGAAAAGAGTAAACAGCTTATATATCAGGCTCATAAAACTAAAACATTAACATCTTTTGGAGTGTGAACACCCTTAAAATTGAATAAGATAAGAAATCAAAATTGAGTGTACGTATTCCACATAGTAATGATTTCTTATTTTATTACTCAGAGATTGAAAGCTGATGTCAGTGTAGTGTTCGGACTTCCTAGTTTTCATACGGCTAAATCTTGCTACAGTACCTGATCTCTATTATAATGAGCCACTATAATTGCATGGAGAGCTAAAAACAGGGTCTAAAATTACAGTAGGGTTGATTTACAGCCCAGTGAATCAAAACGAGCAACTTGGAAACACTTCAGCGTGAATGGAAAAGTTGTCATTGGCATGCATTCAACTGAAGAGGAGAAAGCAGCTACACACGGAGCTGATACTGACCTCTACTTCCTTCAGCTCCTCAGGATTCTTTCCACAGAAAGGTTACACAACTGAATAATCCTCTTGTCCACTTGGTGCTTGTGTCCACCTGGTTGTGATTAAGACAGGACTGCTCTTGGCCTGTGCTGGTGATGTATGCCTGGTCTTCTTCTGTCCAGATATAGCAATAATATGCTTTTCCATGTTGCAGTGCACAAACAGCAAACGGCTACTGGTCAAGACAAGAGGGAGAACTAACTGGGTATTTTTTCATAGCAGTCTATGTTTCCCAAATAATTTCCCATTGTTTTTAATTTTAAAGAAATGAGATGTTTATTTTCCTTACAGTCTTATGATTTTCATGTTAGCCTTAAAACCAATTTTCTGAAAATACAAAAGGAAGGCCTCAAAAGGGTTTACTTTCTGCTTAATCTTCAGGGTAAAAGTATTTGCTTTTGGTTACTTTGAGAAGGTTGCTTAACAATACTAATTGCCATCAGATGGGGATGTTGTGCTTGCATCAGTAAAGACTCTTTTCGAAAATTCAACACAAAACATATCTGTTTGAAAATACTTGTATGAAAGTACAATCACAGATTCTTACACGGACCACAGGAAGAAAAGTGAATGGCAGAAATTATTTTTGCCACAAACCAATAAAGTACAAAAGCATGTATCAGTCTAGAAATCAATTGCAAGCAGTCAGCCAAATCCTAGTTGTTATTAATTCAGCAACTCATTCATCACAACATATGCAAAGCTAAATTAAAAAGATATTTCAGCATGTCAAGATCACATTTTAGGGATTTTATGGTAATGAGTAGGGTCCTTAGTTGGCAACTTTTTCTGATTGAAAAACTTAATTTCAACTGTAGAGATAAAATTAATTTGCATATTCCCTTCTTCTTTAGACTTATTTACAAAATATGAAGCATTGCAGTGCTTCTAAATCAGCCTATTTTTTATTACTGCTTTCAGAAATGAGAGTGGAAATAATATAGTTGGCAGAGTTTCCAAGTGGTGCTATGCCATTGTTCTCCACAATCACATAAATTATTGGTAACTGTGAGGTAGTAGGAATGGAATTACAGTGATGACCCAATCAGGATGAGGCATACAAATTCTTGAAATAAATATGTAAGGATTTGGCTACCCAAGTTCCTTAGGACTCCAACCCTTCAACTGGAAACATCACTTCCACTTCCTCCCTGTTATGACAATCTTCCCTGGGCATCAGTTATTGACTGGTCAAAGAGACTAGGTTAGCTGGATCTCTGCAATAACATTGTCATTATTCAGCACCCAAGAAGATGACTATAACTTCTCTCTTGTCGCAGTAGCTTAAGCCAAGACTGTGAAGCTTACTGTCTCTTAAAATTTGTCTTTTTTTATTTATTTATTTTAGAAAATGAACAAAAAGTAACTTTATTATTAGGATTTTAATTATGAGCATAATTTTATCTGTGGAAAGAAAACTGAATTTTCTTTCCTGATTTTGCTTTTATGCTCTTATGAATGTTAGACCCCTCTCCCCTGGAAGCTGTTCTTAACCTGAGGCAGGTCACTGCCTGTGCTACATCACAGCTGTGTAAGTAGATGTGTGGGCACCCTGTTCTCACCTTGACCTAGACCTGCTGGCTGGGCTGGCTTGACCTCTGACTGCCTTGTTACTGGACTGTGCCTGATCCTGATCACTCTCTCTGGCCCTGATCTTGACCTGGGATTGCTGCTTTTCATCCTGACTCCTTGATGGTGAGCTCGCTGCTCACACCAGCCAAAACATGGCTCCTGGCTCACCTGCCCTTGCAGAGTAGCTGGTCCCTTCCCTGACACTCTTCTACACGGCCATTTAGACATGCCTTTTTAAAGCTGGGTCAGGAGCAGAGGGAGAAATTGTGGAGCTGGAAAAGGTACATAACATTTTGACAATAACATATAGGGCTCCTTCATTTTTGACTCTTGCCCATTGGAAAGCTTTGGGCTGAATGTTGTGTGCAAAGGAAGAATGTTGATATTAGACTGAAGTGGCTCAGAAATGGAATAAGCTGTATTTATGAGAGTATGCTGAAGTGCTTCAACTACATCTACCTTTGTATTAAATTAACTTTCTCTGTGGAAATCAAAATATTATTGTGGTTTTTTGTTTGTTTTGTGAAGGAAAAACCTGTAGAAAGCAGTGAGTTTTAGTTAACATTTCTACAGACACAACTGAACATAAAAATGCCATATAAATATTGAGTTACTAGTCTCCCACAACTGAAGATGACTGTGAACAAGCAAAGGATGATCTAAAAACTGTGATCCATACATTTTACTCCATGTATCTAAAATGTTGTTTGTGATAGTTTGATTCAGAAAAGAGCTAAAACATTGAAACAGCAGACTCCACTATGATCTTAAGGAGTTAAGTGAGGCTTAATGGAGCAAAATAACACAATCTAAGGAGTTGTGTTTTCATCCTTATTTTTGATGGTGTTCAGGAAAGGCAATAAAAACACCCTTAGACAAAGATACTTCAGACCTACATGTACTCAAGATGAGGAAAGATTAATAAAACTTGTGTTTATTCTTTCCTTTGATAGGAAAAGCTGAGAAAAAAATTCTGAAATGCATCCCAGATTCATAAAAGCTCTATGGTTCTTCGAAGCATATTTTGGTGAATATGAACTAAGTTTTGACTGGGGGGTACAACTTAACACCGACTCATCTGATGATGGGTTTGTGAGAGCTTCAGTCATCACAGCTATTCCTTTTTCCTGGAACTGACTTATGGGTTTTGTGGGGGAATCATGTCTCTCTTCCCCACTGAGGTCCGAATGCAGTAATTCAGAGTAAGGCATCATTACCATTTGCACACTTTTAAATTGTTCCTGGACTCTGTATGCACTTCAGAATTCCCTGTCCCCAACATCCATATATTAATAGACATCTGCTATACTACCAGAAATCTGGCCAATGTCCTTCTGTGAACTTTATTCACTTTTAAATCCCTCATTAAGTTCACATTGCATGCATCTTTCACTTCTCTGTTTTGACAATTCTTTAATTTTGGTACCTACAGTACCTTAACTTTTTAGAGCCCACTGCTAGGTATTCAAACAATATGTTCAAATAATATTTGTGCATCCATGTTTTGAAATGCATTCTGTAGGAATTCTTCTAGCTGTAAAAAGGGGTTGCACTTCATATCTTCCCTTATTTTCTTTCTTTTGGCAGTGGTTAGGTGTTCCCCAGGGCTCAGTATTGGGGCCAGTTCTGTTCAATATCTTTATCAATGATCTGGATGAGGGGATCGAGTGCACCCTCAGTAAGTTTGCAGACGACACCAAGTTGGGCGGCAGTGTTGATCTGCTGGAGGGTAGGAAGGCTCTGCAGAGGGACCTGGACAGGCTGGATTGATGGGCCAAGGCCAACTGTATGAGATTCAACAAGGCCAAGTGCCGGGTCCTGCACTTCGGCCACAACAACCCCATGCAGCGCTACAGGCTTGGGGAAGAGTGGCTGGAAAGCTGCCTGGCGGAAAAGGACCTGGGGGTGTTGGTCGACAGCCGGCTGAACATGAGCC
>NW_008823955.1:20775-23359 GCF_000699105.1 Pygoscelis adeliae | reverse complement strand
TTGGGTTGACGGTTGGACTCGATGATCTTGGAGGTCTCTTCCAACCTTAATGATTCTATGATTCTATGATTCTATGATTCCCTTATTTTCTTTCTTTCGGCAGTGGTTAGAGGATATTGAAATCAGATTGTACATGCACATTTCCAAGAGAAGATGCCTACATGTTGCTGCATACTTTTGTTGTGTTTTCCTTTTGATGTGTTTGTAAATAGCTGTGCACCATATGGTATATGTTTATTTAAAGCTATCATCCATCAGATGATTCTTTCACTGTCATTTTGGAGGGAGTGGAGGTGACAGAATTCGTATAATCTCTTCCCTTTTTGCTGTCTTTTTACTTAAAGTTCTTGAACTTCAGCTCTTCTTCAGCCTGACATGTCTGCTCAATCTCTCTTGCACCCCTTTATCCTCCATGGTCAATCTTCTCGTAACTACTGTCTTGCTGTCTAAAATGCCACTCTCTTTTGCATTCCATAAATTATCACCAGAATAATTTTCTTATTCCCTGCCTTTACTATGCTTTGAGATTTTTTCAGATAACTACCTCCCTTAAATAACTGTGCTAAGTTAGGTGGTATTCATGTTTACTCATGCTTGAGCTTAATTTCCTCCTTCAATTAAAACCATTAAGTTCATTGGCCAGGGAATCCATTAATTATTGCTCATAAACTCCAGCCAAGCTAGAAAAGACTTTTGAATAGCAATCAGTCAGAAAATATGTTAACTTCTGAGTGTGCTGGAAGTTTATCTTGTAAACTTAGTAGATATGTCACATATTATCACTGCTTTTAGAATTAGCATTAAATTTAACCACGCATGAAAAGTTGGTCATGGAGTTGGATACAGTATTTTTCTAAAGCTAAGGCCCATAGGACACTTTTGTTACAGTGCGTGGAAGCTCATTAGTGAGAGAAAGAGTTTGACTTCTGTCTGGGGAAAGTTCACTCTGGGTCTCCAAAAAACAAACAAATACAAAAAGGAATGGTATGTGAACAAGACAAAGGAAAGTGTGACGCAAGGCAGAAAAGCCTGTCCTGGAAGATGCAAGGTGCTTGGTAATTTGGGTCTCACTAAAGACAGACACCAAAACACTAGAGAATGAGAGCTGGGCAATTCTTAGTACTAGTAGAGATTTGGTCACCTAATAAGTCTGAATCAAAGTGAATAGCACTTTGTACTGCTAAGATTTCAATAGGACTTCACAAAATGAAACGATGGCAGTGTTTGCTGTCAAATTGAGTTTCTTATCAGAAACTGACATAAAACCCTTCTAAAAATGACATCTATGGGGGGCAAGGAAACTCTTGCTTCTTTACTCTTGAGAATGTTCCTTTTTTTATAGCTTTGTAAGCAGAATATTTTCAACATTTTAAGGGTGGAAAAGTCTTTTACAGTATCTTTCCCCTATTTGTAAAGCTTAGGCCTGCTTATAAATCATTTTGAAGGTGGATGACAGATATGGGAAGAAAAAGCAGCTGTGCTGGGTTAGCTTCCTCATTTCCTCTTGAGAAACAAGGGAAAGTAAGTAATTTTTCATTTACATTCAGAACCTTCTTCCACGTAATTTCTGTTCTTTTATTATGAGTGTTGCATATGATGCACCTAAGTTGTCAGAATGCTACACTGCAGAAGATAGGTGTTGTTTTAGGAAATTTCATCACCTCATAAGAGGACACTATTTCCTTAAATGTCACGTACCTTGTTGTTTCCTGCTATGGCTTTCTAGGACTAAGAACTGCTGAAATGAAAACTGGAAAGACATGGTTGTTTTTCAACTAGTTAGCTCTAACTCATTTCCTGTGGAGGATTTTTTATTTTCTCTCTTACTCTAAAGACTGACAGTTCACTGCAATCAAAGCAGTGCAAGAGATCCCTTACTGCTATAGACAGGTTTAATCCATTTTACACAAATACAGTGATAACTGGAGGCTTCAGAGACCTCTTGCTGTCACAGAGGTTTCCTCCTCTGAAACAAGCTTTGTAATTGTATTTTAGGGGTACACAAAACCAAAACCAAAACCAACAACAAAAAACACTATGGGAAACAAATATACTTGTTTGTTGAAGGACAGCACATGTAATGCCTAGAACTTTTTCTCATAGCACTTTCAATGTCATTCACTGCTTAACTGGTTCATAGCTGTCAGATCTGGAGCGGACTTGTCTTTGATGAGAAGGTTATCCGCAGCAGAGTACAAAGGCTGCTTATTCACCTGCATGCATTTTCTCAGAGGGTAAAGAATGGTTCTTTTCTAATGTCTGATATGTAGGCACTCACTGGAGACTCACCTAAAGACATATGAGGATACAAAACTGAATACACAGCAGTGAACCTCCTACTTTGTAAAAATAAACTGTTGAAAGTGACAGATGCATCAGAAAGTGTATTGGAAGTACAGTATTCCAGTACTACACACTGGAAGTATAATAGTGTCGTGGTTTAACCTCAGCTGGCAACTAAGTACTACACAGCCGCTCGCTCACTCCTCCCCAGTGGGATGGAGGAGAGAATCGGAAGGGTAAAAGTGAGAAAACTCGTGGGTTGAGATAAAGACAGTTTAACAGGTAAAGCAAAAGCTGCGCA
>NW_008823955.1:17795-20760 GCF_000699105.1 Pygoscelis adeliae | reverse complement strand
CTTCCCATGGGCAGGCAGGTGTTCAGCCATCTCCAGGAAAGCAGGGCTCCATCCGGCGTAAGGGTTTTTTGGGAAGCCAACCCCCATCACTCCAAATGTCCCCCCTTCCTTTTCTTCCCCCAGCTTTATATGCTGAGCATGACGTCACATGATATGGAATATCCCTTTGGCCAGTTGGGGTCAGCTGTCCTGGCTGTGCCCCCTCCCAGCTCCTTGTGCACCTCCAGCCTTCTCAGTCGGTAGAGCATGGGAAGCTGAAAAGTCCTTGACTAGTGTAAGCACTACTTAGCAACAACTAAAACATCGGTGTGTTATCAACATTGTTCTCACCCTAAATCCAAACCACAGCACTGTGCCAGCTACTAGGAAGGAAATTAACTCTATCCCTGCCGAAACCAGGACAAATAGCCAACCCAATTATGTGTAGAGTTTCTGATTGGGGATTGTTGGGCTTTCTGTTGTGCTAATTGTGAATAGGGACACAGAGAAGGTGATATATCCTGGATTGAAGCTCAATGAGGTAATTTTTTGTTGAACATAATAATGGTTACAGCTACACTATAGACATGGATGACCTGAGGAAATGGCAGTGCATCATATCAATCACATGACTAAATATCTCATGATTTTGATTATATTTTTTCTTCTTACAACCAAATTCCTTTTTTTCCTCTGTGAGTAGTATAGACTGGTCTTTAAATAGGTGTTGTCCAGAGAGACTCTTCAGTCATTTAGCAGGTCTGCCATGGCATAGGTCAAAAAGCTTTGTTCAGTAACTTCTCTATTACACTCACACGAACCTAACATCTCTTCTTCAAAGAGACATTTAATCTTAGAGCATTTGCCTCTGCTTTGAAACTGCTTTCAAATCTTTTCTGGTTCATCACAGACACTTTCTCTTCTGACTCTTGCAGTCAGGGTCAGAATCTCAGTCTCAGATGTCAGCTTCTCTGTAGACATGGACTGCTCCTATCTGGATTTCCTTAAACATTGTACTGAGAGACTCATTAATTGTTAGTGTGCATTAAACAGACAGGGAGCCTGCTGAGAGAGAAGATCAAGCGTTATTCAGTTCCTACACATACTATTAAGAATAAAGGGAAACCTTTGGAACTGGCTTATCAACACCTGTTGCAGTACTGGAATCCTCCTGCAATTATTTTCCTTTTGTGCTTTCTTATTTGACCTAGCTAGATGGATATCATATTATTAGACACACTCATGTACCAACTGACAGCCACCCTGCTTTTGAATTTATGCCTGAGCCCCTCTGTCAATAAAGTGCTGTGGAGTTGCATGATATAATAATGATGTCAGAGAAAGAATGGCATCTCTCTGTATGTTTAACAGTGATTTTAAAGGAGTCTGGCCTTATGTATGAGTCAATATAATGAGAGATATTCTTCAGACATAGAACAGACCTATTATAACATTCTTCTTTGGGAAAACACCTGTGAGATTTTTAACTCAATGAAAACATCAACATATGTTTTCTACAAAGTTTTTTCTTCTTTCATGTCACTGTTTCTTAAAATCTGCTTCCTAGGACAATACATAAATTGTTTATAAATGCTTTCTGGTATTTTGTATGCTTTATAGAGACTATAGAACCCTGGACCTAAAAAAAGAGACTTTAATTTCTGTGTTGCTCATTCCATCTGGTCCCTGTGCATGTAACCCAAAATCATAAATATTGTATGGAACGTGATAACTTTATTGAGGCAATTTGTTATGCTCCTTCTATTTCAATTGGTTAGCATCACATGGGAAAGTGACTGGCAAATGGTCTTGGTAATGTTGTATTTCAAGGTCTTTATGGGCCCAGAACGGGAATGATGCTCTAGATAGCCACAAGCTTATAGTGTCTTTAAAGTTCATGGGTATCCCACTGGGATTCCCACGCTACTGGGTCACTCATTCGGCTCATAACTTCTTGTAATTTGAGCTGACCTTTTCAAGTGTCTCTTTTGCCTGGGGGACAGAAAGACTAAATACTAATACAGGTTAGTCTCTCTGACTCTGGTCAGTTAGTGGCCCTTGGACTGTTGGGTTTCTATGAAACTTAGAAATGTTGTACCTTTTGATTCTTACTGAAGCTGAGGAAAAAACAGTGTTCTCTGAATTTGATGCAGTCAAAATGGGGGAAGGAAGCATGAAAAATCAGTGCTTGCATTTCATTTAATACCTGAGTTTTCTGACAAGACCATTACACTTTCTGTTTTCATTTCTCCCTTAGACTATTGAATGCTGAACAGTCAATTTATAGCTGGAGGTGTGTTGTATTTATTCTCTTACTGCATCATATAACTGACAGTGAAATCCATTTCTGAAATAAAAAAATAAGTGCTTAAAGTGTGATATGAATAAGATTGGATTTAACAATCAAAACCTTTCCAAAGAATGAGTTTTAACTTCCCATTGCAGTCTTGTGAATGAGGGAGGAAATGTTAATTGTTTAATATCATGCCAGTTATATGACTTTTAATAGCACATTATCATGTCTGTCATTGCCTATCTTGGGTCTAACTAGCAGTTGGACACCATCATTATAATGATTTCCTATAACTGGTAAACTGAAAGTGAGAGTACTTAACAGCTGGATAGAATGCATGAGGTTTGAGAATAAGTGTTTCTTAAAGAGTTGCTTTCTTTTAAATCTTTAGATTATAATCCAGCATCCTGATGGTATGTCTTGACCTAGACATGCATCACCAGCCCATCACTATGTCACTTGCTTCCACTTTATCACTGGAAAAAGATTAATTAGTTGAGCAGACAGTAATACTTAAAAATGTTTGGATATTATGTTAGAAAATTTTATGTAGCTATCCAAAATGCCTAGAAGAGTTCATTTTTTAAAATCCAGGTAAATTAGGTAAACTTAAAATGGTGTGTCTCCTATTATGCCTCAGTACAGAGAAAATATTTATATGTGTGATTTTTTTTCTAGATATAGGAGAAAAAA
>NW_008823955.1:8249-17658 GCF_000699105.1 Pygoscelis adeliae | reverse complement strand
CTAATCATTAGAGACTCATTTTCCCACCATACAGGCAATGGAACCAAACTGAACATAGCAATGTTTCTATTGGTTTCTTTTCTTTTTGGCCAGACCTTGTGAAACCTACTGACAGTCTGTCTTTCCTCCTCTCCTCAGTGGATATTCAGTGTCAATTCATTTCAAACTTCTGCACGGCTTCAACAGTTAAGAATGCTTTGGGTCTTACTGCACAACATTGCCAGGCATTGTGTTTTTTCTCCATTACCCTCACAGGCTAAGTGATACTGACATAGCTCAGGTGCTACCTGTTACTTCCTAAGCTCAATGAGTAGAGCTCTGTAATGTGGAATGAAAGGTCTAAACCCTACCAGTGAACAAAGATGGGAGGGAAATACAGTAATGCAATTCAGAAACACTATTCTCATTTTCATTAGCAATTTTGAATGTTAAATTGATCATTTGAGCTGTACTAAATATCAGAATTAAACTTGCCTGGGTGACCTTAATTCCACTCTGGGGTGTGTGTGCATGTTATGATAGCCCTTAGTAGTTTCATCCAAGACTGCTTACTCTCAGGACTTCTGTCTCACTTAGTACCTGGAGCAGTTGGTTCTCACTCTGTGTAAGTATAGACCTTATGTATAATCACAGAATCACAGAATGCTTGACGTTGGAAGGCACCTCTGGGGGTCATCTGGTCCAACCCCCATACTCAACCAGGGACACCTAGAGCAGGCTGCCCAAAACCATGACCAGATGGTTTTTTACTATCTCCAAACAGGGAGACTCCACAATCTCTCTGGGCAACCTGTGCCAGTGCTTGGTCACCCTCACAGTGAAAAAGTGTTTTCTGATGTTTAGAGGGAACCTGATGTGTTTCAGTTTGTGCCCATTGCCTCTTGCACTGTCACTGGGCATCACTGAAAAGAGCTAGGCTCCATCATCTCTGCACCTTCCCTTCAGGCATTTATATACATTGATAAGATCCCCTCTTACCTCTTCAGCCATCTCATCTCAAGGCTAAGCCGTACCAGCTCTCTCAGCCTTTCCTCATAGGAGAGATGCTCCAGTCCCTTCATCATCCTCGTGGCCCTTTCCTGGACTCTCTCCAGTATGTCCATGTCTCTCTTGTACTGGGGAGCCCAGAACTGGACACAGGACTCCAGGTGTGGCCTCACCAGTGCTGAGCAGAGGGGAAGGATCACCTCCCTCGACCTACTGGCAATACTTTGCCTAATGCAGCCCAGGATACCGTTAGCCTTCTTTGCGGCAAGGGCACCTTGCTGGTTCATGTTCAGCTTGGTGTCTACCAGGATCCCCAGGTCCTTTTCTGCAAAGCTGCTTTCCAGCCCAGTGGCCCCCAGCGTTTATTGGTGCCTGGGGTTGTTCCTTCCCAGGTGCAGGACTTTACACTTCCCTTTGTTAAACTTGATGAGGTTCCTGTTGGCCCATTTCTCCAGCCTGTCGAGGTCCCTCTGGATGGCAGCACTATCCTCATGTGATATCAGCCGCTCCTCCCAGCTTTGTGTCATCAGTGAACTTTCTGAGGGTACGCTCTGCCCCATCATCCAGGTCATTAGTGAAAATGCTGAACAAGACTAGGATGGATGGGAAGTTGCCTGGCCTGTAGTTCCCCGAGTTCTCCTTCTTGGCCATTTAGAAGACAAAGAGTGGCATTTGCTTTTCTCAGTGTTTTCTGGATGTCTAGGCACCATTTACCTCTTTCTCCACCATGAATCAAGCCTACAGAGTCTCAGGGAAGACATTCAGAAAAGAAACCGAGCAGTTGTATTGTGAATGCAGTGAGAAGAATCTTCATCCAGTACCTTTGCAAGATTACATGAAGAAAAGAAATTTTTGAATTTGTTAGTGGTTTCTGTGTAATGATCTTGTGACTAATGCACATGACACCACTCGTACGAGGGGTTATCTACACAAGATAAGCATCTATTGTGGTAAGGGTGTAGCATGTAGCAGTCACAAGGAGGTGGGCAGTAGCACACAGGAAAGTGCATCCCAGCACACACTTTAACAATAGAGAAAACTATCCACCTCAAAAACCTCTGCAGTTGAAACACAGTAAAATATTGAACTTGTGTAGAAAGCTCTTCTGAGTTGTCTGAGATGCAGAATCATTTGCCCGGCAAATCACATCCCCTTGGTGGGGGATGGGGTTGGTTGATTTTAAAATCAAAATTTGGTTTTGATTTTAAGAGGGGGAAAAAAAGGTGCATGTAAGCAAATTGTAAAAGGAAAAAAAAAAATCTTAACAAGTTGCTTACAATGGACCATTCAAGTAGAATAATAAGAATCAAAATTTGGAAGAATACTCATGAGCAGAATAGGCTCTTCAGTCAGGAATTCACAAAAGTGTTTCCAGTGCTCAATGCGTTTTCTATGTCTTTATGTAAGGTCTTCAAAGCCAGTAAAACTTTTTCTCAAAGGCATTTTCAGATGTCTTTGATGTTAAGCTGATTCACAGAAGCATGCTTAAGCAAAAACATGTTCCTGTCAATACAACATCCTTAAAATTACTTTTTTCTGCATTAAATCTGTTAGTCGACACATTCTGTTGATCAGGTTTTGACAAGCATGGTTGAATTTTTCCTTTTTGTCATGGAGTGTGGTGAGGTTTTTATATACTGGATTTCAAAGGAACATCACTGGAGAGGGATGTGGGAAAGGATTTCAATGAAGGGTTTGATATTTCCAAAACAAAAAGAGATGTCTTTCTTAGAAGTCCCCCTTTCTGTCTTCCGTCCTTGCCATTACCTGTGACCACTACTGTGGGGTTTTATGTGAAGGCTAAACTGAGAAACTGTATACAGCAAAGAACATTCTTGTTAGAAGATTATTTCTTCACACATGATGGACTCCCACTGGAATTAACAGTAACTTTACTCAAGACTTTTAATTGTCAGCTGTCTGCACAAGGCAATTTGCGACTCACCTGCTCATAATCACCCTCAGAATGGGGATATTTTCTTGTTTATTTGTTTCAATTTCCATGTGCTGTGGAAACATGATCTCCTATTTTGAGGCAAGCTAATTAGTGAGTTAAATTTAGATCTGCTGTTCAATGGCATAAGCAGCAGTGGTTTTCTAACTAGAGATGAGCATTACAGATACACGCCATAAGTATGTTTGTAATGGCATTCTTAGAGTAATCACCTTGCTTAGTCTTTATTGTTATTTGAAATCATGCACAGGTTCTCCAGATAACTCGGAACATTACGTACTTTTTGTTCTGCTCACCCACCTGAACCCAGCTTTGTGATAGAATAACCTGTCTTTGCACTGAAGTAGAAGGGTGGAAGGAAATCCCTATCTCTTAAGCAAGTGTAGGAAGGCTGAGTATCCCTGGTACATGAACGAGCTGGATCTCATAGAATCATAGAATCATTTAAGTTAGAAAAGACCCTTAAGATCATTGAGTCTAACCGTAAACCTAACACTGCCAAGTCCACCACTAAACCATGTCCCTAAGCACCACATCTACACATCTTTTAAATACCTCCAGGGATGGTGACTCAACCACTTCCCTGGGTACCCTGTTCCAATGATTGATAACCCTTTCAGTGAAGAAATTTTTCCTAATATCCCATCTAAACCTCCCCTGGCGCAACTTGAGGCCATTCCTTCTCGTCCTATCATTTCTTACCTGGGAAAAGAGACCAATAGCCACCTCACTACAACATCCTTTCAGGTAGATTACTTATCCTCTACAACCCCTGATACCAACCTACCATGAAAACATGGTGTGGCAGACTTTTCAGGTTGGAAATTGGCAACTCTAATGATTTTGTTTAATGAGAATCCAAGAAGAAAGACTGTCTTGGAGAAGAGAATGTAGACGAAGAGCATAGGGAAGAATCTGCTGATATTTAATATCTGTGGATTTCTTGAAAAAGGGGGAAAAAAACCAAAAAACTTTTTGATTAGCCTTTAAGAAGCAGAGTGAAGAGTGTATCAGTGTTGATGTTAATCACCACAGGGGAATGCAGGGGAGAAGTAGGTACAAGGACAAAGCCACACCGCTCAAGGATTTAAAATCTAAAGTGTATTTACTAAGTGAAACGGGTAATAGCAGGTTGATTTATATTCTAAGGTTTTTATTCACACACACACACACACACACAAGCTCTGTAGAGAAGACACACCAGTCAAGGCTTAAGTCTGGTTGTGACCAGCACCATTGACTTGGGGGAACAGGACACTCGTTCCAACCAGTTGAGGTGTCTGTGTTAGGGCTGATGCCCTGCCTTTTATTTGTTCCTCCTCAGGGTTAGCTTTCTGCAAGATAGTGGATGCCTGTGGGTGTATGCCCCATAAGAGAGGCTCTTGTTTTTAATATTTATTGTTTTCTCCTTTAGATGATTGGCATAAGCCCCCAATAGCCTGGCTAGTTACATCACACCAGGCCAATCTCTTTGACTTTCTCCATATCAAAGCTAACAGATGGTTGTTATCTGGGTCACTATCACCTTCTGCCTTCCCACTCCAAATGTATCATGAGGATGTGAAGGTGTTCAAAGTTCACCTGCGTTTCTTTGTTTCTTTCCTGCGCATATCTAAACCATGAAAGCAGGGCAGATGTAGTACAGGGGTTTGGCTAAGCCTTCCTTGTAACAGCTGTCTGTGCTCTGTTGTTTTTTCCTGCATGTATAAGAATCATCTGCTGAGTTACAGTAGGTAGATATACACAAGGCCCATTTAACCTAAGTGAAACTTTTGGAGAGGTTTTACCTTATGACACTAACTGCACAGAAAAACCTGATGTATTTTTTTTTAATGCCATCTCTGCCTCCTTCACATCATCTTCTCTCCTGTAAGATTATTTGTTTTGTGTCTATACTGCACAAGACATTAGAACATCAAGGCCTCTGGAATAGTTGCTACAAATAACTCCAATGCTGTCAAGTCATGCTAATAACCTTTACACATTGCCAATAGAGCCCTTTGCTGCCTAGACATTAAGCTAAGGTTAATAATAACTTTCTTAGGACTTTGATTTTATATACAATCTTCAACATTTGTAAAGTAAATCACAGAGTCATAAAATAGTTCAGTTTGGAAAGGACCTCTGGAGGTCATCTCATCCAGCCTTCCTGCCCATAACAGGACCAACTCAGAAGGTTGCTTAGGGTCATGTCCAGCTGGATTTTGAATATCTCCAAAGATGGAGACTTGCCAGCCTCTCTGAGCTCGTCCCACTGTTTGACCTCCTCACGGCAAAGAGTGTTTTTCTTGAGCTAATCAGAATTTTCCCTGCTACAGCTTACATTTGTTCCCTTACATCTCTTTGCTGAGCATTTCTAAGAAGATGCTGACTGCATCTTCTCCATTACCACCTATGAGGAGCTGAGTATACCAAGTGATACCCCCCTTGGCTTTCTCTTTTTTCCACAGAAAAAAACCTGTCAGCTGTCCCATCCTGTTATATGCTACATAGCCCTGCAACCACCTTTGTAACTCTTGGCTGGACTCACCCCAATTTGTCAAAGTCTGGGTGATTCCAAAACTGGACACAGAACTACAGATATGGTCTCATGAGCGTCAAATAGACAGGAATCATGTTTTTCTATTGCCTTTGACTCTTTTATATGTAATTTTCATAGCTATGTGTATGTACACTCTATACACATACCTATGCACACATGAATATTTTGTTACTCTTTTGACTCAAAAGATCAATTTCTAATAATGATATTTATCAAGAAGATATGTACGTTGTGGTTCAGATTACCTCCTTGTTGGCATCACAAACTTATTGAAACTATGGAGAAAAAGAACAGGATGATAATAAAAAGGATGAACATATGGATTGCTGAAGGGGTTACAGGCAATCTGTAACTGAGTCTCAGTATAGAATTTACAGTCAAGAAAAAGCATATCAAGAACTCTGCACCTGATATAAAAAGGTGATGTGTGCCCTAACAAGCTGGAGGAGTATCTGAATAAGTTTACAAAATCAAATAGGCGCGGGTAATGAGATGTATCCCAATACCAAATATAATTTTTTTAAAGACCTCTAGTTTAGAAAGGAAAAGAGAAAGCTCAAACAGTGAATAAACTTTAATGGAAATGACTGCTCCTCTGCAAATGGCTACATGATTTTACTGAGAAGTTAAAGAAGGAACTTTTTTGTCTATTTAATTTGTTTTAACAGAGTTTAGCTGCCCCATTTCTTTATTGATAGAAAACGAAATACATTTTAAAGTATTAAATCTGTACTGTTGTGGCATTTATTAACTTGACTAGAAGAAGGAAAGTAGATTATATTGCTATATCAGGATTTTAGTGATTTTCTATCTTCTAATCTCCTTTCACTGTTACTGTTACTAATCACTGAGAACATGCTGCTTTTACTGGAATCTCTCAAGGCAAGCTAATTACATGGCTTTAATGAAGTGATTTGTTATGTAGACTTTAAACTTTTCCTATTTCATAGAAAGGGGCTTTATAATGTCTTGAGAAAGAGGAAATGGGTACTTCTAACATGATTTTGCCTCCAAAGAAACAAATGGGAATATAAGATACTTCACTGATATTTTTCTTCATGAAGAGGGTAGAATACTGACAGTATCCTGATGTTCTCCTTTCATGTTTTTCACTTAGTAAATTCTACTCTCTCTAAATGGAGGCATTTACACAAACACAATGTATTAAGAAAGATTTAAATGAGCTTTAAGTCACGTGGCATCCTTAAGAGTGAGCTATTTGGGGAGTCTTTAAGAAATTACCTATTAATCTGAACTTAATTTCTAGTAGATGGCTTCACCTACAAAACACAACTCCATTTGACATCATGTGCAAGGATTCCTCCTAAAAATGACTGGGAGGTGTAAGAGTGGTATTATGTACTGCATTTTCTCCACATCTTGGAAGTCTGGGGAAAATGAAAATGTATGCATTTTTTGAAAAATTGCTCTTAGATCAGTGACAAATGTATGAAGATACTGTATGAAATTATGTTATTATTGCTGTAAGCAACTTTTTCAAAACCATTTCTACAATTAACAAGGTTTAAAGTGAAGTTGTGCTATTTAGAAATGGATGATATAACTACAGCTTCCATACAGCAACATACATCCCTGTAATGCCTTTATTAACACATAAATTATTTAACTTGCATGTTTTCAATACAGCTAGCCTTCTCTCATATTATTGCACACTATACTGATGTTGCAACATTAAAGACATTTATTATGAAATTAAGATACAGGCTCAAATTTACTGTTAAATCTTAGTATGTGATGCATTAACTCCATTAAAATGATCTATACATATTTCATAGACACAGTTTTTTCTTTATAGAAGAGTAGATCTCTGCTTGCATAATATTTTTGAATGCTTCAGATGTTCAGACCTTGGTGTACAACTTTTTTTTTTCAGTTTATATACTGAAAAATGCCTCACAAAGCTTTATGTAATGATACTTATCTTTGGTATATGAACACAAGTGAAAATCACAACCAGTATGTCTTTACCAGTTCTTCATTGGAACTAGATAAAAAACCAAACAAGTATTCTAGAATAATAGTGGGTTTATGATAAGTGACACATAACCTGTGACATGACTATTGGCACTCGGATTTTTTAAATTACTCGGGTTTTCATTCCTTTAAAGACAGTCTAGAAATAACTTGTCTGATGCGAAAAGCTTGGGAAAGGCTGCTCTGATATTTTAATAAATTCACATAATCTATTCCCTTTTTTTCTTTTCCTCCTTTTATACAACATATTCTTTCTTTCCCAAAGTAACAAGGTACTGCTTTGCTGAGCTATTTGGTGTTAAAGTGTAGGCATTCCATCACCCAGATAATGATCTATAAATATGAGCTATAAGTATTACTAGTATTTACCAGACATTGATCATCATTTTCCCTGGTGTAAAAGGGTAATGAAAATGTTGTAGCAGCCCAGTAGGATTTTTATCTAATGTTAAACTTACCTGCCAAACCAATTTTTTGTTGAATGATGTCATCTAAATTCAATGGGTGTCCATGAAAACAGAAGCAGTTTTAGGAAAAAAGGGGGGAAAGAAAAATGTTTCTAAACAAGTAGAAATTATGAGGAAAACTGGAACTGAATTATAGACTGTAAATGATGATGTTTTGGAAGAATATAGGTAATTGGCATCTTCCCTACAGACATCTCAAGAGAACTTCTAGCTGAACCCTAAATCTATGGAAACAGGTGGCCCCCATCCCTTCACTATGTTTAGAGACAAGAAGCATGGTCTTCTGAATGTTTTTGTTTGCGGGGGGGGCGCGAAATTACTGCTAACCTTTAAAGAAGGTGTCCTTTACACCTCTAGCATTCATCAGGTTTTAGAGAAATTGTATTGGACAAGTGTTAAATTTCATTATGTAATATGATAGTGATTACTTCCAGGTACTGGAGTGAAAAGCCTGATGCTATGCCATTATGAGTCTTTGCAATCCCTCTCTTTTCAGTGCATAATATTTGAGCCTTTCTGCTTTTTTGATTTAATAATCCAAACATAGTGATGATTAGTTTGCATAAATGTGATATTTGGATACCTAACCTTAAGTATTTCACATGAAGTGGGACTAATCAAGTCCAACATTTCAGTGTTCTGCAGAACCAGTCTTACTGTACCTTTCCATTCTCACCTAGCTCAGCAGATGCACTGAGATGATTAGAAATAATAAAGATTAAGTAAAATTTATATTTTACATATAAATTAAAATCTAATGTTATGACTCCCTTCACAAAATTAATCAATTTTATTGCAACTGAACATGTTCTAAAGACAGTGTTTTGTACCTACCCTGATATGTATGTTTAGTAATAAACAGTAAAGATAAGTACTTTTACCCTCTGTAGCAGTAAACTTCCTGCTGTGAGTGTGAATGAACTTGGACAGGAACAGAAAGCAAGTTGCAGCTTTCTGCAACTCAGAAAGCTTACTCAGCTCAGTAAGGTGCAAACAGTGCCACAAGGTGGGGAATGAGTAAGTCTGTGGAGACTGAGATTGCATTGTGATAGGAGTATTTCTGATCCTGTCCTGTTCTTATGTGAACACCCACACAGAAGACATAGGTAAGAGGCAAGAGTGCTGTCTGGGATTCAAAGGCTTTTGATGCTTCTGACAGCTTTTGTGCTCATTTTAGACAGTTTTATGTCACTTTCTGAGATGCTGTTTCTACCACTTACCATTTGAAATTGTAATTCTTTTGGGACATGATCCGTTCATTGGTATCTCCTGTAAGTTGCTAACACTCTGGGATATCTGTGTTGACTGCAGCCTCTGAAGTGCAACTGAGTGTTTTTTACTTACTGATGTAGGTTGTTATGTTTTTAAAAAATTATTATATAATATGGTTGCAGAAGCCGAATTTCCTCTGGTCTTGGGTGAAAAAAGACTGTCTTTTGCTGAGAAAATGCCATCAAAGAGGTT
>NW_008823955.1:0-8206 GCF_000699105.1 Pygoscelis adeliae | reverse complement strand
AAGATGAATTTCTCTGAAATGTCACTGCACTGCTGGGAAGTCTGAAATATGGCCATTGATGAACTGCTCATCTTCACAAACGTGTGCTCCAGTGGCGGCATTTGTAACAATCTCTGTTTGCCATGCTACTTCTGTTGAACTGTGTTACCATCTTTTTCTTGCAAAAAACCAGTCTGACTAACTGTTCCTGTTTTCTTTTTCCATGCTTGCTAGGAAAGTAAAACTTGGTACTGCAAATATTTTTATTCTCTGGTAGCTTTCTATTTCATATGGGTACACCAATGGTTTGCAAGCCACAATGTGTGGGCCAACATGACAGCTGTCACCATCAGCTTGCTGCTTCAATTCTAGTGATTCTTACCTCTTCTCTTGGAATGGGGATTTTAATGGATCATGTGTGAGGTCCAGCCTACTAGCTGAATCAAACTAAGATGCTGCTTTTACCTTATGTATTAGTACTATTTTAAATTTGTAGAAAACAAAACCTACGAGAACCACACTACATAAAAAACCCCCACAGATACTTGATAGCAAAACAAAGTGGTTTTGCATGTACAGTGACTATTCTGCCTTAGGTACCTACAGAAATGGCAGTGCAAATGACGACTTTGTGTTTAATATATTTTACTACTTTAACAAGTGTGTTTGTGTGTTCTGAGGTGAGTTCATGTTTTTTATTTCGTGCTGTGAGGGAATGAAACCAAAGAAATTTGCCTCAGTGTATCTTCTGGGACTCCAGGGACACCCACACATGAAACCCCAACTAAGCATACATCTCCTCTTACTAACTCTCTGTTAGACTAACCTTGGACTTACCCCTCACTTACAAAGTATGAAAGGAAGATTTGGGGGTGTCCGATCTTAGTAATGGCCTTATTCTAGTAGCTACATCTATGTGTATTTTGCAAACTTACAGAATTTTTCAAAAGAACTTAAAGAATGAAACTGGTTTTGTGTCTCCTTACCTCCTCCAACAAAATTCCCGAGGTTTCTGGTCATGTGTCTACAGTTTGGTGTCTCTGCTTTATGGTAAGGACAAGAGAACACCCAACCAACAGCACATTGCTATGGCATCTTTCAACAGGAAAAAGCAAAATGTTCCTGTCTTCTGCTCATAAATTCTGGAGAACAAACAGGTGAGAATCAGAAAAATATAGATGTTTTCAGAGGTGTTAGGAAGAAAAATAAATTTATGAAGGTTATAAACTATTTCTTATAACTTGACTGTAGCTGGGTTTTGTGAGACCTTCCACTTGGAGAAAGATTCACTTTGGGAGGTAGTTTTCAAAACCATTAATTAGAAAACAGATGTAATTTACAAGCAGAATCTTTCAATGAGACTCTTAAAAGCTCTCTATTTTCTTCCCTCAGGAAGACTTGGTACTACTGGTGCAATTGTAGCAGATGGAAGTGAAATGGAAATGTTTTGTGCTACCTCAGAAAGTAAGTAGCTGCTGTGCTTGAAACCCCTACAGTGAGGAAGAGAGAACTTCAAAAGCCTTTGTGCAGACTTCCTGGAAGGATATCTTTTAAAAAATCACAATATATTAAAGCAATATTATCTTAGAGTACTTAGGCAATGCCGTGGATCAATAAGGGGCATGACAAAACCAGAGATGTGAATCCTGCTATTTTGATAAAAGTCTAAAACTCCTCATTCCAGGGGGTACATTTTGTTAACAAACGAGGTCTGACTACAGCCTCTTGGGAGATGATTAGACTTCGACTCCAAGACATAGAAGCAGTTCTGAAATTCTTATCCCCTGCCTTTAGCCTCAAAGGAACAAGCTTCACCCTTTGTAAGGGTGAAAACTAGGTGAAAGATCTGACTGTGGAGGTAAATCAAGGTGACTAGACTAAGGTGACTGATTTTTTTATTATTATTATTTATTCAGAAATCCACTGTAGTCAGTAGAGAGAAATAGATATTTTTAAGGCACTTCAGGAATCCAGTTTACCGCCTCTGAATTGCCATTAGCTGTAGAGGGAATCTTGGAAAATTACTTTCACTAGAAGGAATTTGGGCTTTGTCATAAATGACACTGTGCTTGAAGAGAGATTACTACAATAAGTAGCTTACTGCTGGCTGTAGTACTGTTAAACAGAACAGAATAAATACACCAAGAAAAAAAATTTTGCTAAAGGAAAATGCACCTACAAATGGTGGGATTTTTGTGTATGTGGGACTTCAGCTTGAAAAATAAGGGCTGTATCAACTAGGGCAGCTCATAAAGCATTGCACTCCTTTTAAACTGTTGGATTTCTCTCTCTATCCTCTATACAGGAGAAATGGAGAAGTCAAACATAACTTCAAACTCAACAGATGGAAAGTCAACAGTCTTTGAAAGTATAAGTGATTTTATAATTCCACTAGCTGAATAACAGAAATTTGGGAGATAGGAATCTGAGTGCCACACATCTTCACTGTCACAGTTAAATATAAAAAAAACGTGGCGAGTTTTATGGAAAATTACTTAGAATCAGAAAAATCTGTATTTGTAGCTAGTTTAAAATCAAGCCACTTTACTATATGAGATTCTTAAGGGGGTTGATTTTATAGTGTCTCTGTGCTTGTGTCTGAAAACAAAATAAATAAAATCCCTGGGCTTGTTTAGCAATAAATTGAAACTTGCTTGGTTTGGTGTGAACTAGTGTGACAGAGAAGAGTTAATGTTCTTGTAGGAGAATGAGGAATCTGGGCAACAGAGTCCTTAATTCCTTAAGAATTAATAACTATTCAGAGGGAGATTTTTCAGTGGAGAAATACGTATCCTAAAAATGCTTTCCCTTCCCCTGCTATCATTGGTACAGATGATGCCACTGACTTTGGTGGAACTGCATCATGCTTAATAAAGCTATTGAGATCTGCGAAGGCAGCACAAAGAACTAGAAGGGAAGAAGTCACCATGTTTGTCTGTCCTGTCTGAAATCGTTTTGGGTTTCTTTTCTCCTCATTTACTTGTGCAGTTCAGACAAACTTATCAAAAGTTAACTCAAAAAATTAAATTAATTTTTTAAATTAAAAATTAAATTTAAAATTAAACTAAAAAAAATTAAAACTATTTACTGTGTTCAACTTTTGTCCAGCTATTTGTACTAGGAATTGAAATAGTTCAAAACAAATATTTCTGTTCTTTTCTGATGTGTTTGTCTCCCTTCCACAAGAGCATAGCCCCTTCTTTTTCCTTTCAAGGTGAAGGTTGGATGACTTTTTGACATGGTTTTTCATTTTGTTTTACTTTGGTTGGCTAGCTGTGTTGTTTTGGGGTAATATTTTTAAAAACAAATCTTTGAAAGCTGTCCTTCACCAGTATAGAAAATATTACAGAATAATTTTGAATATTGCAGAATCATTTTGATCAGTGTTGTAAAATCCTTGACTAGGAATTAAAATGCTAATTTTCTTTTGTGGAAGGAGTTAAATTTCCATTATTTCATTAAGAAGCTGATGAAGGTTTTTTGAGGTTTTCAGAGTTAATTGTGTCTTAAAATTCTACATGCTCCACTGCAACAACAATACAAGGTTAAACTTGCTGTCAGTTTGATCGACATTTTACAAAAACACCATCAGTGGGGTACTGTAGTTATGGTGATTTGTTTAAAATTGTAATTGAATTTGGGAAATACCAAGCTAATAAATATTTTATATAGGCAGCACTCTGCAGAAAAAAAGCAATGCAGCTGGTAGGGTTTTTTTTTTTTTCTCTTCTTTTTAACCCAAGTTTCCATTTTAGAAAATGAACACTTTCTTTCCTGAGAGTTCTTTCTCTTGTATGGAACTGATTTCACTTCATTTAAACATGTCCAGTTAGATGAAATCACCCAGATTTTCTGAAATCAAAGTTTAACCTTGAGCTCCACACAGAGAGAATCTGCCTTTCTGTGGGGTTTTTGTGTGTGTGCATGCCTTTCTGTGTTCATTTCTTTAAAGAAAATAATAAAAGGTATGTTATACCAGAAAGAAAAGCCCATTATATTGATTATGAGTTTCCAATTTAGTTCAGCAAATCTTCATTGCTGAATATTGGATTAAGACTAATGCCAATGTGCATTTCCTAGAGACCAAGCCCCTCTCTGAAATTAAATGGATAAATAAACATTACTGATTTGTAACTCTAATTTATCATTTAATTTCTCTCATAACACAGTTGTCTGACACTGCTCCAGCTGGTTTCTCCACTTCCCCAGTACCACTGGAAATGTCCAAATGTCCCTTTATATCTTGGCAATAAACCCCTTTTCTCTTTCTGTCCTCCTTCTTTCCTGCTGCAAATCCAGGGTATGCACTAATTTGGAATGAGGCTGTTCCTCCTGCAATATTTAGTCAATGTGCAGAACAAAGGAGTGCATCTGTCATGGCTGAACCCCAGCCGGCAACTAAGCACCAAACAGACACTCACTCGCTCCCCCCCTCAGTGGGATGGGGGAAGAGAATTGGAAGGGTAAAAGTGAGAAATCTCGTGGGTTGAGATAAAACCAGTTTAATAATTGAAATAAAAGAATAATGAAAATAATAATGATAATAATAATAATAATAATGTAATGAAAAAGAAAATAATAAAGATGGAGAAATAAAACCCAAGAAAGAGAAGTGATGCAAATGAAAACAATGGCTCACCATCAACCGACCGATGCCCAGCGAGTCCCTGAGCAGCGACCCCCCGGCCAACCTCCCCCCTAGTTTTATTGCTGAGTATGACATCATATGGTGTGGAATATCCCTTTGGTCAGTTGGGGTCAGCTGTCCCAGCTGTGTCCCCTCCCAGCTTCTTGTGCACCCCCAGCCTACTCGCTGGTGGGGTGGGGTGAGGAGCAGAAAAGACCTTGACTCTGTGTGAGCGCTGCTCAGCAGTAATGAAAACATCCCTGTATTATCACCACTGTTTCCAGCACAAATCCAAAACATAGCCCCATACTAGCTACTGTGAAGAAAATAACTCTAGCCCAGCCAAAACCAGCACAGCGTCCAAGAACCACTATTACATCTGTGAGGAAAGAATCTCTTCTAAGGCTGACAATATGTGCAAAAGATCACATCACAGGACAGCATCAGTATCCTCTGGGTTGTAATGCTTCTCCATGACAATCTTCATTTGGTGGCTCTTTGATGGCCTTTTGTTGTGAGAACTGATTTGCCTACCACTTTAGTCACCTTCCCTAAGGGGTTTCAACAAGTGTGAAATGAAGTCCTTGTGTAGAATGGGAAACTCTCAGAGAGAAGTTTCCAAGCAGTAAGGTTCACAAGACCAGGTAGGAATCAGTGCCCAAACCATGTTGTCTTTGCTCAGGTTGGCCAAAGTGTGCCTGCATCAAACTTCAGACACAGTACTGATGTAATGACAGCTCCTCAGTGTGATGAGGATGCAGAGCCTAAGGCCGGGGAAAACCTGCAAGAATGAACTGTGAGTTGCAAGCTGCAGAAGTCAGCAGTAGTAAGAGGGCTGCGGCACATGAGATATGAGGAGAGGTGCTGCCTTGTTTAACCTAGAAAAGAAAAGGCTAGGGTGGACCTTGTAGCTGCCTTCAGTAACCTGTTATTAAGGCAATGAAGCCAGAGCAGAGGCAACTGGCAAGAGCACAAGAGGCATTGGCCACAAGTTGCAGCAAGATAAATTCTGATCATACATAAAAAGAAAAAATTTTCACAGTGAGGTTAAGTTACCAGATACCCAGAATAGCAGTGGAGTCTTTCTCTTTGGGGAGTTTCAAAACTGAATGAGGCCCTGAGAAAAATGGTTCCATTTTGAATTTGACCATGCTTTCAGGAGGAAGTTGAGTTAGAAATGTCCAGAAGTCTTTTCCAATCTAAATTATTATATGGTTCTGTGATACATGTAAAAGCCTTTCACTAAAACATTATTATCACTTATTAGGTAGAAAAGGTATCACATGCTCCAGATTACTCAAACAAGCAACATGAAGTCTCTGCAGAGGGAAAAAAAATGGCAAAAGGCAAAGTAGGCGGTCTTCGCAATTATCTGAGATTCTGAGCTCACTGCTTTATCTCCTAGGAGTAGGGAAAAGAGAGATCCCAGCAGTGAGATTTCATGTTTAGTTTTAGGGAGTGTGTTTTGTTTCAAGTTCATTAGAACAATTGAAAAAAATATAATGGAAGGCAAAGTTTTCTAAGGAACTTAGTTTTTGTTGAAACTCTGTTGCTGGCTAGTTTTTTTCCAGTTAGGCCCTCTCTTTGTCATTGTTGATAGTGATATTGTAGTGCTTAGCAATGGCAGCCATCCACAAAGGGTTGATGAGACTGTCTGCTGTCTTTTGAGAAAATGTAAATAACGTGTGTGTGTGTGTGTGTGTGTGTGTTAAGGATTAACAATTTGGAAAAATGGACTCTAAGAGCAATGTCTGATGTCCATTCATCAAGACCAGTTTCACTGTTAGTCCAGTGTATCTGATCTCAGAGGAGTACAGAAAAAGCAGCTCAAGACATTTCTTTATATAAGTAGTACTATCTAAAAATATCGTACCCCGGGGCATATAAGAGTCTAGTTATTTACCTGAGAGATGCAGTCACCCTCATGGAAGTGACATGGGCAAAAGCTTTATAACACTCATGGTCTGAATGTAGAAGAGAAGGTGAAAGAATACACTAAACTGAATGTTAATATGTTCAGCCAGCTGTCTCCATGGTGGCAGCTGGGATCAAAGCAACCTTGCTTAGAGTCTGTCCAGGTGGAACAATATTCACTCACACTAACTGTATGACAATCAAAGAAGAGCTTTGCCAAAAGCCTTCTTTCGCAGCTTCCCGAGCCTCTGACATGGCCAAAGGCTCTTGTGGAAAAGAGCCTAGGAAGCAAGCCAAGGCAAATGAGTTTGCAAGACTGTTAACAACTGGGACATTGTGAATAAATAACTGTCAATGTATCTGAAATGTTCCTATGATGCATACAGAGAACGAAAATCTGAAATCTTTCAGTGCTGGAGGCTTACCAGAACTTCCAAACTACCCTGCCTATCCCTAAAATGAGTTTGCACTTGATAAACCATCACCTATCTACTTAAACTGTGTCTCACTTTGACATTTGTTTAAAATTAACCCTAAACAAATCTGTCCCTGATATTCTGCAGAGGTATAACCATAGTTGGAGAGGCAATCTGTGCCTCAGAGATGTGTTACCGGGCTCTGTTGTAGGTTGCTCTTCCAGCCATTCTTTCTTCTGTTTATCTCTCCTAGGCATCTTCTTTTTTGTTGTTATTTATTTTATACAATTTTCTTATATTTTATTTCTTTTTGAAATTTACATCAGAGAGCCAGTTTGAAAGCAGGTTTCTAAAGCCATGTTCCCAGTCCTTCTCCATGTAGAGGTACAACATATGCTTGCAACCCAGAAAGCCAATCGCATCCTGGGCTGCATGAAAAGAAGCGTGGCCAGAAGGTCAAGGGAGGTGATTCTGCCCATCTACTCTGCTCTGGTGAGACCCCACCTGCAGTACTGTATACAGCTCTGGAGTCCTCAGCACAGGAAAGACATGGACCTGTTGGAGCGGGTCCAGAGGAGGGCCACAAAAATGATCAGAGGGATGGAACACATCTCCTATGAGATCTTATGAATGTATATAAATACCTGAAGGGAGGGTGCAAAGAGGACGGAGCCAGGCTCTTTTCAGTGGCGCCCAGTGCCAGGACCAGAGGCCACGGGCACACAATGAAACACAGGAGGTTCCCTCTGAACATCAGGAAACACTTTTTCACTGTGAGGGTGGCCAAACACTGGAACAGGTTGTCCAGAGAAGTGGTGGATGCCCCATCATAGGAAGTGTTCAAGGTCAGGTTGGACAGGGCTTTGAGCAATCTGATCTAGTGAAAGATGTCCCTGCCCATGGTAGAGGGGTTGGACTGGATGATCTTTAAAGGTCCATTCCAACCCAAACCTTTATATGGTTTGACATTTCTACTTTAAGACCTAAATACAGTGTTTCTAATACTTCACATTAATCACACCCCCAAACCAGCCACAAGAGTAATTGTGAAGTAAAGTACAAGCACTGAATGCCCCTATAAGACACATCCTGTCAGCATTCACAGGCACACTACTGTTGCTGACTTGATTTTTACTTACATGACTTCATCAGGAGCTCTCCAGAGAAGACCCACATAGTTACATTTTCAACTATCACGGTAATATCTCTCCTAAGCTGATTCTTTAATTATGACACTTGCACTGCTTAGCAATCACCCCAACACCAAACT
>NW_008823954.1:3450671-3454605 GCF_000699105.1 Pygoscelis adeliae | reverse complement strand
GTGCTTGTTTCACTCTGCTTCTCCCCATCCCTCAAGCCCTGCGTCCAATCGACGGCTTATCGTTCTCCTACAGGCCCTAGTGATTTGTCCTCATCACCTCCTCCACGGTTGCGGATCGTACCTGCTCCGGTCATTGCAGGTGCGCCCAAGGGAAAGTCAGCAGTTGTCCCAGAGCGAGAGCTGTCAAGTACTGCTGGGCCTTCTGTGCCTCCTGCAGAACATTCAGCCGTCCTTTCACAGTTCACATATTCCTCCCATTGGTTATGAATACTATATCGAGAAAGGAAGGAAATGCATTCAGTAAAAATACCCCCACACTTGCATACACTCTCTACTGGAAGAGCAACAGCCATTCATGAGCCATCCTCCCCATATTCATAGCCAGCTGGTAAAGGGTAACACACGCACACACACACACACACACACACAGAGACAGAGCTTACTGCACTGCTAGAGTAGTGGAGACTGAAATACTCATTACAGGCATGTTCACGCTACAGGTGCCTATTCTTGTCTATGGAGTAACTCACCCCTGCCGGACACAGTCTCATCTGAAAACCCCCGCTCCGTTTTGAGGGCCAGCGAGATTAACAAGACCCCTGGCAGACTGCCATCTAACTACAAGGCTTCTACCTCAGCGGGATGCTATACTAATGCTGTAGCAGCTCTTCACATCAAGCCGGGGTAACGTCTCCTCAAGCCCAGTCCTGACTTTGAAGGGCTTCAGAAATTCCCATGGTTAGTCTGAGGACCTGGGAGTTTAGAGAGCTCCTAAGTGGGATATCGAGAGGCCAAGAAGGATTGCGGTTGCATTCCAAGCACACCAGGGGTTAAGTACATTGCATAGTGTTATCTTCTAACAACCCTGGCAGAGGGTCAGCTGGGGCTCCGGAGAGAGACCACTTTCAGGTTTGCTTCCTAAGCAGAACTAAAAACAAAACAAAACAACCCCCCCCAAACAAACAAGAAAAGAAAATATTAAAAACGTGCTCCAGACCAAGGCTGCTTTGCAAAATGGTGCATTAGCGCAACATTGATACTGTGCCAGAAGCCGGGAGGGAAGGAATGAACATCTTGTTTTGCGAGAGCAATCCTCAGACGTGCTTTATTCCTAAAGGGGTTTTTACTCCACAATTTACCCAGGCACCCTTCTCTCCTCCTTCCCATTGATACAGGCTGACAGGGGGGGCAGGGGGAGAAGAATGAAGTCGAGATCCAGTGACAAGAGGTCACGGGCAGTTGTTTATGGCTAGACAAGGCATGCTCGTAGGCATAATGCAGTTCATTCACCCATCACTAGGCTACTATTTCCTTCAGCCTAGCTGTTGAGCACACATAGCCACCTTAGCGAAGGAACGGCCGGGGTGCAAAGCTACCCACGAGAGGAGGAAGACCGCTGAAGAGTTTAACTCGGGGGATATCAGTTAGATCCCCTCTGCAACAAAAGGCAGGTAGTTGCTAGTCAGTTGAGTTGAGTGGAGCTTGGCAGCACACAGGTGGATTCTTGGAGAGAACTGTGGGGGGAAGTTTCCCTCAACTTCCAAATCCGCTCTCGACACAGAAGGAGATGCATCAGAAGACGTCACTGAGCCCAGCTTCAGCAAAGGACTCAACGCCTCATTAAACCCCGGTGATGTTACCAAAAAGGGCTGTACTCAGCACGGACATTCTGAGAACGCAGCTGCTCTAAGGAGGACGTAAAACACTTACTCAGCATATCCAGACAGTCTGGTATAAGAGAGAGCTGTCTTGCCAAACTGGTCTTCATGAGAAAGATCAGCGCCATGCCGAAGAAGAAGTCGTATTGCGTTCATATTCCTAACAGCAGCAGCAACCATAAGAGTGGTCCTAAAGCATCCAAGAGATGATAGGAAATACCTCAGCTTCTGCGGACATTGCATTGCCATTACTTCAGTCCCTCTTTGCTCCCCAAACAATTCATTTCCCCTCTCCTACAGGCAGAGTGAAAGCACAGCCAAACACGTGGGAGCGTCGGAGAATTGAGGCTGGCAGGACCTCTGGAGGTCTCCAGGTCAACCACCTGCCCAGAGCAGACTCGGGGGGTGGGGGCGCGCGCGCGTGTGCACACGCACGCGTGTGTGTGACACCACAGCCAACGCCTTCTTGCAGTCCTCAGTGCAGAAATCGTCCCCTGAGGTAAGAGAGCAGCCGAGTGGGGGTCTGCTTTCACAAGTCACACGGAAGGAGCTCCTTCCGAGCAGCTCCTGGTTCTTTTCCAAAGCTGGTTCCCATGGCTCCCATCAACCCAACTTGAGCAATGCTAAGGAGTCCCACGCGCACTTTTGAGAAACCCTTCACCTTTCATGCCTATCTCGAGCATGCACGTCAGCTCCTTTTTGAAGAAGGAACTCGACCATCTCTTCACAGCGCTCAGTGATCGCAACAGTAAGTGGAGTGTATCCTATCTGAAAGGAGAAATCACCTCCCTTAGAATAACACAGAAAAGTCAAGCAAGTTGTGGGAAGAGGAGCCTTACCCAAAGTCCACGCTTACCTCATTCTGAGCATCAATATGGGCATTGTGCTCAAGTAACAGCTCCACTAGGGATTTGCTAGGAATGGTGGCAGCCAGGTGAAGGGCAGTGTTGCCGCCAGCACCTCTGAGGTCAGGGTTGGCACCGTGTTCCAGCAGAATAGCCACACAGTCTTTGTGCTGGTGCTCTACTGCCTGGAAAGAAGACACAAAGGAGGAATAACTTCCAACATCTACGTTTCTCTCTGCCAGAACGCCCGCGTCTTCCCAACGCTGGCAAGTGCGAGCGTCTTCAAAGATGAGGCAACATCTGCCCCTTCCCCGCTGACTGCAAGACACCTGTTTCTACGCAGGCCTATGTGAAGAATCATGCAAGGTGTGCATCACTCAGTGCATAATCGGTAAGCCCAAGGTACAACAGCATAACGTATTCCATGTACCTTCATCAGCGGTGATTTCTTAGAATTGTCACGAGGGTTTAGGTGGCACTTCTTTCCTGCTAGAAATCGAACGACGTCTGCGTGGCCGTTCGCACAAGCAAGATGCAGAGGCGTCCTAGAAATTAAATATATTCAGTTAACACAGGCAGACAGCTGAAGACATCGTTTCAGGCTGTGGTACGCGCCGCATAGGGCCACAAGCCTCAACTGGCAAAAAACAAGCCGAAAGCAAGCGTCCTCATTCCAGAGCCGGTGGCGGGAGCTGCACGCCCGAAGCTTGGGGCTGGCTAGGAAAAATCCCCAACACATGCGCGGAGCCAGGAGGCATTTCCTCAGCTGCGTCAATGAACCTGCACAAACAGACTCCTGTGCCCCGGCACTGGTCCCTGCCTCCAGCAGGACTGCCCAGCCACCCAGCACAGCAAAGGGGACCGCGTCTTGGCAGCCTGGAGGCTATGGAGGCTACGTAAGTCTACCGAGACTGCGGAGTCTGCGTAAGCCCCTGGGTTTTCCCCCGCTCAGTCCCGTGCCAGACATGTCCCAGAGACGTAGGGGATGGGATTTCTAACAGCAACGGGAAGGCTGTGCCACGTCTTTCCGCAAATCCATGCTCTGCTCAAGCAAGCCGCTTGGTCTGGCAAGGGGAAAGGAGCCGTCTCTGCTTGGACGAAGGCCTGCTGAGCTCCACAGAAGATTCACTACAGGGACCAGGCTGGCAGGGCAGAGCAGAGCAGGGCAGAGCGGAGCATCGGCCGCCTCCTGTCTCAGCTTGGGTCGGGCCTCCGCTAAGGCCAGCGCTGTGGAGCCGGCCGTGCTCCTAGGGCGCTGGCGACCGTGCCGGGCTTTGCCGGCTCTTCCAGCCAGGGTGGGTGGAGGCTTTGCTACGGGCACTGCCCGCCCCTTACTGCTTCTCCGCGTCCCGCCCGTTGATGCGGAATCTCTTCCGCCACCAGCGCCGCTGCAGCCGGGGCAGGTCACCGCTGGCGGCCGCGCTGTGCAGC
>NW_008823954.1:3448760-3449651 GCF_000699105.1 Pygoscelis adeliae | reverse complement strand
CCGGGGATGCGGGTCCCCAAAAGCAGAGCCGGAGGCGGCCAGCGCCTGGCTCGGGCGGGCGCGGACCTCGGGCGGTCTCTCGCCTGGCTCTCGCTGTCACTCGCAGTGACACCCCCTCGGGGCCAGCGTGAACGGACGTCGTGCCGGCATGAGGCGCGCGTTCGCGTGGCCGGGATTCCTCCAGCGTGCTCTTCCGCAAGGCTGCTCGGCTCCTGCGCCCCCGCGGGTTTAACGCGCATCGGCTCCTCTGGAGGCGGTGCCAGGCGCGTGAAGCACGTGAGCCCTGCCCAGAAGCCGAGGGGGCAGAAGGGGGCCAGAAGGCCGCGAAGGAAAGAGCTGGGGAGCTGCGGTCTTGCTGCAGGCTCGCTGAATCTGCATGTCCCTCCCAGGCTGCCGGGCTCTCCCTTGGAGCCCCAGCCCGGCTGCGCGGCCTCCACAGAACCAGTTCTCCTGGAGTCTCAAAGGCTGGTGGGAGTGCTGGGCTCAGCCCCGTATAATATCAGTGGGGACAAACCTGGGGCTCTGCACCAAAATCCTCTGCTTCCTCGTGGAAAGTCTCCTCATTAGGGCTGTGTTCAGTGTTCAGCAAGTTGTTAGGCTGCCCATCCAGGGGCTCTGCTGAATTAGGGAACAAATGGGTAATTGTTAGCATAAACTATTGTAGCTAGCAACTCTGATAGCATAGGTGCTGTTGCAAGCATAATAGAATGTTTGGCAAAGACACTGTAACCCTATTGTTAGCAGAAGTTACAAAAATTGGGTAGATAACAGAAACTTGAATGTATACACTCAGTGACCATCTGGTTGAAACCAGCCTTGCAGTCTGAAGCTCAGCCAACTCAGCATTCTGGGCCAAAGGTGAAGGTACCCGGTGAAGAAGACTGTGAATCT
>NW_008823954.1:3442002-3448380 GCF_000699105.1 Pygoscelis adeliae | reverse complement strand
GAAGGCTGCCGGGGCCGGAGCAGCTGCCCTGGCCCCCCCGGCCACCCCGCCGGGCGCTGCGGGACAAAAACAGCCTCCACCGTGGACCTGGGGACTGGGGAGGGGGTGTCCTGCGGCGATGTTGGGCTGCCCCCCCTACCCCTTTGAGCGCTCCCGGGGTGAAGTCGCGCACAGCCAGGTCTGGTTGTTTTCCCTTTGGTCAGAATCTACAGTGCGAGGAAGGTGAGGAGAAGGCTCGGTCCGGGAGCGAAGAGGAGCAGGAGCTCCAGCCCACACCAAACGAGGCTCCTGGAAGCGCAGCCAGCACGGGGGGAGGCAGCGACCGCAGTCCGGCTCTCCCATCCCCTCCTGACGCTGGTGCTGGTGCCGACGCAGAGAGGACAGGCCGGGAGGACTCTGAGGACGATGTTCTGAAATACGTCAGGGAGATCTTTTTCAGCTAACGTTGCTTCCTGTGCGGCTCCCCAGGAGCAAAGGGGACAGTGGGGAGGGTGTCCCCTCCCACAGCACTGAGGATGGTGGGAGGAAGGCCTGGAGTGGGCTGTGTATCTGCCATGTTGGTGGCCTATGAAGCTGCTAGGAGGCCCATAAAGGCCATGGGGGAAAAGGAAGGGGACACGCACTTCTCCCTGTGTGTGCTGGGTTCAGTGGGTTTTGGCTCCAGATTAGGTTATGTTCATGTCTGTTTGTCATCTCAGAGCATGGACAGATTAAAGAGGACATTTGGGTTTCTGTGAGTGTCCCTTTGGTGGGTCGGTGTTGGGACTGGAGGGGAGCAGGGAGTTGCTGGCCCTGGAAGGCCTTTGCTGGCTCTGCAGAGCCTGATAGTCATGGTTCAGCCTTGGGGCTCCCTTGCCCTTGTGGTCCCTCTGTGACAGCTGCAGTGGGGCCTGGCAGGCTGGCCCCATTGGACCTGACGCTGAATTTGCCTCCAGGCTCGGCCAGGCCTCCCATAGGTGAGGAAGACATGGGTGGGAGCAGACTGGCAGGGGCAGGGACCATCCTGAGGGGGCTGACCCCATGGCAGCGTGCATGGGGGTCTAGGAAGGGATGAGGATGGCTCAGTGTCCTCTTCCCGGTCTGAAGCAGGGATGAACAAACCACATGAGGCTGGGGCAGGTGCAAGAGCCTTTACTGAAATGAAGAATCAGTCAAACCCGCATCACCAGCCACATCCCCACCCAGACCGCAGCAGGAGAGAAAACAGACCCTCATGTCCCCAAAGGGGATGGGGGGGAAAGCAGGCGCTTCTTTGTGCGAGGTTACAGGCATGGATGGCATGGAGCGCTGCTGTGCACCGCCATGGTGGAAAGACCCCATCCAGTGCTCTGGCTATGATGGCCCAGCTGGGGCACTGCACCCCAGCCTTTGGCAGCCCTGGTCCTGCTCCCCGAGCACACCCCTGCATGGGGCATGTATTGGTATGACAGCTTTGCGGTGAGCTGTCCTCGCACAGAACCAGTTCTCCTGGAGTCTCAAAGGCTGGTGGGAGTGCTGGGCTCAGCCCCGTAATATCACTGGGGACAAACCTGGGGCTCTGCACCAAAATCCTCTGCTTCCTCGTGGAAAGTCTCCTCATTAGGGCTGTGTTCAGTGTTCAGCAAGTTGTTAGGCTGCCCATCCAGGGGCTCTGCGGCTGCTGGGGTTGGATGTGGGCCGCTTCACCCTAACGAACTAAAGGTAAAGTACAGGTGCTCCTGCTGAGGAGAGTATTTCCAGTGCACTTCTGGGGCTGCCACTGCTGTGATGGCAGTGTGAGGCCACAGCTCCTCAAGTCACAATTGCCTCGATGGCATCCCTGGTTAGTCCCGGAGGTGGAGAAGGAGTAGTCTCTTTGGGCAACTCCAAGAAAGGAGGCCTGTTTGCTTCTCTGCCTGTCTATACTTAGGCTAGGTATGTCCAGAGGGCTGTGTCCACTGTGTGCTGGTTCTGATCTGTCCCCTTCACTGTCCTCTGGGTCAGGGCCAGAAGTGCCGTCGCTTTGATGCTGTGCCCCAGGCTGAGGGGTGTGTTACACACTGCTGTTCCCGGGAAGCTTCCATGCTGTGCTGGGGCTGTTGGTGTCTGCTGCCTGCTTCCTGCAGGAGCGCTGCGCACAGCTGTGTGCCAGAGCATGGCTGGACACGGGCCTTTGGACTAAGCATCAAATTCCTGCCAGTGTCTAAAGCTGCAGTGGGATTACTGTTTCAAATCAGGTTATCAACAGCTCTTGCATCTTCTTCGCTGTCAAATCTCAATGGGCAGGGCCTCCTCAGTAAAGGGCTTCGACACGGGCGTGCGTGCTTGGCCCAGCTGAGGTACATAGTGGCAGTGAGCATCTGGAGCAGTAGCAGAGCCTGAGTCCCAAGCAGTGCCAGGAAGCCCCCAGTGAAATCAGAGGGGTGAATCCACTGCGAGGTTTGGAACAGAAAGGTACCCAGGCCTCCAGACAGGATTATGGTCTTGATGATGAGTATGATGAGGATCACCTTCCAGCCCTCTCTCTCCTCTGTGCACTTCACATGTGCAACAAAAATGGGGTAGAAGATGCTGAAGACCAGGCAGGCATACACACAAACCCTGGCTAGCACCATTCCTGGTAGGCGGATGCCCATCACCTGCAGCTGCTTGTACTCCAGGCACTGCAGCTCCCCAGCTGTCTCATTCCACAGGCAGAAGTTGTAAAAGCCAATGCGTTTGTCAGGGAGGTCGACCAGGTTCCCGGCTTCCCACAGCAGTGCGTAGAGCATCAAGGCCAAGGCCCCGGTGGCCTCAAGGAGGGTCAGCGCGCAGAGCAGGTGCCCGGTGCACCTCTGTCGCAGCAGACCCATCCTGGTGCCCGCATGCTCTCTTGATACCACGGTAAAGCCTGCTGTGGGGACGCCTGCTGCGAAACATGAAGGGGGGACCCCTTGGTTGTTGTGTGTTATGGCACCCTTCCCAAGGTGTGCTCCGAGCCCCTGTCAACCGAGGTCTCGGGACTCCCCTTGCAAGTAGAGGAGGAGCATCTCAGTCCTGCCTCTGACTGTGCTGCGCATGTGTTACTGGGTCAAGGGGGGTGCATTTTTGGTCACAGCAAAGGTGGCTTAATGATGTCCTGTGCATGGACCAGCACTGGGAGGACAGGGGATGAGGCTAGTGTGGCTCCCTTAGCCCCGCACACTCCCTTTGCACCATGGTCTCACGTTGGACAAAATAGGCATTTGTCAGCAAACTGCAGTGCTGGAAGGGAGCAAACCACTGCTGTCTGGTAAGGAGGGGGTTAAGAGCTATTCTGGGGAAATGCGTTTCTTTCAGTTCTGGTCAGACAAGGACATCCCTTGTGGTCTTTGGACGACTGAGTAAAACGCAGGCATGACAGGGTCTGAAGTGCAGGACTCCCCCTGCCTCCCCATCCCCTTTCCCCCCCATAGCTCTGGGACACCCGATGCCATTGATGCCACTCGTTTCCAGCATCCACATGCCCCTGAGACCCTTGCATGCCCGTACATTTCGGGGCACAGCAGGGCTGATCGCCCACAGCCCTGCTCCCCACTGAGGCTGGCAGACGTGGTGCTCCTGTGTTCTGGTAGCCTGAGGACTGATGCCCCATGCGGACAGGCAGTTGTCCACCACAGAGAGGCACACCGGACCCACCCGCAGCCGCTCGCCCTTCTCTGGGGCCCGGGGAGATGGGTGCTATGGAGACAGACCTGCGATTGCCATGCTCCTCGCTCCTCTCTCAGACTGCCTGGCAAACCCGACTCCCTGCTCCTCTCCCAGAAATGTGGACTGTCCTTAGTGCCCTCTTGCAGGCTTCTGCTTTGCGCTGAAAAACAGGGAAGTGGCATCAGGAAGGGGTATCACTGGCTGCAGAGCCACGCGGCATCGGAGCACGGGCCACCTGGGTCTGCACAGAGGCACAGACACAGGCCAAGGAGCTCGGAGACCTTGGTTTCAAGCTCAGCCTCCGGCTTGAGGCTCTGCAAATAACCCCTTTCCTGCCTTTGCCAAGCATTATCTCCTGTAAATCATTTACCGCCTTCCCTCAAGAAGTTCACAACGTTCAGTCCTGCTGTCTCCCCTCCACTGCCCATTGCCCAGTGGTATATCATCCCGAAGTCCTGGACGTCCAAGGCCATGACCCCACAGCTGCTTGTGGATTTGATACAGCCTCTGAGTTTTTAGAGTGCCAGGAGAGACCCCACTCAATCTGTACCCAGTGCCTAGCTGCAGCACTGGTGACTAGAGACCCTTCAAGCATCCCCCTCCCACTCCCCGTCTCCCTGGGTACTTGGGAGTGGGGCACCTATGTTTAATGTGCACAGGGATAAAGCTTCTCCGTCCCAAACGTCTCCTCCTCCACATAGTCATAGCCAGGAGGAGGACACACACACACAGAGCATGGAAGGGGGTCACCGTGTCCAGACACTGACCTGTCCCCTTCCCCTGGTCAATACCTCACTACTTCTTTTAGCTTCCCTTGGAGGTCTTCACAATGGGCTTCTGGAGACACTGGAAGGTCACATGGAGGATGCCCATTGTTCTGAATCTACAATGAAGACACAAACGACCAGGAAAATAGCCGTGCTCGGGCCCAGAGCATGCTGCAGAATGAGACCTCACGCACATGTAATTTCACCAGGGTTTGTCTTGCCCCTGGTATTGCCTCTTGGTTTGTCCGTCTTTACGTGTGCTCTCTTGCAGCCAGGCGTTGCTGCTCTTCCTCTTCCTGTCCCGCAAGGGCTCACGCCTGCTCGCCGTTCTCCCTGCCATCCTGCCTCACAGCCCTCAGAGGGAGAACAAGCTGTGCTTGGAGGGGGCTCCTTGGTTAGCTGACCAGCTCCCCGGGGATTTCTGTCGGAACTCAGAGCTGGGACCGGTACAGCCCAGCCGGCTCCTGGCCCTGCCCACCTACCAACCCTTGCTGTCATATTTCTTTAGACAGGTTTCCTAAGGAGGCAGACTTGTAGAAACATGGGCTTTTTGTTCAATCATCTCACGTTACCTTTTATTTACACACCCCCCCTCCCCAAAATAGAAAAGCAATTAAAAATTGTTTCTCTTAATTGCTTCTTAAGTTCTCTTAATGAATTCTTAATTAATAAATTAATAAATTATTAAATTTATTCATAAATTGTAAATATTTTACTTCTTTATTATTTAAATAGTTATTATTAAAGTATAAATATTAATAATACAAATTAATAAAAATTAATTCTCTGTCCCCCTAGAGAGGGGACAGAGAATTAAATTTCTAGCAGGTTCATGGAAATACATGGCAGGGATGGAGGAGAGCCACCTCAGAGACGCTGTGCTGCTATGTGATCTCTGCGTGTATGAGGGCCCGGGGAAATCCCACGGTATCTCTGCCCTCCCTTCTGCTTTGAGGCGCATGTCTATAAGGACCTATTTTCTTTTCCCAGCGATGCCCCTCTGTTCACTCTGCCAACTTGCAGGCAGATTTGCCCCTCAGCCTCCTGCTGCCTCCCGAGCCCGGCAGGTAAATCTCTGTCCCCAGGTGTGACTGTGACAGGGACAGAAACACGCCTGGTGCGGGTGCCCTGTGCCAGCTGGGGCAGAGAGCGCACGGCTGGGTATGGTTTGGCAATGAAAGCCGAGACCTGGCGCCCCGCCACCAGCGCAGCTGCAGGCACGGCATTCGTGAGCTCCGCAGCTCGGCCCCGAGGCCGGTTTGGAGGCAGCCTGGCTGAGAAGCAGGGGATAAACAGGAAAGAGCTGTCACCCGGTGTCCAGCTGGGGCTTTTCCCAGACATCTGCAGCCCCTCCGCCTCTAAGGAGGTGCCTGTGCCTTTGGACGGGAGAGTCCGCGGCTCTACCTCAAAGGTGCAAGAAAGAGGAACCCGAGCACGGCTCAGTGAGCTCCAGCCTGGCTTCAGCCCCCTTGTTTCTGGGCAGGCATCGCTGGAAGCACTGGACTTCACCACGGGAGAGCTCTGTGTCTCAGTCTCCTGGGCAGACAGAGGCTCCGTGTGCACGGCTCAGGAGCTCCCTGCGGTGTCTGTATGCGAGATGGGGCTCGTAGGGACCCTCTGTGCTGCTGGGACTGCACGACCCTTCCCTCTGCTGGCTCTTAGGCAGGCGAGCACCTTCCCAGGCTGGGCCTGTGCCTTCCCCCCAGCGAGCTGCTGGCTGAGTGCCTGGGCAAAGGCAGCGGGACAGGGAGGCCACGGCATGCAGCTCCGGTGCAGGATCTGGCCTCTGTGCAGGGACGAACAGCTCTGTGGAGCGGCCGGACCCCGCTGCAGTGAACAGGCTGAACGCAAAGGGGCGAGGGAATGGGCATTTTCTCTTGCACTGAAAAGCCCCCCAGAAGACTTGGCTTTCCTGCATCCCCGCTCACCGGCTGCTGGGGGGAGTAATGCCGTGCAAGAACAGTGGGAAAGGAAGGCAGCTTTG
>NW_008823954.1:3408500-3441970 GCF_000699105.1 Pygoscelis adeliae | reverse complement strand
CGCCCCCCCGGATCCCTCTTTCGCCCTCAGGCAGGACCGGCTGCAGGGAAACCACAGGTGAAGAAAGGCTGCTGAAAAGGTAAGGACGGCTGGCAAACAGAAACCAGCAACCAGACTGCGGAGGAACTGCCCTGAAAGTGTCCCACAGCTTGGGAAGGACCTCCTCCCTCCCAGATATTTGCACCCTGCAGCACCACTTTGCCTGGCAGCTCCCCCCGATACCAGTGGCATTAAAAAGGTGGGGGACCCAGTGGAGGATACTTACGGGCTGCCCATCTGTCTGGGTGCGAGCTGAAACACGCTGGAGAGGGCCGAGGTGCCGCCCTCAGCTCAGGTGAGCTGACCTGGTCTGTGGCTGCTGCCAGGTCCCGTGCCGGCTGGGCTCTCCTGCGTCCCAGGCAGCTGCCTCTGCTTTCTGTTTCGGTTTTGAGGGCCATGGAAGCCTGATGCAGTGCTCCTCCCTGATACTGCTGCGTCATCTAAATATGAGCAAGAAAACAAGCCGAGCCCAGCTACTGCCATCTGAGCCGGGGGCAGGTTTGCCCTTTCTTCTCCCGGCTGTGCTAACCGATGTGAATAACTGACCAGGCTAAGCTCACCCAGGAAAGTTGTGCTACTAGAGTGGCTTGGGTGTCCACGGGGGCTGAGACGAGTTTGTTTTGTTTGGACACTTCTGTAGAGGTGCCTGACCGTCCCAGTGCCGACCCCAGTAGCGCAGCACTGTCGGAGTTCACTGACCACTTTGCCCTTCTTGCACTTTGAACGCTGTCCCCCTCCCTCTGCTTCCCAGACCCGGCTTCAGGCGAGCTCCCCCTCACCCGCAGGCGCAGTGCCTACGCAGGCACAGTGCAGGAGAAGCAGCAAGCTGCCTGCCGCAACAGGAAACCTGTGAAACCTTGAGTGACGTAAGGGGCAAAACTCTCCTTCCTTTGGTCCTCCTGGCCAGATCCAGAACCATTAGTCCTGTCCTATAAGCAGCCTTGGTGGTGGCTCTGTTAGAGAGGTGTGTGTTGGAGGGTGATACATGTGGGACACCTAGACATGAAGCTGTTCACGGGGTCCCACCTAATAATTCCACATTTAGGCATGGTCTGGAAACCTCCAGGTGGTACATAGGTTGGGAGCCTGTAATATTGGCACTCACATCCAAGAGCACAAGGGAGGTGAAAGGGAATATGGGCGGAAGCCCTAAGAGAAGCTCAATGGATAAAGCCGTCAGGCAGGTGGCAGTGGGGAGGTGCCTTCCTATCTGGCCTGCGTGCGTGGAATAATTTTAGCTTTGAGAAGGACAAGGATCTGGATTGAGGCCGTTCAGATCACAGATGGCTTGGGCAGAGGTTATGGTGGGAGAAATCAGGGGCGGGGGCAGAAGACTTGCAGCAAATAAAGCTTAGCAGGCCATAGCTGCTGAGCTGAATGTGGTGAATGGCGGGGACACAGAGGGAAGCCTTGGGGCTAAATATGGCCATCATCTAACATTGGGGCTGTTGGCTGGGAAACTGAGGTATGAGCAGAGACCACTGAGGCGAGACCTGTGTTCCAGTGAAGAAACATGCATTGGCAGGAGGCATGTTTGTGCTCTCAAGAGGGGCGGTCACGCAGTTTTGCCTCACACTACTCACTTTTCTGTCATTCAGGAAGGAAAAGGGTGTATGATTTGGGTCTAGTGATCAGCCACCTCTTTAGCTGACGTCAGCACTGCAGGGGAGGTTGCTGTTTTGCTGCCACAGGCAGGAAGCACAAGCAGCTCCTTCACAAACATCCTCACTTTGCATTGGGGTCCTGTTTGCTGGGGCAATCAGGATGACTGCCACAGTGGGTCTGCTCCATCATACCACAGCACTTCTCCCTCGAGCCACTGTCCTTCTAGATAGGTGTCTGATCCCCTTCCCATCTCCTACACCGCAGCAGCCATGAGCGTGACAGATGGCCCCACATCCTGGCTTTAGCCTTTGCACACACCTCCATCTCTCTGGCCTTCTCTGGCACTGCTCAGAGCAATAAATGCACCATTTGGGAATGTTGCTTTTGGAGTGTGGCATCTTCCTGGCCAGAGCTGGTTGCCTGATTGTGCACCTATGGCAGAAGCGCTCCTCAGTGTTTCCCAAGGAGCCTTGTGTCTCCTCCCCTGCAGGGTCTCGGTCTCTGCTGCTTGTAATGCCTCCTGGGATGCCAAGGCTGCCAGCAGGGAGAGGTACAGTCAACGTATGGCGCAAGACTTGCCCTTGGTACCACTGACCTTATTCTGGAGGCCTCCTTCCTCTCCTTTGGCTGCCTCTCTGGCAGGTAGTTCCCCTGCCTTCTCCTTCCAGGCGTTTGGGCAGGGAAGATTGCGCCTGAAGGCTGGGCACGATACAATATACCCTGCTGTTCTCCTTCCTAGGGACATTTTACAGGTGTCCCCTGGCTGTCCCTTTAGCTTCAGATGCTCAAAGTCTGATGATGGAGCAGTTGGGAAGGATAGGCGTGATGGGTGTGGGGTGGGGCAAGCAGGGGGATGATCATCAACATGTCTCGTGGAGAAAGAATGGGAAGGGAGAGGAGAAAGAGAGCAGGGCTTCTATGTATGTGTCCCTGGAGGTAGGAGAGATTGGATGGAGTGTTTGGGCTGCTGGGGCCTGGTGTCTGCGGGTAGGAAAGGAGAGCACTTCCCAAGAGCCAGCTTCCACTAAATTCCTGTGCAATCGTTTCTTCCTGGAATTGTTTCCTGAAATAGAAATGTAATTTCTTGTGTGCATTAAGGAGATGTTCACATGGCTTTACAGTGGAATGAACTACTCTGCAGTCCATCTTGGTTTCTCGTGGTACAGTTAAAGCACGCACAGCAACACCGTCAGCAGTTCTAGTAATACTAGGAATCACAGGTAAAGCATGAGAGGAGCTGGGACTTTCAAAAGTGTTTTGCTTATTTTAGCCTGCTGTTTTAAAAGTAAGCTACCACACTTGCTTCCCAGAAGTTGGTTACGACCCTGGTCCTCATTCCCGAGGGAATCCCCACAGCAGAACTTTGTTCCCTCTAGTTACTCAAAAACCCTCTCAGCTATAGATATATATACACTATAGTATATATATACACACTATATATATATACACACACTATATATATATATAGTATGTATACTGCCCCATTGTACCAGACTTGAGGGGTTCCTGTGGGAGTCCTTAGACTGTTGAGAAGAGAGGTTGGAGTTCACTTCATATTCTTCTACATTGCTTAGAAATCACTTTTATTCAGAAGAAATCGTAACATGACTATTTTTTTTCTCAGCTGTAATCTGCTGACAACTAAAAATAAATAAATCTCAGTGAAATGAAACCAACTCTATGCTTTTCTTCCTATAGCTGTCACGAGGAGGTTGCTGGCAACCTAAGAGCCGGAGTCCCAAGGCAGTGCGAAGCTAGATGGCTTTGTGCTGTCTGCATGTGTGCTGCATTTAGGATTCCACGAGACTGAATCCTAATCCCACAGGGTGTCAGATGTGAGGCTCCCAGAACTCGTTCCCCAGGACTGGTGCCCGGGTGGCTGCAGCCTTTAGGTTGGAAGGTGCCCTTCTTCACCGTACTTGCATCCAGTTCTAGCCCTGACAGAAAGCTGACCCACTTGTCTCTGGGAGGCCTTGTAATGATGACTTGTGCCTATGTGTCTAATTTTTTGTCTTTATTACTGCATTTGTCTTGCTGTAATACGGTATGGTTTTTCCTCTTGTTTCTTATACAGTGCACCACAGAGGGGCTGTTTGGGATATTCCCTTCCAGCGATAAATTTTAAATATTTTAAGTATTTGGCCAATTCTTTCTTCTTGCAGATACAAATAATTTAGGTTTTATTTATTACTGGCAATTCTAGCTCAGCCCCTCTCAAATGCTCAAAACTTGATGGCCCTGATTTTGCAGCAATAGGTTCCAGTGTACAGATTACAATGGAGCATGCTGTAGAGACAGAGACGAGGTAAAGAGAGGAAGCCCACTGACTTGCTTTTGCTTACTGGGAAATCCGAAGTGCTAGGAAATTTAAAGGAGACACAACTCAGTGCCTGTCTTAAGCAGCATATTTTTCATCTCTTCTCCCAAATGTCTGTACAATGCTATACACATTAAGAAAATGCAAACTATACAGGTGTATGACTGGAATGAGTGAAATATTACCCGGGTATGTAAGAACACATGAATGGCCATACTGCTTTAGGCTAAGGGGCCATCTATCACAGCACCCTGCCTCCAAGGTGACCGTGCGTGGATGCCCAGGGGAGAGCAGGAACAGAACAAACATATCCAATACTTTTCCCAAGCACTCTCCTACATTCTCACTCTTTTCAGCTGAGGAGATTTCCCAAGCCGTATATGTCTATTCAAAAACGCCCAGTGGTCTATCTATAAGGTACATGTCCACCTGGATCCATGTACATTTTTTGCATCCATGACATCCTCTAGCAAAGAGTTCCACAGACTGACCGACTGTGTACAGATTTTATGTCAAATGTTTTTGAGTGTAACGTGTATTTGGTTTGTTGGTGAAAGGGGGGAATGATTTTCGTGGCTTATGACTCTCCAGTTTCTCTACTATGATCAAGGAATGGTGGCTTCAGCTGCTTGGTGAATAATCCCTCTCCTTGAGAATCTTAGGGAAACTTCCAAATAGAGTGAAGAAGCAAAAAACAAAGGGAAAAAAAGAAGGGGGGGGGGGAATTAGCTCTTCACAGAGCTCTTTCTTGAAGTGGAGTCTGCCTTACAAAAACAGTACTTATTGTTTAAGAGAAATGATACTTTATATTCAGGACAGACTCCCCACTAAACTGGTTTAGAATTTGGGATGCTTCTTCATGTGGTGAGAGAAACTTCATGTGTAAAATTAGCCAACGCATGAGAACTATTTTTCAGAAAAAAAAGAGCAAGAAGAATGTTGATTTCTGCAGGTATCTACTCCCTCGCTGGTAGAGTCATAATCCATAACCAAAGTCTTGGGAATTGCTTGAGCAAATCAGATACGTGACACTTTCATGTGCCTTCATTGGCTGAAGAACTGGGGCTCCAAAATATACCCCGATATTTTGCAGCATGATGTCTGTTCTTTGCTTCAGGCAGTAACGGCAGAGAGAACTGCAGTGTGTCTTGTGCCTGGCAGGATTTACTCTTCCCAAAATTTACATCTTGGGTTGCTGTCCTGGTTTTCTTGGGCTTTGTGCTTTTTGAGGGGAGCCTCTCCTTCATTTTCCTTTCTTCCTTTTTCGAATTGCTCTTTGCACTATGATCATGACCTGAGCCAAAAAGGAGGAAAAAACAAATCCATGTCAACTACTACGGAGTTACTACTTACTAAAAAAGTACATGGCTTTGGTTTCTTTCACAAGGAACTGTGGTATTATGGCAGAAACATTTATTTTACTAGAGGAGAGCCACAACATGATTCAAAATCTAGTACTAAAACGTGGAAACTTCAGCCATAGGCTCAGGACCTGGTTTTATTGCTCCAGCGATATGATACTCTATTGACCCACCCTGGAAAGGCTAATTCCAACATTTCACAGAATCAGACCATACATCCCTTTACAGCATGCTGATACGTATGAAAAGCAATGAACTGATGGCTGGAGCCTCTCCCACCAGTAACTGCAGAAGGATAGTGCAGGGTCAGAGGCGTTACCCTTTGCCATTAGGTTGAGATTTTCCAAGCTCTTTTCCCCGGGCTGTTCACAAAGAGGTTAATCAGCTTCTGGACCTCTAGTCTCTCAGCTGGGAAGCTCTGTGACAGCAGTTCTGGTATCTGCCACAGTGTATCAGCTGCTGCTGAACACACAGGAGTTTTCCAGCACTGCTAATGTACTGCCACCATCTGTCTTATGCCTTTCAGTACCTTGAGACAGCTAGACCAAGAAACCCACCAAACAGAACGAAATCCTATTCTTTGGTGTATTTTGAATAGAACAATAACTGAGAAACCTTTTAAATACTGAAATTTCTTCTCTGCAGACTTGGAGACACTTTTGCCATTGTGTTTTCTCATCTTCCAGGAGACCAGATTAAAGCTGGATGAATGGAAATTTGTGGATGGGATCGTATCACAGCACACACTTTTTCCTGCCTTCTGTGGCACAGATGGCTTTTCATGATTGCCTTTAGCATCATGGGTGAGACTCTCAGACCTAAAACACAAAGAGGTCAGGTCTGAAAATATTTTATCTCCACACAAGTTCATGACAAGACATACATAAAGATGACCGTGCAGAATAGAAAATCCTTACAGGTAACATTTCCTGCTAGTTTAGTCTGAAGCGTTTCCTAAGATCATATGAGGGGGAAAAAAAAAGAAAAGAAAAAAGAAAAGAAGTAATTTACTGTATTTCAAACTACAAAGAACCACAATGCCGTCGTACTATCTTAAGGACACTATTGCCAATATCATGTAGCCACTATACCACTATACCTTCCAAGTCAGCCAGAAGTACCCATCAGAGAAGCGAGAGAGGGTTACCTTATCATCACAGAAGTAAAGACAGACACAAAAGACATTTCTTTCCTCTTTTATCAGGGGAAAGCCTAAAATGTTCAAGTTTGCGTAGCAAAGTCTGAGCTGTAAGGTGCAAAACCGGAGTCCTTGAAATCATTTAGTATGAACAAATTAATATGTGTTATTTCATAAGGTGTTTGTGGCAGGATCCGCTGCAGTCCAACTGGCTAGCTAACTCCACTTTGCTCTGTTACCCAACAACAGCCACATGTACGCTTGGCAAGACACAGAACATTATGCTATCAGTAGGTGGGTACTTAACAAAAGTAACCAACACCGATCGTCAGTGTTACTGCCACAGGGCCTTGCACACCCGTAAGAGTGTACAACCTTCATTGTTCATCACCAAAGCACCAGAACCTAGAAGTGAAGGGAATGCACTAGCAAAAAGCTAAGCACCAGCACCATGACAATATTGTGATTTTAAGATATCCAACCATTCTAAACTAGTAAATGTCCGTTTTGGACTGCCTGTGCCACCTAGCCTGGCTTGGCCTTTATTTTCTCACCTCTGCCCTGTTTCTTAGTAGCTGCATAACCCTATCTTCTCCCTCCCTCCCAAGAGAGCAGCAATCATCCCTTCCTCCAGAAAAGCACCGGATCAGTGCCTGTGCGATGGTGAGTCCAGCAAAGCTGGGGAAAGGAGCTTCAGCTACATGCTGAAGGAGGGGGTCTGGTGCTCCAGATGAGATGGAGGGAAGAGGACTCTCTGCTTTCTAATATCACCTTCCACTGCAGTCTCAACCATGGGATGAAGTGGCCAAGGACAGCTGTCTAGTTTAGGAATGAAAACCAATGAAGCACAATGTCAGAGGAGCATCAAAAGGAGGAGAACGGATTTGTAAAGAAATCAGGCTGGGATCATTCTCTCGCTCCTACTTTGTGAAAAATGCTAGAAACCTGTAAAATATAACAGTATCCTACCTGAAATCCTCTCCTACTTGTTTGACAGAGGCTGTAATTCGCAATTTTACTGTAAAAAGTAGAAAAAAGAATAATATTGAAAGAATATTATTGAAATAATATCAGATCTCTTAAAAAAAAGTCAACCCAATGAAACATCCAAATTTTGTCTTGGCCAGTTCAGACTGAGTAACTGGCCGAGGCTGATACAGTTACTTACTGTAATGCTACTTACTGTAATAGTAAGTAGTTACTGTAAGTAGCGTTACAGTAAGCAGACATCGCTGGACATCAAGCCATTTACTCAGATGACTAGTTGTGGGAATTAAGAGTTTCTTCATATTGAGTAGATTCCATCTTACATGCCCACCTCCCCTTCTTCATCTATTGCCTAATAAAGGCTATTGTGGGAAAAAGATACTCTAGGTAGCTCCCACTGAAACTGTTCCACTATGCATAGAACGGTAAATCAGGAAGTGCAGGTGCCAAAGGCAACATGATTATTTTGGTTTGGTAAGCATGAAGCTCTGTTGAAGAACATGTTCTCAGTCCTAGTGTCTGCTCCAAGGAAAGCAAGTGTTTGACATTCAAATGACACTGGACTAGAGTCATAGCAGATGTCTCCAGAGCACGAATACTACGTCAAGCCCCACTGGTCAAGCAACATGGGTGGAAGTGGGAGAGAAGAAGAGCTGGTGCCACCCGACTGATCTTGACAGGCAATATGTGCTCATGAGCTGCTCAGCTGCTAGTGCTCACTGCAGGGTAGCTGGCTGTGTAAGAACACGGTGTCCTGGGGCATAAGCAGTGCCAGCACCCAGGGAAGCTAGAAGTTAAGTAGTGTGGCAGCCTCCAGAGTGCTGGTGCCACTGCATTCAGGCAGCAGCTGAACAGGGGTCCAGTGCAGGTGAGATGAAAGTACCCGAGCGACAGCAACTTTTGCCCTTGAAATTGTTTCCTCTTAGGTACGTATAGAGCACCTGCCTTCACTACACACCCTGCTGATAAGACATCTCTGGAAGAGCTGTAGAAGGGAGAAAAAGGGTATATAAAGTGTTTTACAGGCTGTGGGATAGCACTCCAGTTGGGATCTAAAAAACAAAGTAACAAAATATTAAGAACCAGGATTATTTTTTTTTTTTCTTCCTTTTCCTCTAAGCAAGGTCAATTCCAGGAAAGCCTAGATCTGTGATCTCCTACATAAAGGACGAGAGGAAATGGCCTCAAGTTGCGCCAGGGGCGGTTTAGATTGGATGTAAGGAAAAATTTCTTTACTGAAAGAGTAGTTAAACATTGGAACAGGCTGCCCAGGGAAGTGGTTGAGTCACCATCCCTGGAAGTATTTAAAAAACGGGTAGATGAGGCGCTTAGGGACATGGTTTAGTGGGCATGGTGGTGTTGGGTTGACGGTTGGACTCGATGATCTTGGAGGTCTCTTCCAACCTTAACGATTCTATGATTCTATGATTTTTACCCTTGGGTATGGTAACATACCCAATGTATGGTATGGTAACATACCCAATGGTAACGAACAGCTGCAGCGGCGGAAGAAAGTGCTTTAAAGTCACCCAAGATTGCAAAAACATTTAAAATGCATTCTTTATTAATCTCCTCTTTGGCAGGCAAGCCCTCATCAGTCATAACACTTAAATGTACTCAACTGTACTGTACTTAAACTGTAACTGGACTGCCTGTCCCACAGAAGCCAATTACAGCTGTAATGATTTGTGCCCAGACTTAGGGGCTGACAGAGGGGAAGTCACTTTTAACTTCATCTTTGCATCCATACTGCAGGTGGCTCATGTACCTTCTTTCTCAAGACATGGATCTCCAGCGCGTCAGCTGGTATGACAGACACGGCCTCGGCACTGACGGCAGGTGAAGACCACATCTCCTCAAGTGCAAAATCACTGCTGCAGCCCAGGCCCCTGGCCTCTCTCTCAGCATGACCTGACCTAGCAGATGCAGCTTACCAGCCGGCCATGAACCAGGTTAGCTGCAGCTGGCTTTAGTGCTGCACTGCAAATACCTCACCTGCAGGGTACGGTGAGGCAGGAGACTACTGGGTAAGTTCCATGATCAACAGATGAGATGAACCAGGTCTGACAGTCTATGGGGAGGCATGTCCCTTGGACATAAATAATATTTACAATATTTTGAAGCTCCTTTTATTCTAAACAAAGAGGTGCTTTATACTGTTGATACAGAGTTTCATTAATAATATTTAACCCACCTGGCCAAAATAAAGTAGGGAAGGCAAAACATAGGAAAACCTTCCAATTATATTCACATAGGTTTAAAAAATACATTACAAACACAGGATGCCCTCAGTCAATGAATCCAGTCCTCTCCTATCACAGGCACATCCTTCCTAGAAACCCTTTCACAAACCAAATATTAACCTGTTAGTATTCTAGCTACCATGCTACTTTGTTTTAATTTTTTTTTCTGGTAAAGTTCTCCAAGACAAAAACAAAGTAGTCATAAGGTAGAATAGCTCTGGGTGCATGTCTGAGAAAAACAAGACAGGAATTCAGAACCAAGCACAAAGCCATTACTAAAACATACTGCTACAGCATGACATTGTTAGGTTTTCAGCACCCAAAGTGTGAAAATCACATGAATAAGCATCGTCCTGAGAATAAATTCCAGTATCCTTAATGTAGGCAGAGAATAAGTAATATGTTCTCACATTCCTATATTTAAGTGATCAGTGATAGCTCCCTATGAATCTATAAAACTCAGATAAAACCACAGATAATATGTATGACTACTTTAGTATTTCTCATCCAGTCCTCATTGAGGAATTCTAGATCTCTGCTCGTGAAAACAATGGCTGAAGTACCGTTCTGTATAATTTGCTGACATGACATCCGGAAAAGATTTTAAAGCTCTTGTATCAATGAGAAGAATCCTATTTTTTTTTCTTTTTGTAATTCTTGGAATATTTCTTGAGGCTTGTTTAATTGTGTAGGAGAGGTCAGAACTGAAAAGCAATGTACTATTGGCTTTGCAAAATTTTGCCAATAATATGAGCTGTAAGAATCTAAGAAAAGTGACACGATGCTGTAATTAACACTGCTCAGAGCTGCTTATTGGAATAAAAAAAAATAACAATAATGGCTAAAATCAATGAATGCTGACTTATGGCACTGTGGGATGAGGACAGGTAGCTTTCTATTCAGGACATTTCTGCTCTGCTACTTTCTTCATAGATTAACTTGTTGATTTTGTATGCTTGATAATGGGCTGTTTCATGGCTTTGTGGGTATCTGCGAAGCCACAAAGTTTGACACTAAGCATAACAAATTCCATTGCTTATCAGTACTCTGTCCACAGCAACATTTTCTATTAAAACTCTACCAAAAACTCTACCAAACCCTATCCTTAAACTCCTGGACTGAATAAACTCTACATTCCTGTAAGAAGCCTATTCTGTTTTAATATGAAACATTAAAAACTATATTAAAATTATATTAAAAATATGACTTTATGAAAACCAGATTTTTAAGGCCTGAAAGAACCACAGATCATTTCATAATTCATTTTGCCTACCATGAAAAATAGGCTAGCAATTTCATTCACTTTTCTGTGGACTCTGTTGTAGACTGTGTGTTTGACTGAAGCGGGACAGAGAACCCACTACATCTCCTGGAGTTTGCACTAACGGGCATTCTGACTCCCTGCCAGAACATGCATCTCTTATTTCTAATGCAAATTTGTCTGTTATCAATTGCAGTCACAGCTTCTCATGCTTTCTTTTTCATGGACTGAGGCTATCTCTGCTACTTTCTGCTACTCTACTGAAGAACATCTTTGTATTTTAGGAGACAATTTTCATCCCATAAAGTCTTGTTTCATCATAAAGTGGCTGAACTCTTAAGAGACAAGAAGTTGTCTCCAGCTCTCACATACTTTGAGGGGTTCTGTTTTGCATTCTTCTTTTTTAAAAAACTGTTTAAAATAACGATGACACCAGAAGTAGTCAAAATAATTCAGTATTAGTCTCAAAGAAGTTCTACAAAGAAGTCAAGATAGCTTTTCCCTCCTTGTATTTTCACATAGGCAAAAACTGTGTTTGTCCTCGTGGCACAGTATGAAGATAACTCATGTTGAGCTACTTGTTCCCTTTGACACCTAAATCTTTCCCAGATTTCCTCATGCTTGCAACGACACAAGTCCTCCAGTTCCATTTCCTTAGCCTCCACATTTGCTTCTTTCACTTTGTACTGAAACCAAAAAGTTCTGGTTGATCACAATTTTCCATAGGATTTGAGCTGCCTTGTTTGACTTCAATGAATGTTTTCTCCTCTAGTCTCTCTGGACCAAATGAGCACATTATTACAAATGTGTGTACCCGACTGCCAATAGGAAAAAATATTTTTTCACCTCTCTGGAATTTGCCTCGGGTTCATTTTTTTCTCCAGTGAGACCATTCCCACTCAGTAAAACAGAGTGTAATAACAAGATAAAGACAGCTTAAACTAAAGAAAAATGAGCTCTTCCAAATGCTGAGACTGAGTGAAATCCCAGCCAAAGAACACTGTACTTATCTTTTTGGGACATACTCTTTACTGAGGTTTGAGATTACAGAAAAAAAAAGGCTTATTGGGATTTTAAGAATTAAAGAAACATATGATGTTTACCTTTTTTCACTGGGTCAAGTACCTGAAACATCTTATGTTGAGTTTCAATGCCTTGAGTCTGTGAAACAGAATAGAAAGATGAATGAATTATTAATAAGTTCCAAAAGACTGAACGACAAAAAGGTATTGTCATCTTTATGATCAGGCACTTCATGGCTTGTTCAAGGAGTATACACTAGGTTAGGACAGGGGAAGCTTGGTAAGGGTTCAATAACTAGTGGGAAAACAGTTAACGTGTAAAGATCAGGCTTTTTCTTTCGTTTGTTTGTTGTTTTTTTTTTAAGCAGAAGGCAAGCTAGGCATTCAGTATTTGGCCCTATTTTCAAAAGCTCAGAAAACTCAGCAACTTATGTTCTCTTTGCAAGCTGTTGGGTGCTCAGCATTATAAAAAATATTTAAGTTAAATTCCTTTTCATGAAAGTAGGAACATAACATTAGACTCCACTGTTTTCATCTAGGATTTTTAAGTGTTTGTCAACTACAACGAGGCTCACATTTTCTAAATAGTTATGTAGGATGCCAAACAGCAAAAATGAAGAAGTGATGTTTTTAAAAAAGATTAGACTATTCTGACAATGTCCTTTTAATAAACTTAATCCCATGGTAGTTGCTAGGCCACCTAATGCTGAGTACCAAATCACACACTCTGAATGGTAGGAAGGGGCATGACGCAGCTTTACAAATATTGCCAGCACAAGTATTTCAGAGCTTGGGCTTGGTAACGATCCCAGAGTTAATTAAAAAATTTACTGCCTGTTTCCCTAGAACATCCTGTGACCTTTCCCTTACTCTTCTCTTCACAGCACTATACTGGACTGGAAAAAACAACAGAAAATGTTTTAATGGACTTGGCAAAAATCTTGTTCAATGAAACTGGAAGTGGAACAGGTCCAGCTGAGGGAGTGAGGTGTTAGTATTTTGAAGACTGAAGAAGAGCTGGTATAAACTCCAGCCTCAAGGCATATTCCTTGACACAAAGATCTGAATGTATCAAATAATATATTCATGAGACATAATTTGGCCATTTTTTCCTGTCCCAGACTTGCTGATGTTGATACCTCATTCATAGATGAAACAGACAATAAAGAGCAATGGGCATTCTAGGTCAGCAGCTTTTGGTGACAAAATTGTTTGTCTAAAGTTACAGTGGTTGAATTAAGTTGTCATACGTCAGTCTCTGGTCAGACAAGGAGCACAACGTGTTTCTACTGGGATGAAAAATACTCACATTTTTGCTTTCATGACTTCTGTCCTTAGCATTGCTGTGAAAATGTTCTCCTGATGTTTTGTTTTTTTTCTGCACAGAAAATAGTATGTAACCCTTTTGATTCATGAGGGAATATTACAGTTACAAAGAAAAAAAGAAGAGTTGCAAATAAACGTGATAATCACAATGCCAGAAGGAACACATGTAAGCAAGCTGCTCAAGACTGAATTCCTTATGCTGTTCTGTTCAGCAAATATTTATGAACCTGGACACAAACACATCATATTGACAAGGGACCTCACTTCCTACTCAATTTGGCTTGTTTATTTTTAGTCTGGGAACCTGGAAAGCCAGGCTTTCTCAGTAATATTAATTGCCACTGCTCTGTTTTTTCAATGTAGGGCCTTCTGAAAAGAAAGATAGATTACCATAAAATGCAAAAAGCTTGGGAAGCACTGGTCTACCTACTGAATCAATGAAAGCATTAATAAAGCAGCCAGCATTATAAAGTTTATGTACATAAAGAGAATATTACCCATCAAAATATTAATGTGATGTCTTCTTTCCAAATGACAGTTTGCTTTCTCTAGGCAACAATAACAGTGCTCCTATTTTACATCTGAGGGCCATGTAGTTTTCTAGGCTGAACATCAGCAAAGTGCCGTTGAGGGCTACATACAGCTCCAGCATGAATTTCTGTCAAAAACTCTACTGTACCTGTGATATTCCTTGCTATTCACCTTTTTTAAATGCCTTTAAGAACTTCCATCAAGAACAACAACAGAAATTTTGGTATGTCTTTTGATCTAACAACCTTAATTAGTCACTGAAGTAGATCCACATGGGAAAATGTGCATAATCATGAAAAGAACAAAAGAAAGAAACTTCTTGCAGGAATTGCAATGTACTGTTCTTTCAAACTCATTTGATAAACTGTTGTTACTTTCTTTACATAGTAACAGTATCACTCTGATGTGTTATGCCCCTAGTATACATCCAGCAGAAGCGCTTTGAGTCATTGCATGAAAGATAGATGAATGCAATTCATACAATTTCATTGCATGAAAGATGTCTTTGCCTATGTTTCAGCACAGAAATTACCGAAGAGGTCCTAGCGAAGCTCCACTTAACTAATAGTTTTGCAATGTATACTGGTGTTTGTAGGTATTGGCAGGTATACCCTTACAGAATCAGGCTCTTAGGTGGCCAAAGCTGTGCTCAGTTCTGAACACACTCATCCTCTCCTAAGACAGGCACGTGATGGGATGGGCTCTGTGCCCAGAGGGATCTCTGCTGGAAAAGGCTCCTCTTTAATGTGTATTAAATTAGTGACTCATTTCTAAAGTGCAGTCACTTTTGAAATAGGGAGGTTTGAGTAATCCTTAAAGCTGTGGTTTCAGACTGCTGAGATCTCCTAAGGGCTTCCTGCTACTGAAGGAGAAAGTCTCTTTTCCTTCGTCCTTGGTCCTGCCTCCCACACTCCAAACTCCGCCACTTTGGTCCCCGCTCCTAGCTAGTGTTTTCCTCCATCCCTTAAACTGGCTCTGATGCTCAAAAAAATCTTGTGTGAGCTAATTTAACTCATTAACCCAGCAGAAAACCATCTCATTCTTTTTGCTGGGTTCGTTTCCCGTCAGATTAGTGTGTTAAACCAGGTCACGGCAGGGACTGAACATCAGGGGGATATAAGTGGAAAGAACATACAGCAAGGAATGTGGCAGGAGGAGACAAGGGAGGATAGAAAGTGGCTGTTAAATGGCTCATCACATCGTATGAGAAGTCTGTGGGGATGAGGATATGCTAATCCATTATTTTGTACAGATCCTGAAGTAATTAAGCTCTAACAAATGCTCTTGTGTGGGTTCTGTATGGCTCTTCTCAAGTGTTTCTAGGAAGGCATCCCTGCTCTTCTTTGTTCTTGGCTGTTTCTTTATGTATATAACCAAGCAAGTCTACCAGGTTTCAAGACTAAACTAAATGGACGAGAAACAATACCCCAACTTTCTGCAGTGGTCTTCTGTGTTTGTCTGGACTTTGGTTATCTAAAACAGTGTTACACCCCTCCAATTCTTTTTCTGAGTTTGAAAGTCCCCTGAAATCACAATTATCCAACAAGGTTCCACAGCTCCCATGTCAACTGGATAAATCTCATTATGGGGCCTTTAATCCCAATCCCTGGGATGAATACCACGCACAGATGTTTTGCAATAAGCAGCTATGAATGAGAGTTATGTGGCAGCCTGCTCAATCTACAGCTTACTCACAGACATCAGGCAAACCTGCCTGCCTTGCTTCTATGCACCATTTATAGACCACAAGGAAACGGCGCTTACGGACATCAGAAAAAGCTGGAATCAATCCCACTGACTGGCATGGTGAGTGTTTCAACACAAACAAGGCTATTTTTAGTGAATGAAGTGCAAAGGCTCAGAGTTTTAGGCAAATTTTTCTCAAGTTGCCAGTCCTCACAGCTGCCAGCCCCACGTCACACCCCCATGCACAGGCATACTGTCAGCCACATGAGAGGAGGTGGGGCAAGAAAGCATGAAGGGCTGAGAAGTACTAAAAGGCCCAGGACACTTGCTGTTAACCAGAAAATACTGCTAATTTTAGAGTCCATTTACCATTTTCATTCTAAAGTTTTCATGAATAATTTTTGTTCAAAATCCAGCACCGGGAAATGTGCCCATGTGGACTTATCATTTACATATGAATAAACTCAATCCCAAAGGTAGCATTTTAAGAACAACCATGACAGAGGGTACATTAAGGAAAAAATATCTCAAAACTCATCCCTCCTCTGCGTACTTTCACTCTGCTACCAGTCCTTGTACTGTGCAAAACAGACTTTTCATCCAACCCACTACGGTTGACCTTCTGTAACTAATATAGTCCTGGAAATACCATGGCATCAGAGGTGGAAATTCGTGTTTTGTTCTTCAGCACTGAACAGAATAGGGGAAGAAATTTCAAGCTGTGGATAAACATTAAAAGTCAACATCACCCTCGCAGCCCTTCCATCAGAAATTACTACCCCCCAGGTGGGCTGAGTGAGTGGAAAGTCTGTCTGGACTTCACCTTCCTTAAGTACAAAACCCTGTAGCTTTGCTTAAACTCTGGATGGCAGCGGGACTAAGTGGAACTGTTGGACTTTGCACAAATGTGTGTTCTTCATATAACTCCTCCAGGGACAAATGCCTCCAGAGAGAGGCAGAGCACATAAAGGGATCTGTGGCAGCTTCCCTCACCACAAGTACACTCACCAGAGCTTATCTGACTACATCATGTTTCAAACTATCATCTCTGAAACTAGATCTAAAACTCCAAATCATGCAATTTGTCAACCAGCCCAGTCATCTGAAATGCCTATCTGCATGTTTTGCAAAGTGTTACAGGGGTCACTTCAGTTTTACACACCCTTAGTATACAGTCTTGGTACTAGTTTCCCCTTTTACTGTTGTTTATTTACTGTATTTATGTCACAAACAGGAAGCAACAATTTACAGGAACTATTATTGTTGGATTAAATTCAGCCACAAGCTTTCCAAAAGTAATAAGCTCAAAAAAGTTTGTTTTGCTTATCTACAGGAAACATCTTGAGTAATACTATAGTAATCACAGGCACCAAAGAACTAAACACCAAGTAAACAAGGACAGAAAAACACGTTTCAACCCGTTCTTTTCAGCAAAACAAGGAAATACAGGCTTCAGGAAAATAAAATGTCTCATTGCCCTCCAGTGAAAGCACTTTGTTAAATCTGGGGCTACGTTTGCCTCTGAGATTAGAAGTAGGCAATGGAGTAGTCTGATGCTGACAGCACTTAGCACCAGTGTGATGACTTGCCTGCATGCCTGAGAGGAGAACACAACTCCTGAACACTCTGAACTGGGTATCTGAAAGTATGGCTGACACCAGTATACATGGGCACAATACTTCTTGTGCTTAAAGCTGGTGCCCTCCTCCTTCTCACCCTGACCCTATGCCTGCTTACTCAGCTGTACTGCAGAACCTGACAGGTAGAAAGCCACCTTCTTTTGGAACAAAAACATCACCTTCTGGACAATCTGAGTTAAGCTATAGGGAAAATTAATACTATTGCTCTGCACTGTTCATTTGGACTGTATCTCACTGTATTGATTTGTTAACTACTATTCTGACTGACTTAATCCTAAGGCTCTTCAAAATAGACCCTGTTAAACCCTAGTGATTCTTTCCCAGTGGCATTCAGGACAGAGATGTAAACAGACAAGAAGAAGTCATAGCATACCTTAGTACCTAGTTTTAGCTGGTGTGCAACAAGATCAGAGGAGTCTGGGCTGTCAGAAGTTTGGCTGCTGTGAAAGACAAGCATTGTTTTGTTTAATTTCCAAATTTGGTGATTGCAAACGGTATTTTGCAGCATTCATTTCAACCATTAGCAGGTGTTTTCTGTAGTAACCCTAGCTGTAGAGATGTAAATGTGTTTTCCAACATGCCTGTCTTCCAGATCCACAGTTTAATTTTACAGACCTACAGCTAACCTGCAAAAAGTGGGCATCATCATCTTAGAGAAAGCTTGGTTATTGAAAGAGATGTGATCTATCCAGATGGCATCTCCTGTTTCTACCTAGATTTCTTTTAGTTCTGCTTCACACACCTTCCCTCTCCCCTCCTAAATCCTCTCACAGAACATCATCCTCTTTGTTCCCAGCGAGCCTTCTCCTAGTTCTCCGATGATACATTAAGATCTTGTGTCTCTTTTTATTTCCTTGCAGTTCAGCACCAGTTGTGAAGCTCAGCTCTTGACTTCTATTCTCTGGGCACCTAAAGCTTGATGAGATAGATCCAACCTATTAATGTTTCCTCAAAAAAGAAACGTACAAAAGTTTTATTCCCTAACAAATGACCATAGGGCCACAGCTGTTCACACATAAATGCCCACCTCTCACAAACCACCTGCACAACTGATCTTGCAGTCACTCACAGCGTGCACTGGCACAGGGGGAGCTGATCATGTTTAATAGGTGTATTGTCTGGTCAGCATACAGATTCTTGCACTGCTATCAATTGCCCTGAACTTAACCCCTTTGGCTAAATAGAATCAGACTAGCATCTTCCATGGTTAATAAAATTAGGTTTACACAAAACCAAAACAATATACCTTATATTATGCCTAGATTGCTCTGCAAAATGTAAGGCTGAAAAAAAGCATATTGATTTAAGCAATGCAATAGGCCAAGCTCTATACCAACGCAGTTTCGTTTCTCCTCAGGAAGGCCACCTGGGGTAGATACAGAGCTCTACTTCCAATGAACTGGCTATTAAGGTTTGGATATACGATTTGTATGCAATCTTTTAAGGAGTGTTAAATTAAGGAGTGTGACTATTAAAAGTCTAATTTTAGTAACATTTCTAACATTTACTCTGGCACTCTTTAAGAGGTGCAGAGAATATATAATAAATTGTGGCATATCTGAATGGTTCTAAGTTACCTGGAATCCCAGTCTAACACGTCAGAATTCAGGACCTTGGAGTTCACCCTGGCTTGCTGTTTCACTACTTTCTTGTGTTCCTTCAAGCACAGATAATAATAAGAAACACCACAAATTTAGTTTACTGCTTAAAGAAAGCCATTATCAAATTTATTATTGCTATAGCACTATAGAGTATTAAGTTTTGTCAAAGTAGGGTGAACTGCGGCAGGAGAAAAGGCCTAGGGGGGACTTCTCTTACCAACTTGTTATGAACACAGTAGTTCAAGAGAGCATCACAGAAATGCTGTCCTATTGACTCCAAGTCTTTCATATCGAAATGGGTGCTTTGTCTGCAGCCTGCAGCATCAATAAGAGCAAGACAGAAATGAAAATGTCAGTCATCCTGCTGACTGCTAGGTATCTGTGATATTTCAGGATGGTGGCTGATGGCAAACTCACATCATCTTTCACTGACAGATGCTAGACAGGTCTATGACTGCCAGAGTTTTATACAGATGATATTACAGATCATTATTCTGCCTATATGAACAAATCTATCCACTCAGAGGGGGTTAACTACAATGCATAGTTAACTGATTCCCTATTACAAAATTTCCTAAAAATACAACTGGCTTTAGTTACTGCTTTTGATTTGCCATCCACTAGTGGTGTTGTTTCATGATACATATGCAATAATGCTAGTGGTGGCCTGAAAGGTTGCTAGGTGAATGCCTAGTTTTAGTGTTTTTTCCAACTCTTATCTTTCAAATCATTATTAATTTCTACCCAATAAGACAGAACACTGACAAAGGGATGGTAGCTCAAGCTACCATTTTCCATGTAAAACAAAAAGTAAAGGTCCTGTTTGATGATTCCTACTAAATAGCTACAGGGAATTGTCTCACCCAACTTAGAGCCACAGATAGAGGCTTCCAAAGTGTAGCTGTTGTTGATGCCCATCTTCCACATTACCACTCGACCTGTGCCTTCTTTGCTCTTTCGTACTCTGAAACGGCAGTCTGGGAATGAGAACTTAAAAGACAGGTACAAGATTAGCCTTTGAAGTAAATAGGAAGATGCAATAATTTCATTTTAACCCTGCAAGTTTTTTAAAATCTTATCTACCAGGTAAGCAATTTTCAGTTCGCACTCTACTTGAATATTGCACAACATAGCTCAGAGCATACTGTTATTACTGGTATAATGGAGATGTAGGTGAAACAACAGCCCTTTGATTAAAAGTTTATTATATTTTAAGGATCTCTGAGACATCTGCAAATAATTTTTTATATGGCTGTACTTACTGTTTCTAAATGATCCTATATAGACAGCTGACCAGCTGAGTTACCACAAATCCTGTTATATACCAACATGCGTATTTATTAAAAGGTGGAATAGCTCTTCTCTCATGAGTTAATAGATCAACAGTTTGATGCAACCAATCTGGAACTCACAACCACCTCATGACTGATATCTAAGGAAAACAGAATTAGCTGCAAGTATGCAATGACATCTAGTAGGTTAGTTTGTGTGTTGTTTTATTCCTGAGCCTTTGCAACCTTTCTGATTCAAAAGAAGCTTAATGCAGTCAGATCTTGCTGGAAAATGACAAATTTTAAAACCCGTCATTTCCTACTGAACTTTTTTTTTCTCCTAATTGAAATATCTTACACAAATATGGTGATTTTGACACAATTTTCAACAGAAGTTTTCAATAGGATTCAATCTGGAGAAATATTTTTCTTCTTTAGTTTCTTATTTGCTTACTTGTTTGTTTTTAATTCTCCAATATATTTTAAAGCTGCATTTAATATATGAGTATACAATATTTAATGTTAGTTTTTGACATTATTAAAACAATGTTACTTTGCTACTCTGTTTTTTTTCATTCTTTTAAAAAAATCTTTAAAAAATGCTAACTTTATGTCCCAATTCACCATGATACATTTCAGAGTGCTGGAATTTCAAAGGAGTTAAAATTTCATATTCCTACCATTTCTAGTTTTAGCCAATTGAAGATTATTTTACTGGGTGAAGCACAGTCTTTCAGTAAATGTCATACCTTAACAAAAAATTAGGGATCCCAGATGGTGCTTGAATTTTTAGGTGTGAGTTTCTAGCCAGACATTTGCTTACCTTATCTGGGCAGCTCTTGCTCAGCATGAGTGGGAAGACATGTGGATGCACGTATGGTGCTTTTGCTTGCTGCTTTCTCTCACAACCATACATGAAGACATTTTGTTTCCTGTTGTGACCGTGGATGTCACAATACAGAAAAACATCACGTTCCCCCATCACTCTGTAATACAGGATGACATAGAATACTTTATTAAAAGTGGGTTTTTTTGCTCCACCTCAGAAATAAGTCTGAGCTAATACGTTACACTGAAGCTCATGTATAACCTAAAGAGCAAGAAATCAATACAAGTTTCATACTCTGAGCTCTAAGTTAAACCTTTAGTGTGCCAGATTAGAGCCAAACTGCTCAGTTCCCTCCAGAATAAAACACTTGTCACTGCACAGAAATAAGGTATGAGTGTATGCATCATCAGCCTTTGTCCATGTGTTTGTTCTCTCAGGCTCAGTTATACACATCCAGCTCTCTAGATGTGTACATAAGCACGTTGTACAGCTGAAACCCGCTATTCTTATCTGCTGTGCTTTCACTGTTGTACATGTGTTGAATAATACATGCTGTACAATTATGAGACTGAAGCATAAATGGCAGTGAATACTCTTTCCTTTATCAAACTGCAGACATCAATTTTTATGACGTGCCAAGATTCTGCAATGTATTATTGCTTAACTAACTTTTTAAAGAAAAATTTGCAGGTAGACATATTGCGATTTAGCAACCCGCAACGCCAATGCCCAATTTGTGTTGAAGCAGAGCTCTACAGGGAAGATGTGATGGTACCACAGCTTGTCACCTGGGGCTTACTCTGGGCAGGAGTTGGAAATCCACAGTGGAACTAAGAAGGAAGCAGTAATAAACATATCTGTCTCAGCTGACGGTAGCTGAATATGAGGCTGAAGGTCAGTAGCACTTCAGCAGACATAATTAATATTAATTACAGGGCACTCACAAGCGCAGGCTGACTCCATACAGTAAGACAGAGAGAGGAATTCTCATGGAAAAGAAGGAGAGGCACAGTGCTCATCCCCTGTAAGCACGGGATCTACATGCCGAAACGTTCATTTGAAAGAACGCAGATCTTATTTAAAACAGGCTGTAACTAGATGAAGAATGTTAAATATACTAATTCTGACACTGGTTTTTTGCACAAGCCTTGTTTGTATTAATTTGTTACAGAAGTTAAACCAGAGGGATTTAGTTTACTAGCTAAAGGTTTATTTTAATACCTGAAGGTTTAGTTTTATATCCAGAGTATCAATGTCTCTGTGACTGGAAGTCTGCATAAGAAATCAAACATATTTGTAGTAAAACATACAGCAAACTTGGCAATCTTTGCTGCCAAATGGACACCTGGGATCTATTCTGAACCTAACTTCATTCTGGGATGTGCTTGTATGCCAGAAAAGAAGAAAATGAGAGAAATAAGCAATTTGATAAGTAGATTTTGGCAGAGGATAGTGGGGAGAAATATGCTGAAAATATTTTGATGAAAACTCTTTCACTTTGGAGATATAACTTATTACCAGGAATGAAGAAAGGATATTAAAGGAAAACCTGCACAATAGTGAAGAAAAAAACAACCCACTCTGAAATGCAACTGAACATAAACAAAACAGTCAGAAAGGCTTGGGTACAGGGCAAAGATGTAAACAATAACAGAACAACAAGGGACAGAGAAGTCGCACTAACAAAGAGACAGTGGAAAGGAAAATCATCTATTCTAAAGGGAAAGAAAATGAGGTTACCTTTTGATCATGTTTCGGGTATACCAGATGGAAGGATAACATTTCTTCATGTTAGATCTGTATTTGCGGTTCAAGTCCTGACCTGTTAAAGAACAGCGGTGATTTCCCACAATCACACCATCTGGATTCAACATGGGTACCACTTTGAAGACAAAATTGTCCCGCAGCAGTTGAGCTTTGCCTGAATCGCCAAGAATGTAATCCAGAAAGCCCTTCATTATCCAGGAACTGTTAGTTTCTCCTGGATGCACCCTCGCGGTTAGTATCACAGCCTTCCTGTCAGTGCCCTTGCCACTTTTGGGGGGGTTCGTGATAGTTAAAATATACACTATGTTTCCTGCCAGTGAATGGCACAAGATGTGAATCTTGCAGAATTTGGACTTCACTGGGTCTTTAGAGATGGCCACCAGGTACTCTTGCAGGTTGGAGTAGGTGTAAGGATAGCAGTGGGCAAAGTAGCAGGTGTCTTGGTCATGAGGGAACTGGAATGTCCAAGTGAGTGAGAAATACTGACGTCCACCTTGGCCCGCATTGTTTTTGTAATATTTGATTTCATTTCCAGTCCTTTGCCAGCCAACTTTGTGTTTCTTAGCATTGGCTTCTGAGTACAACAGTGGCCGCAAGCCACGTTTATATAAGCTGTTACGCTTGGTAAAGTTGACAATAGTGAAGCGATACGGCATCCCTGCCTGTGTATTGCTTACTTGGAAGTAGTACCACTGCGTGTGTCTGCTTGTGTAGAGGTCGGTGCGCAGGGTCAGCTGGTACTCAAATTCATTGCTGGTAGGCAGAAAGAAGACAAACAGTTGTGATGCTGGTTAGCAATGTAATATGATGCAGGGTCAAATAATGCGGACTGCCATGAAAAAGCATCCCACAGTGAATCAGGTGCAAATCCCATTTACACTGTCAAAGTCTATGCAGCTGCCAGGAAAAGATGCCTAATCACACCAAGTGTGTCAATAATGCAACTGCTGTCTTCATTAGGACTTTTAATAGTAACTAGGACTTCTAAAAATATTCTCCACACTATGCTTTGAAAGGAGGTGCTTAAGAAAAGGTGTTCAGTTTGTGTGGGTGATTATCACTTATAGAAAACGTTCAGTGCTATGGAACGGCTATCAGACCATTTCATGTGAAGGTTACCTGAAACTACTTTTGAAGCTTACTCAAATGTAAAACAAGTTACAAACCCAGAGTAACACATCCTGCTCAGAAACTGATAGCAGGCTGCTGATAGTAACAACTCTGATAATAACTCCATCTTAGTAAAAGAAAAAAAGATTAGAAACTTACACTTTGACCACCTTCTGCAAATTCCCACTCTCAAACCGTGCTTCAAAGATCAGTGTGTTGTCCCCTTTCTGATGGAGGATCTGCTTCAGGGGGCAGAGACCTCTCACTCGAGAATACATAAAGTGGGAGTTTTTCTTAGCTAGGGGAAGGAGCAGAACAGATGTCTTTCATTTCAGTCTGAGCCATTTTAGGGAATACCTGCATCCTTCTGAAAATTCCTTCTAGAAACAGACAACTGCATGGAGCTGAACTTCAAAGCATATCTTAGGTATGTGTAAAAGAAATTATACAAAGATTTTGCTGCTCACTCCCACTTAACCTTATGGATTTCAGCCAGCCTAAGATCTGACTCTGTCTTGGAGGTGCCTGTGTCTCTCTGCACGAGCAAAGGGCAATTCATACTCTTTACTTAGGCAGAGCAACTGAGTTAGGTGGAAAGCTCTTTTCACCAGTCAAATGGACAACTTCTCTACTTAGAAATCATATATAGCTGACAACTCTTGCCATCAGTTTGTTTTTAAATCTCTGTATTCAATTATTCTAGTCTAGAAGTAAAAAAAGGTGATGTCCAGACCCAGCAGCAATCACTTCTATATTGCAAATGATGTTTTCACATCACTTTTAGCATACAGTTTGAGCCCATATCTCCTTTTGCTCTCTTCTGCTACTTTTTCATCAGACAAGAGGCTCACAGAGGCATAACTGAACTTTTTACTACAATCTTCATTACCATAGTTCATTAAAGATGAGCACTTCTATATTTGCCGTCAGCAAGAATTTACTTTTTTGGTTGGGAAGTTGTTTTGGTTCCAGAATATCCTTGGCATAATTTTAACGGTCAAGGGTCCTCCCTTTACAGAACCAAGGCAAGAACTATTTTTAACATTTATTTGCTTTCTCTGCATAGGTGTCAATATGGTGGCAAAGGTGTGGCAAACTGGGATAATCAAAACTTCCTGTCATCTCCAAACCGTACCCACAAAATAGAGAGAGAGGATGCGTCTCTTCTGCATAAAACCGGGAGCCCAGAGATCCTGCTTCAGGGTCAGTGTAGCCGTGCTGGCGACTCTGGCCGACCTCAGCAGCACGAGCTGTGCTCTGACACTTGGATTAGGGCCAGCTCATGGAAAATGAGGGCAGGTGAAAACTGCAGGTATTCCAGGCTGAAACTACATTCTGTGAGACTACGGGTTTCACACTGCCAATATTGAACTGCCAATATTCTCCTGTATTCTTGCTGTATCTCCTTACTGCTTGTCGTGGTTTAACCCCAGCTGGCAACTAAGCACCACACAGCTGCTCGCTCACCCTCCCTGGTGGGATGGGGGAGAGAATCAGAAGGGTAAAAGTGAGAAAACTCATGGGTTGAGATAAAGACAGTTTAATAGGCAAAGCAAAAGCTGCATGCGCAAGCAAAGCAAAACAAGGAATTCATTCACTACTTCCCATTGGCAGGCAGGTGTTCAGCCATCTCCAGGAAAGCAGGGCTTCATCACATGTAACGGCTACTTGGGAAGACAAACACCGTAACTCCGAATGTCCCCCCCTTCCTTCTTCTTCCCCCAGCTTTATAAGCTAGACATGACGTCATATGGTATGGAATATCCCTTTGGTCAGTTGGGGTCAGCTGTCCCAGCTGTGTCCCCTCCCAACTTCTTATGCACCCCCAGCCTGCTCGCTGGTGGGGTGGGGTGAGAAGCAGAAAAAGGTCTTGACTCTGTGTAAGCGCTGCTCAGCAGTAATGAAAACATCCCTGTATTATCAACACTGTTTCCAGCACAAATCCAAAACATAGCCTCATACTAGCTACTATGAAGAAAATTAACTCTATCCCAGCCAAAACCAGCACAATTCTGGATCCTTCTGAGGAGAAACTGCCTCCTTACCACGCTGCCAATAAGGGGGACTGACCCTGTACCATACAGCAGGGTTAGAGCTGCACAGCAACCTCTGTTCATATCAGAGTTGTGTCTGCCCTTGCTTGACTGGGGCTGTGCTAGAGATTTATCCTGCAGCAGTCTGCCTTATTCTCTCCTGTAGTGTTATTAAAGTTCTGACGGTACTACTCAGAGAAGTCATGTAAAGCCAAGATTCCTATAAGTCGTCTTTTTCATTCCTTGAATCACTGTTGCCATATGCAAAAGGTGCCATATTCAGTGTATTGTTCTCCATGATTGAAGTTACTACAGACCCATAGGGGGTTTCATTAGAGAAGGACTGTTAGCTTTGCTGGCTGGGATACCCACTCGAATAATTACTTTCTGAATTTAGCTGAAATTCCATTCACAGTTCCTCTACCCTTCCCTTCATCTTCATGCTCTTCCTTAACATTAAGGAAGAAAAATGTTTCAATAGTTAATCCAGTAAAACTTTCTGGAAACATCTGTATTAGTCAAATACTACAGAATGAAATGCACGAATAAAACCTGAGATCTTTATCATGGTATTTTGGTGTTTCTGCATGGGAGTCACCATTGGATTTTGTTTTTCTCTCCCAAATCAGATTTTAGGAGGGCCTGTAGGAACTCAACAGCAGGTAGTTCCCAGCCAGGCAGTAACTCCCAGCTCCTGAATTCAGTGGGAATCAGGAGAGTGCCGCTGCTGTCTCCCACAGGATTCGATGGCTCATTACATGCCAGTCAAAGTCTGTGGCACTCAGGTCATAAATTTGCGTAAGTGCAGATGCCTGTCCTACTCTACAGAGCTTCTCTGCAAGGAGGATTTTAGGGTTCCAAAAATTGTATTTATTTCTATATAACTTAGAGGGCAAAGCTAGCAAGCTGGAGGTTTCTGTCCCAGGAACAGAAATAAGAAGATGAACTCCACAGGACTCCAAAGTTCTCCTCCTCCTCCCAGCTGCTCCTGTCCCCCAGCTGGCTGCAGTGCCCAGCAGCCCAGTTTGCACAAGGAGTCTGTTCTCCCTGGTGCAAGCAGGGAAGAGGAAGTAAAGGCTCCAGGGCTCTGAAGTTCTCTGCAGGTCCTGCTACCAGCCAAACCCAAGGCTAGGAGGCAAAGTGGCACACTCAAGGCAGTGAACGTACAGTTACAGTCACTTAAAAACTCACCCTGTAGTCAACAAATACTGACTATTACTATCTGTATGTTTAGGTACAGAGTCTTCACAGCAATAGCAAGGACTCATATTCTGCTGCAGCTTGATGTTTGGTAGCTCAGGCATTACTAACTGCCTGCACAATGTCATTCCTCAGGAGCAGGAGGGAGAACTGGGCATACACAAAGGCAGCAGTGTTCACCTCCTCAGTTGGAAAGTTTCATTAACGAAGGCTGAGAACCATGATACCAAAAACACACTTTGCTGGAGAGTTGTACAGGCTGAAATAAGAACCACTTCCAGTCGCCTGTGCATGAAGTTCAAGTCAGTAATAAAGGATGTGAAAAGTTGCATTTTTAAAGAACAGCAACTAAAGGACCATAACAGAAATCACTGTCCTTGTTTTCAAAAAGGCGGGGAGCTGATATTCAGAGTGTTCCTCCGCATCTTATCCCTTGCAATAAATTAACAGGTCCAGTTGCAGAGGACGGAAGTTCCTTCCTAGTCACACAGCAGTTACCAGTTTTCTTGGCCACCAAATGTAGCAACCTACTAGTGAGAGGTAATACACTCATACTGCAGAAGTAGCTAATTTCTAAATAAACATGATGTCAAAGAGTAACAGTGCTTTTCAGCATATTGCAAGCTTTTACCAACTGTGCTGACCTCAAGAAGGATGCCAGTTCCCTTTCAGTTTTGTGCTTTTGAAAATTCTGTGGCCACATCTAGTTATCCTAGGATTGCAAAATTATTATCATCCTTTCTTATCTATGTAGAAGTAGCCCAAGACCAAAATCAACAACTGCCAGGAGTTCCAAGTTCATCCAAGGCAACTGGATCAACTTAGCAAACACAAGAAAGAATAAATGACTCTGATAATCAACTGGTGATGGTGGCATAAGTCAACTAACTCCCTTCAATTCTGTCCAATTAATCCTTGCCAGACTTAGAAGCCTGTAATCAAGCACTGATCCAATCCGGACAGATTTTGTTTCTAAGTCTTGGCAAAACCACTATAGCAAACAGGGTAATAAAATCTTCTCCCAACACAGACTTTAGTGTTGATCCTGCAGTTACACGGCTCTCATCTTTTTCACTTTCTCTTTTGGCTGTTAAGTTATCTTACTCCACTCATATTTTCACAACAAACTCATTTTAGGCCAGTTCATACTGTTATTCACTGAGAACAATGGCTTGAGCTGAGCTGGACTCATGAGCTAATTAACAGTATGAGCAGAACTTATGGATGATGAGACAGCTGTGTAACTCATCTCCTTCCCTATCTATAGGAAAATAATTTATCCCCAAGTGCCATAAAATAACAATAGAAAATCATATTGATTTAATCAGGCTTTGAATTAGGTTCATAAAGGAGATGAAAGCAGGTGCTTCATCTACCTACAGCTGACAGCAAGATTTCTCAGGGTGTTCCCACCTTCTTCTCCTAGATAAATCACAGTGCCTTTGTCAGGAGTTTGGTATGGCGGTATCATCTCCAAACCTGTTGGAGTGTACAAGGGCTCAGGCGTGGTGGGTATCCAATCTGAAAAAGAAGAGACACACAGAAGGACTACAGGAAGGAAGATTGTATTAGAGTCTTTATAATATGAAGGACACATTGAAAAGTGGTTCATCCTATTTATACCAGTTGCACATAAAGGAATAGGGAAGCCGCCTTTTGAACCTCATTTTTTGGATCTGTGAACAAATCTTCACTATAACTCTAAATAAAAATACGTATCAATCTGTGCATGGTCTAACTTTTGCTGTGCAAACTTACCTCTGTTCCCTGTACAGCTTGCTTACCATCAGTGAGGATGACAACGGTGAACATGAGGCAGCACTGGTAGCATTAGGAAAACATGCTCCAACTACAGAGTGAAGTCATTGATTGCTGACCACACAGATGCTGCATGGCTATAATGCAGTGTCTCCATGTAACTTGCCTGACAGCTGCCTGGCATGTCAAAGATCTGTTGAACACCTATTCATTCTGACAGTAGGCCTTTCCTTACTGTAATACTCACAGCAGTCCTGTCCCATTCCATTCAATATCCTGGGATCTGTTTTCAAAGGTAACAGAATAAGGGCATAGATGTCTCAGTCCCACCTCTGTGCATTTCCGATTACTGATTACTTCCAGATTGCAATTGGTTGTATCTATAAAGCACAGGGACTGTTCAAGTCTTCACTATCTTGTAATAGGTTTGCAGTATGACTTTTGTACAGACTGCATAAAAGCAGTTATTAGCTGACATTCATATTTAACCATATAGCCCTGAAATACAGTTCTGACATTGCTAGTAACAGGACATAAGATTTGTACTGAATTTGCAAGACCTCAGGACTGAGGCTTGTCAGGTTTGCTCTGTCTGAACTTTTCTTTATCTGCCTGAAGCTTTGTTTCACTTAATTTAGTTGTGACAGCAATTTCTCTAATTGACCAGGTATGTATAGCTAATTTGTTTTATTTTTGTTTATCTTTGTGTAGTACAACCATAGGTTTATACAGACAGCAGTAACAAGGAGATGTTCTGTGTAGAAATGCAGACCTAGGGCTGGACAAAACTTGTTTTAGGGGTAACAAAGAGAAGAAGGAAATAATATCTAACACATTGTCGTGGTTTAACCTCAGTCAGCAACTGAGTACCACACAGCCGCTTGCTCACTCCCCCCGACTCCCTGGTGGGATGGGGGAGAGAATTGGAAGAGCATAAGTGAGAAAAACTCATGGGTTGAGATAAAAACAGTTTAATAATTGAAATAAAATAATAATAATGTAATAATAATAATAATAATGATAATACACAAAGCAAGTGATGTACAGTACAATTGCTCACCACCCGCTGACCGATGCCCAGCCAGTCCCCGAGCAGCAGCCCCCCCAGCCAGCTTCCCCCAGTTTATGTACTGAGCATGATGTCACACGGTATGGAATGTTTCTTTGGCCAGTTTGGCTGTGCCCCCTCCCAGCTTCTTGTGCACCTGCAGCCTTCTCAGTCGGTAGAGCATGGGAAGCTGAAAAGTCCTTGGCTAGTATAAGCATTACCTAGCAACAACTAAAACATCGGTGAGTTATCAATTTTGTTCCCATCCTAAATCCAAAACACAGCACTGTGCCAGCTACTAGGAAGGAAATTAACTCTATCCCTGCCGAAACCAGGACACACATGTAAAGAACTCTGTATATGGTAAATTCAGATGTAACATGGAGCTGCAGACCAATGAAGAAAGAGAAAGGTTTAAGAGTAAGCTAGCAAACATATGAAAATGACCCCAGAATCATTTGGATGCTAGAGTGGGGAAGAAGAAATTACCAATACAAATGTTGCATTTCTCCCAGCAAAGGACTCCAGAGGCTGACAATTTGCAACAAATTGTCAGCTCCTCCCCTCCACCAGAACCAAACCTCTGCAATGAAACCACTGACCTTAGGACCTAGAGGAGCAGTGGAAGGGGAAGCCAGGAAAAGGGTGTGAGTGAAGCATATGTATAACAAATTCAACCACATTATCATTTTTTCTTTTTCTGTAGCAATTAGATCTGGACTAATAATGATTTGTCTCTTAAGATTTCACTTATACTAACAATAAATTCTTGGCTTTATTTATATGTAAGGTATGCTTCCTCTTTGCCCATACACAAGCTTTTAAGCATAAGACAGTAACTTACCAATGTGCTCAATTCTGTCCCTGATGACTTCACATTGGTGTGGCCAGTACACCAGGGAAAACTGACCAGCAGGTGACGAGTCATCCAGATTCTGAGGCTCCCGAGGATGAGGTACCACTGCCTCCAAATCAGATGATAACAGAATCTGTTTTGCCCTTGGAAAAAGATGAGCACAAACGGAATCTATACGAAAGTGAAAGAACCCTCACATCAGTCTCTCTTGCTCCTCCGAGCGGAAACAGGCTGCGGAGATTATCTATGCGAAATTAACATAACTAAGCATGGTACAATAAAATTACATCCCACTGAAATGTAAATTTAATGCTCTATCCTATAAATCACACCGAATTTAAAAGTAGCATTGAATGAACAGTTAATTCATTAAACCACAAAGCACATCAAGTATTCAACTGCAGCAGGGAATAGCTTATTTGGGTTCCTATAGAAAAATGTTAGCACCTTTTATTATTACTGCTTTTATTACTAGTGTGTTATGGTAGGGCTTACGATCTCAATGTCTGAGTCAAAATCTGTGCTGTGCAATATTATACAGATAACAAACATTATCACACAGTGTATGCAACAATGAGATAGAACTGGCTAGCATGACAGGAGAGGTAATCTGATGCTATCACGATTTTGTAAATCAACAGAGACATTTGGAGCATGCGGGGAGGTCTTTGCTTGTCAGCAAGGAATTCTTTAAAGTTATGAGAAGCCACTTGAATGAAAACATGATAGGCAGAGAAAAGGCTTTGAAAAAATCTAGTAATTGGGTGACTGGGACTGCTGGTACTGTGCACTGACCACAACACTGCCCTGAGAAAATTACTTGTCTTTGTCGTAGATATGAAAAGATCCCCTTTCAAAGCATTCCATGTCCTTCCTACTATCTGCTTAGAGAGGGCCAAAAGATAGGAGTTTGGTTTCATGGGAATCTTTTTTGTATTTGCTTTGGGTCTGAATCAGATACCAGCACCTGTAAGACTTATTTTACCAGAAAAAAAATTCTAATTAGCTTTAGACCTCGTTTCCAGACCTACTTCTCCTCACAACAAACAAAATAACATAATAAGCAAAAGTACTTCACCTGAAGGATCTGGTTTTGAGTGTAGATGACATCATATGTGAAAAGTAAATGAATTAAAAACAAAACTGCTTAACCCATTTTTACAATACCTAACGCTAATGCGTACCTGGCTACTATAATGCCAAATCAGTAACTGGTGATCAAGGGCATGCTGCAAGATGGGACTGAGATAACTACTTACCTAGGTCAAGAACCATAAAATGTCACTGGATCTAACTCTGTTTTTGTTTAGAGCTTGACAGTTATGTGAGCACTAATACCTTCCCCCTTCCCCTTATTCTTCCACCCTGTGGTCTTACAAAGAAGATGTAGGGGAATAATTGAAAGGGTCCTAACCTGTAAGAACAGCACACTGTTGACTGTCTTCTGTCACAAACGAGTTAGGAGGGTCTTCATCCTAAAAAAAAAAAAAAAAATTAACATATAAAATAAATTTGAAAGACCACAGTAGGACAGCTTGCTTTTGTTTATTTTCAAAGAATAGCTGCCCCCGTTTTGGTTTACTTTATGGCCTTACAAATTAGGCCAAATCTGCATGGTCATGTACTCTGTCATTATTCTTGGCTGCCACTCAAAGGAGACATGCTTTCACTTGTCCTCTTTTGCTTCCCCAGTGCCTCTCTTGTGCAGTTCTAGTATTCCTACTGTTGTGTGAAAAGTTAGAGCGGAAAACTGATACAAGAAAAAAATGTTTGGTTTTCAGCTGCATTAGTTAGCCCTCTGATGCCACTCATCAAACAAGCCTACTGATGTAAAAGCAGGAGAGGCAATGGAAACCAATAGCTAGGACAGCCCTTCTGGTGGCAGCCCAGATATATGCCACAATTATCCCAAAGCAATACGGACTAGGACAGGGAGGTGAGGAACTTGATAATGGGGAATTGAGGCGTAACACTTGGCAAAAATTAATAAAGCATCACTCTGCAGCCAAAGTGCACGTCGGCCATGAAAAGCAACCAGCTACCCCGAGTTAAATTTGAAGCACATTGGATAGGCAGTGCAGAGACAACAGTGCTTGTCCCCTTCACTGTGCTTAACATTGAAAACCTAGGAAATAAATGTTCTATCCAGTCCCCTTTCGTTAACATCATATTCAATTAAAATCTGAAATTCCTTCCTGAAATATGAATAAATGTTGATAACATCAAATACATTTCACAGCTGGTAAAAATACTCTCAGCTTTATTTACTGCTCCTATTTACATTCACCACATTCGCAAATATAATACAGGTCTTCTAAAAATCTTCTTATCCAGTTGCTGCTCAGGAGCTTGATTTTTACAGGTCAAGAACTGAAAATAGGTCACAAACCAAAGCACAGATAAAGTCATAATGTAGAGGAGGTAGAGGATTTTACTTCGCTCACTAACGAAGAGCCGTACTGCTCTCAGTAACAAGGATAGTGCTAGGGATGAGCTCTCAGGACAGGGATTTGGGTAGTGCGATATACAGCAAGGTCCCAAAATTTAGTTTACAGGCAGGTGTGCTCCGGGATGCATTTCGGGTGCCCGCAGAAATGGCTTGTTACCGCTTACTGTAAGCAATACTTACTGCTTACCGATTTTCTTATGAGAATAAAAAGCAATTGCTTTTATTATTTATTAATGAATTACAGCTGATCTCCCCGTGATCTGGGACCACCTCAGACGGGGAGCAGGCACCAAGGGGACTTACTGAGCTGCCTTCCTCCCCGACGGCGAGGCTCTCACCGTCCCGTCCCGCTGGCCGCCGCCGAGGGGCCCGGGCGGCGGGACAGGGCATCC
>NW_008823954.1:3404492-3407966 GCF_000699105.1 Pygoscelis adeliae | reverse complement strand
GAAGAGGCCTGAGGTGCAGGGGGGCAGAAGCTGTGCAGCGGCTTCCCTGTGCCTTCTGGTGCTTCTGCTGGCTTGGGCTGTGCGGGGAGAACAGTCGCTTTCCTTCTGTTACGTGTAAACCTTCATCCTTTAAGTCGGGGAATGCAAGCAGTATAAAACATTGCAATAAAGTAAATGCAGTGTTTACACATCCTGTGCGTTTACATCAACAAGGCAATGCCTTCTGCCCTAATTCCTGTTAACCGCAGTACCTACAACCTGGGCTGTAAAAGAGCAGCCGCTCCCGCTTAGTACGCATCCTTCCGTACAGTTGAGGCAGGGTGCAGAGCGCAAGCGCGTGCCTGCAGTGCATTCCAGTGTTGGATCTCCACAGTCCATACTGCGGTAAAATGGCAGTCAGCCAGTTGCTAGTCTGGCTTAGACCTCCCAAATGTACTTAAATGCCAGAAGGGACCAAAGGCACCCGCGTTTTTACTTTAGAAACTGCAAATGCGTGGCAGGTTGGTCAGGCTGCTGTACGCCTGTGCAGGGCTTGATGAGCGTGCACGCTGAGCTGATGCTGCAAGGGTTGGCCATGCACGTTTGTACTTGCACAGTGTGTTTCTTGCTTCCCGGTCATCCCGTGCAGTAAGTCCAACCACTCTGGAAAACTCATAGGAATGTGACTCTCTGCCTGGGAAATCTGTCTGGGCAGAAATCTGGAAACCAACATCTGCTGAATCACTATGACCTACTTGCAGAACTCAAACAACAGCCCGTGATTTGATTTAATTTGACACCTGCCCACATCTCCTTCAAAATTGCAAAGTACAGCTTGAGGAGGCATAAGCAGGCAGCTCTGATGGGTTACACATGGGCCATGAACTAACAGGCACATGAGAGGATACATCTACTTTGGATTCTCTGTCCCTGAGAGGCAGAAGGAGACATTTCCCAGTCTTCCCATTCTTATTGTAGAATACTATAGGAGCCTTCTGTAGAGTTTTACTAGCCCATTTGTGGACCAAAGGTGTTCTGCTCAGTAATCTGTTTTCTACTTGCTTGTTACATTCTGGCAATTACTCTATCACTTCAGTCTCATGGCTACAATAATTTCACAGCATTGCTTTTGTCTAAAATAGGTAGAAGGGGAGGTAGGAGGTTGCACTGAGCTCTGAGTGCCATTGCCAGTGCCACAGCAGGGCTGCAAACACCACAATTCACGTATAGTGTGAATCCTTCTTCCTTGACAACATCTCTAAGAGGAGGCTGCCCTCTTAATTTCTAGCTTCCTTGCCACAGTTCTTCATCTTTCTAGCGCCTGGATAACTGACTCCCAAACAAGCTGCCTTCCAGGTCTGTGCCTCTGCACAAGGCCTGGAGAAGTCCCTGGAGTCCAGAGCCTGGGCAGAGACCACTCAGGGGAGGGAGGGTTAACCTCTTTGCTGACAGCTCGCTGGCTGGTTGCCAGCACCAGCTTGTGACGACCAGCCTGGTGGTGCCAGTGGTTGACCATCCCTGGCTGAGGGGATCAGAGAGTGAAGAAGAGCAGACCTATCCATTGAGTTCCTAGGACGATGTCAGTGGCTGAAGAGAGGAACGAAGGCCCAACAGAAAGGGGAATTTAGACAGAAGCTCAGGAATAACTGTGGTGTTGGAGGTCACGGTCACCTAAGCAAACTAGCTGGACTCCCTCAGCTTCCTCTGTTGTCCATGAAGGCAGGTTCTCCCAAGGAACGATTCAGAGCACTAAATTTTGGATCTGCTTGGATTTGCCCTCTGGAAGGCCTGCTTTTCCTCCATCAGTTATAGAGGGGCTGGTGGAGAGCTCCTTGGCTAAAACAGGAGTCCAAATTGGTTGAGTGTGAATATCCATCCCCAGGATTTGTGTGAATTACAGGCAGGCGTGACTGCCCAGCACCCTGAACCTTGCCCAAAGCAAGTCACAAAGGTGACATGCGGTCACACATGTGGGTGGTAAGTGCACTCTTTTACTGAGCAGAAGAGAGAAGTTGAACCTGCCTCTTACAGTAGTGACATCTTACCATGCACTTTTGGTCTATATAATTATGGAACACCTATTAGCTCCACAAATCGTCTCCAGGACTAAACACTCCTGGGAGTTTTGCTGGTTGCTGCCACAAGACAAATGCCATCACCTCTATATCAGCAATATGTGTTATGGTTGTATCAATTTGTACATGAAATGGGGGTGGGGTGTCACTGCTTCTTAACACATGTAGGAAAGTTATTTCCTCCCTGCCATAATCACATCCCAGGTATACAACCCCCTCTAGAGTCAGACCCTGCATCTTCAGCACTGGAAAGCAATGTGTATGTTTCTCCCTGTAACGAAGATGGTCCTGAGATGCATGCAGGTGTGGAACATCTGTCCTATGCTATTAAAATGTCTGAAAGAAATTAAGTCTCTGAGAAAAGAGATTTGAACCATACTGTTCCCCTACTTATGATGAGTGAAAATTGTGCACTTAAAGTAACCATAGTTAGAGTACTACCGTGTGCCGCAAGAAAACGTCTGTAATATGGGCAGATCATGGGAAAAATCCTGAAACAGGCCTTAAAAATTATTCTATTTTGTAGGCTGAAAAGTAATATTAACTGTCCAATATCCTGGTATTTCCAGAATTGCTTTTTTGGTTTCCCAAAATGCCAGTTGAATGATCAGATTTGCCTCCCTTGTATAATAATAGTCTCTGTAATCTAATCACAAAACAAATAAAATCAACCTTATGCTCTTATTTCAATTATTTGCTTTTATTTCTACCATTATGGTACTTCAAAATCATAATCTCAGTCAGAATCATGTTGCATTAGGTGCTGTATTTAAGTCCACCCCTACTTTAGACAGGTGAACAGGAGAGGCAGGGAGGACAGGGATAGGAGGCAGGAGTGACTTTGCCCGGAGGATGGAGTGGCAGAACTGAGAATGGAAACTGTGTCATAAATCTGCCCTGCCCACCGGGCATCATTGTCCCCTACAGGAGCTCCAAAGTGAGCTGCTGAGCTGGCAGGGGGAAGTTCACAGCCTAAACTTTAGTCTGGGGTCTCCAGGAACCTTTGGATACCTCTGGTGAGAAGTTATGTATTGCTATATTCTTTCTTGTAAAAAACGTTTGTGTTGGTAGCAGCTTGATTTCAAATGTTTCCTTTAAACTTTACATTTCTCTGTCTCAGTCTTAATTTGTTCCTGAATGAATCAAGGACGGTGGGATTTCAGGATGAGTGCATTAAAGCTTTGTTTGATATTACAAAAATTGTTCTTCACAAATAGTTCATTTGTTTTTAAAGTGTCTGTGCTATCTTTCCTTAGAAGAGTTTTATGTGCATTTGCACGATGGAGTGGTAGGTACTATTTTGAGATTCTTGTGTAGACTTTAAGAAAAAGGTTTTTGTCATGTTTTTCTTTAATGTTATTTCTTCTACAGTGACACGGCTCTCCACAGTGCTTTGGGTTTGCTACTTATTTACCTAAAA
>NW_008823954.1:3386527-3404465 GCF_000699105.1 Pygoscelis adeliae | reverse complement strand
GTGGAACAGCTAAGAGAACAGGGGAAATAAGAATTAACTTTTAAAGGTTTCCGCTGCTGTTGTCAACACAGGGAACAGAACGGCCACAAGATGGTAGCAGTCTGTAAGGGAGGGCCAGGAGATGGCTCTCAGCTTTGCTTATTGATCCAAGGAGGGAAATACTGCCTGTGTGCGTTATGCCATACAGTGGAGCATTTGCAGTGTTCAAGCAGAGTTACTGTAGATGTATTTTCTGTTAACGTGTATTATGTCAATTTGAGGTAATCTTGTGTGAAGTAGAACAATGGGGGATAACACCATAGCATCTCTCTTGTCAGCTGTAAGGCCCCATAGGCTGGCAGCATGTGACTTGGCCAAGGATGCCAGGTGCAAATCCATTTTAAAATTGCCAGTGTAACCTAGCATCTGGGCTTGTGCCTGAGGCTCTGGCTGGCCGGTTCAGTCCACCTGCTTTTCGGGCTCTCCTAATGGCATCCAGAATGGCACGGACCCAGGTTGCAAAGCGCTGACCTCCTACGTACTCCTCCTGCCAGCTTGGTTCGGTTCAGAGTAATGTAACGGGTTAACTTCACACTGCCTGACTTTGTGAGGGATCAGACATTATCCACCCACCCAGGGCTGACATAAAGTTCGTGTTAATAGAAAAAGACAGTGAAAACTCCATCATGTGCTCTGTCTGATTTGACAGAAACGCCGTCATATGCCCACACGTGATCAAGATTAAATTTGTGCTGCTGATCTGGCAGTGTGCAAACCTCTATTAATGTGTATGAAACCACAGTTTTGGGCAAAAAATTTGCTTTTATTTCTGCTGCTCCTGCTATGAGAGAAAAGAAGAGAAAGGGGAGCTTCTGACAGATTACTGGGGCGGACAACTGCAGGGATCATTTTGGTCTGGGTTACAATTACCAGAAAAGATATAGGAGATTGTTCTGTAAACTGTTTCACTGTGAATTCTGGGAGAATTTAATCCTTTCTTGATGCATGAGAATTATGGGAAGGTGTGTGAGGACTGGCAGCACTAACCTATTTCTACCCTGTATCTGCTCTACATCATACTTGAGTGAAGTTTTTGTGTGTAAGCAGGGCTTAATATAAAGGCAACTTGAATGTTACAAGATTATAAGGTTAATTTAACTCTGCAATGAAGATAAGCCCTGCATTTCTTGCTGCACTTCTACGTACAAATGCTAGTTATACTGTGAATAGCAAGAGTTTCATTTAGACGTGGTGCTCAGACATGAATGCTCAGACACTTTGCAGCATGCAGTTTAAATCTTTTAAAGCAAAGAAAAAGGATGTTAGTACTAGTATGGCCTCACATTCATTGTCATTTGCTTACGGAGAGCCATAACCAACAGTCTGAACTGTTGTTTCCTCCATGGAGTCCACCTTTACTCTTGTGCAAGTTTTTCTCCTCAGTGCTATTGATTCAAACACCTATTAATTGCTCAGGAAGACTCTGTCCCTGGAGGCAAAGAAGGAGTGAAAAATTGTCGCTTAGTGTTGCACAAAATGAAGTCATAGTTTGTATTAGGTCCCTTTCATCCAGTGCTGCAAACATGCACACATGCTTTAAATTTCTCTCAGTTTCTGTAGGACTATTCTTAGCGGTACGGTGAAATGTGCTTATGTTAAATACGCTACAGAGGAGTTTCAAAATAAATCATGTCCTGAATTGACCTGATTCCCTTCATTGTTGTTTTCCTTTGGCTGTAATACAGCTTATGGAGTGATAAAATGCAGCACTGAAGGTAACGGTCTAGTTTGTTTCTCTCTGATACAATCGTTGATACATTTTTCTATTTCTGACTTATTTTCCATGTTTTCCTTTGATTCCATAATTCTCAAAGGTGCATCCTCCATTTTACAGAAAGCAAACTGTTGAAGAATGTATATTCCAGCTACTTTTAGCTAAATAAAAATGAGATACTCTCTGGATACTTATACAGCTGGCTCACTTACGGGATTTAGCAAATCTCTATGAATTTTTACAGGTATTTGAGAAGCTCTTAGTTAAGCAAGCTCCTTTAAATCCAGTTATTTCCGCTTTGTTTTTTTCTGTTCTCTCCAGATATTTTCTTCTCTCAGGCCATCTCATGAGAGTCACATCCCTAGCTGCCAATACCGATTCTTGTGTCCATGCTTGGGTTTCTTTTTTTTTCCTTTTCCCAGCTCCAACTTTAATAAGCCTGCTGGGCTTTCTTTGAAGATTTCATCTGCAGCTGCAAATAAACCCTTGTGTATCTCTGATGCTTCTATTCAAATTAAAAAAACAAGTGACCTTGTTTTAAAGACTGAACAAAGAGCTCTTGATGATACATGGAGATGGGTACTTAACACACACCTGAACTCAAACCTGGAGTACAGAAAAAGTAAACAAATTTTTAAAATTTTTTCTGCCTTCATTAACAAATTGCTCTGAGCCTGTTGTAATGTTTAAGTTCCTTCCTGTGTTTACTGAGTTAAAAAGGAGTTCTGTATTTTTTTTCATTAGAGGGGGTGTGTTTCTTTCCTGTTTTCCCCCAAACGATCTTGTATATATAAAAAAAGTTCTCCCACATACTTGGGGAATATTTCTAATACTTTGTTACCTCATTCTGTTTTAAAGCCTTGGCTGAAGCTCTTGAGACATGTTGAAACAACCTGAGATCACCCAAAAGAAAACCTGAAATGTCATGGTACAAACTTGGCCTTGCAATGTCAAAAAGTTTGCAAACAACAATATATGCCCTGTTCTGAGGCAATCCTGTTTTAACACAAGTGCTTCCCAAAATCATGTTACTGTGTTCCAGCACAACCCCTTGAGAGAAATGGGCGATGGTGAGACCCCCCCAGAAATGATTGGGAAAAAAAAAAGTCAGAGAAAATAGGTGGTGACCATGCATGGATCTTACTGCTCCTGCACATGTTCTCCAGGGATAGGGAGTGTCTTTTTATTATACGGTTGTACAGTGCTTAGCACAGCAAAGCGTTGAACCCAGCTAAGGGGTTTTGGATGTTTTGGGAATGCCAGTCAAAATTGTGCTATTTAACCAATGGTTATTGCCATGCTTTGAGAATTTGGTTTGTTCCCACAGGTTTTATTTTTAACCACATTCCCCAGCTACATATTGGTGTGACTGTCACTGCCGCTGTCCTGCCAGGATTGGTCCTCACTGCATTCTGGACTATTTTATTTTTGAATTCCGAGCATGACACTCACCTCTAATCACATGCAAATGTCTGCATCTGAACTAGGCACCTTAGATTTTCTCCCTTGTCCACAGAGGTTTAGTCAATGTAGCTGAGTCTAGGGTACGACTCATCTCACACTGAAGCAGATGCCTGTGTTTGGTTAGATGAATACCTCCTTCAACTCCAGTGGGTTTATTGACTAGATCCCCCTTGGCAGCCGTGCTATAGATACCTAAAGGTAGGAGAGATGAATCCCATCCTTAGAGACCTCTACTGTGCTGCTGGTATAACTAAGCATAGAAAGCTGATGTATAGATGTTGGCTAATCAGATCCCAGTCAGAGGGCTGGGGGCTGCAGGGACTGTGTCCCTGGCCCAGCCAAAGGGGCTTCTGTAAGGCTTTTCCCTATTTTGTGAATCTGTCATAACCAGGCCCACAGATTCGGCCACATCTGCGGCACAACGTGAACTCCAGATAATAATCTTTCTCTCTTTTCCCCTCAGCCACATCTTCCCTCCCTGCCTGCCCTCTCCTGCCCTTCCCTTAGGCTAACCTCTGCTGCTGTTCCCAGTGCTCACACTGCCTTCTACCCAGTCTGCCAGTTTTTCATTGTTTTTTCACTGGACATTTTTCACTAGTATCTTTCTAACTATAGGGACAGCAGAAGTAAGAGAAATTCCTTCTGCAGCTTTTGAAATAGCTTAAGACATAAGACAAGCTGCACTGGGCCAGCCCCATGGTTCACATACCTGCCATCATGTTTCTGATAGCTGCCAATAATGAACACTGGGGGAAAATGCAGGGCAAGCCCACAGTGGTACTTTCAACCTGCGGAGGTCTGGCTCAAAGGTTTTCGAAATCAGAGACATTATCTTTGAATCTAAATACAAGAACTTTCATAAAGAAGGTAGCAATGTTGTAGTGGGTCTGAGGTTGACATGTCTAATCCCCCCTCTCCCCTCCTCACCCTCGACTGGGCATTGCTGGCTGTGTGGCTGTTTTGTAAACATGGGGTTTATTTACAGGAACCAACTCAATTACTTTTTCTCATTTTTAAAAGTGAAGTAATAATTAATTTTTCCTTAGCTATAACCTCCCTAGAAATTGGCTATAGTCAGAGAGCGGAGAAGCAGTTAATGAAAGCATTAAAGGACCTTGTGGCAGGCCAGTGCTAGCAGGGCTGATGCATCTCAGTGTCAGTACAGAGTCAGTGACTTTGAGACTTGCACTAAAGATTGCCCCTGATGTCATCCAGGACATGGACCCACTGGGATAACCAGGCTCTGAAGAGCCTTGTGACTTAGGAAGACCTCTGTAAGGTGCAGTCCAGCCAGAAGTCTTCTTTAGCTCAGAGGGTACACCCCCGTATTGTAAAAATAAAGGCTGATCGTAAGCAACATTGTGACACCAGTGCTGGGAGGAACAGTGACCAACTTTCCAAAATGGCACAGAAATAGGGGGGGCAGAGGGAAAGGCTGATGGAGGAAAATGCTCTGGGGAGCATGGGGAGGGAAAAATTGAGACACCTGTTTCATGAAAAGGAAGGTGGCCCGACAGTATATGCTTACTGATTGCAAGCTCTGATCCTACAGCACTGCATCAATAAACCAGAGCATTTAGAGAACAGCTATCCTAAATGACAGTTAAGAAGCATGAGCCTGAATTTACATTTCCACAGCATGCAGTGATAGCCTAAAGCCAAACCCTCTGAAGCTAATCCAGTGGTTTGCAGTCTGCTTTCCTGCCTAACTCAATCTGGGAATGATGCCAAGCGGTCCCCTGGTGGAATGGCAAATAAATTATTTTTCTATGGCTTCTTGTACCTGCTACATTTCTAATGTACCATCCCTAATATGGGCTGTTTTATGCTACTGCACAAAAACATGGAAAATATTTTGTTATTTGCTCATTTATTTCTTTATGCAAGCTTGTTGTCTAGAGGTGATGTGGTCTGTGTAAAATACTCAGCATCCCTCCAGTGATTTCTGGACTAGCACATAGGTGGCATGTCTGTATTTCATAGCTCAGATGTCCTGGAGCTAGCTCCAGTTACAGTTGGAATATCTGAGCAGTGCTGTGCTGAGATAGCAGTTTGGATCTAGAGAACAGTACAGCAGTTTCACTAGTGACTCTATTTCTCTGCAGGGACAATTAGCTGGCCAGGCTGCTGTGCTGAGGTGTTAGGCCGTTTCCCAATCCAGAGCTATTTTGGTGGGCATTAACTCTGCGATCTTTGCACCAGACTCTGTTGTACCATGCAGGTATGCTCTGTTGCCTGTTTCTGCACCAAACAGATCCGTGATATAACAGGCAACATGACAAATATTAACCCAGCAGAAGTTATTTTTGTCAGTCTGTTGCAAGAGAGCTGTACCTAGATTATGACAATATGGGGTAGATCGGGTGATGCTTAATGAGTCGAGAAGATCCAGAGAGACTGGGTAAATCAGCAGAACAGACCTATAATGCAGAAAACAAACAGTTCAATAATGTTCCTACTTTTAAGATGAAAGCAAAGCCTCTTGACTCAGTGAAATAACAACAGCTCAGATAAAGTAGCACTAGAAAGGTGATGAAACCACTGCACTAGCTTTAAGCTATCTGGCAGGGATGCTGCTGAGGAAATTGGTGCAGCAGCAAGAATTCTGCATGGTCTGCAAAATGCTGCTGAGAAGATATATAGAACCACCACAGTTTCATGCTTCAGCCAGTTGAAACACTTATAATCCAGAAAGTGGTATGTATGAAGCAGGTTCCTGCTCTTTAAGTGGGTTCATAGACTTCTGTAGACTGCCTCCAATGTTGGATATGTCCTTTATCTTTTTCCAATATGTTTCCAAATATTTTCTAATGAAGTGTGAGTTCCTGCCCATCAAATTAAAGCATAGTGACAAGCATGTTACTTGCCTTGGTTGTTTTTCCTGGACCCTTTAGAAATAGTTCGTGGAGTCCCTAGGGACTGTAGACCACAGGCTGATAATCACTCAGTAATTCTCTTTCCTGGTGCCTTGCAGATTCCTGTGACGCAGCATCTCTTTCAGCAGAAAGACCAGGGTGATGCATTCACAAATGCAGTCATACCTTATTTGAGACAGAAGGCATATTTTTTAGGTCAGGACAGTGGGGTATGCATGGCAAAAAGAACCTGGTAGAGAACAAAAGGGCTAAGTGACATTTAGTGTATGATATGAATTATTTTCTTCATTTCTTTTTGCATTTGAAACTTTTCTTTGGGAGGTGAGGTGAGGTGAGAGGTAAGTGAGTTTATAGGGTAGAAAACACTGGTTAGACTTACTCTGCTGTGGCTAGTTTTATTTTTTTTTTCATTTTGGCTTGGGGTTAGGAACAATCTGTGGCTGTTTCTTTCTTCTTCAATTGTATTTTTAACTTTTGGCAAAGTCACACAGTCTTGAAGATGCTTATTTTTATAGATTTCAGAAAATAAAATAAATAAAACCAAGCTATTTGTATCTCTATGTTTGTGTCATTCAAAGTCATAACTATGACTTTCACTGGTCAAAACAGGACCCAACAGCTGTTTTTCTACAGCTGTGGAGAGCTCAGATAATACTTGATAGTGCTAAAGGTACAGTATATTTTCCCAAAAGCCCTCTGTCTTTGCTTCTAGTAAGAGAAAGTTCTTATTTATGGGACAGCTGCCAAAAGATGAAACTCATGTTATAAGACTGCTTTTTTCCAAGTAAGTCCGTACCAGCAGCTGGCATTTCCTAGAGTAGAAATCACTGCTTCCATGTAGGGGGAATTTATCCTGAGATACACACACATAATTGTGGATGAGTATCCTGGCCCACTCTGTGCTGCTCCTAGCCCCAGACACTATGGTATTGCTCCTCTCCTGCATGGGGGGGTGGGTGGTGGGGGGCAGCAGGGCTCCCTGTGCTCTGCATTCCGATGTCAGGTATTACTAATCCCATGGTTCCTCTTCCGTCAGCTTCTGAAAACTCTCTAAATGTTTCTATGGATGAGGCACTTCCCTGTGTTTCAGTGTCAGTAATGGGAAGCTCTGTTTGGGGATGTTGCGTGCTGCCACGTGCCAGCTGTGGCTTTGCAAGCCAACTGTTGTGCTGCTGGGCAGTTCCGGCAGTGTATTTTGGAAGGCAAAAGCTACTCTGGCTCTCCTTTCCCCACTTTCAGCTGGACTTACAGGGCAACAAGAAAGTGGATAAAGGCTGGAAGATGGCAAAGGGCAGTGGGATGGGACAGTGATGCTGTGTCAGGAGGGTCTTCCCTTGGCACAGCCTCACTCAGAATGATTTTGCATCAAGGCCTGAGAAGCATGGGCTGGTAGGGCAGAGGTTTTAGGGCTCTGTTTTTACAGCCTCTTAACGAATGCCATTGTCATAAAAGGAGCTTTCTGGTATTTCTGGATCTAAAAAGTCCAATACAAATTTAAGTGGGAAAACATACTGAAGTCACCCTTATTTTCTGTATTTATAGCTCCAGTTCTCACAATACACCACAGACATTACTGTCTAACCATACAAGGCTGTGTCCTCAATAAGGACATCTCTGTGTTAAGGAAATTCCCCTTGAATTTGGCGTGACCAGGAGCTGAGTGCCCAGCACTGTGAGCAGAGGGGGAGTGGGGCACAGTGACCCTTGGATGAACAGCAGGCAGAACCAGTACAACCATGTGGGGAGCCCCAAGAGAGCAGGACGTGTTTGCCAACCACCATCATCATCCTCCAAAAGGAGCTTAAAGGAGGCAGTTGTGTACAGGGTGTGGGGAGTGAGAATTGGAGAGGGTGCCCACTCACACGCCTGAAGCCTCGCCACCTCCAGTACCACAACAAAAACAATGCCAGGTCAGTCCCAGTCTGTGCTTATTGGTACCGACAGCAAATCCAAGGGGTGGCCTTGCTACTGCAGCTGGGCTTTGCTCTGAGGGAATAGGGGTGTTCTGGCTGCCTTCTTGTTAATTAAACCTCTTTTTTTTTTACAAATAAAAAATTAGCATCTCTCTGTTTTGATCCCCACAGGGATCTGCAGTTCTCCCTCTGATTGAGCTATGTCAGGTGTGAACCCTGCCTGCTGGACCCACTTACCCCATCTGAACATTAAGCACCCAGTTTCTGTCCTAGGAGTGTCTTGCCAGTGGTTCTAAGGCAGTAATTCCCCACCATAACCTTGCTTTGGGTAACCCATAAAAAGTAATATCCTAGGTTAAAATATGAGTGAGCATGAACCAGTGTCTTCTGGTTTGCCATAGCTGGCTAAAACGTTAAACCAACAAACTACCTTGCGTTCTCTAAAATGTTCCTCCTTGCTAGTTACCTCATGAAGGCTAAAAACTTTGCATCTCTTTTCATAGTAAAGTCCTCGTCCCCATTGTTTCAATGAGCTTAGCTGGATTTTACTGCTGGGATGAGCTGCCGACTCTTGGAGGAGCCCAAGGTTAGTACTGTGAATGGTGGTGCCTCAAAAAACAAATGTGGAAAAAGACCGCTTGCTGGAAGAAAACACAGTTCCTTGAAACAGGGCACACAAGAACACCTTGAGCTTCTCCTAAGGACCTGGAAAACTGGTCTTGTGCCCAGTTGCAGGAAGTGTATGGGGACTTCTGGGAGCAAGGTCAATTTTCAGCGTCAGAGGTTCTGATCTTGTTGTGTAGGAGAAGGCTGTGAAGTGTATTTTTTTATCTTGAAACTACTGGGAGAATGCAGTAATTGAAAAGATTATTTTATCTGCCCACAGGAACTTTACTAACCCAACTTCCAGTAACTTCTAATCTCCACCACGTCCTATCTGACTTCTGGAGATGCTGCTCTTAAGTAACACTGACTTAAAAGAAAAACCAACCTCCCACTGTCACTTATTATAGTGTGTTGTAAGTATATTTAAAGGCACCTCACCTCTCTAGGTGAGAAAGAATTTAGAGCTTTTAGTATTTGTCAAGCAACGTTGTTCTAACCTGAAACCCATCATTTGCTGTTGATTACAACTGGCCAATGGATGACCACAGCATCCTCTGCTTTGGAGCACCAAGAGAGGTAGGAAAGCTTTGCTTTTGTTGGTATAGTACTACTGTTTCTTCCAAGGCAAGTATTGGGGAAACTTGCAGGTGACAGCAAGCAAAGTGAGTTGTTTTTTTCTGTATTCTGAGATAAGCAAAAGGTGACACTTCTATTTATTTCTCTATTAGGTATGAATGGGTTTATTGTATGAACTCCTTGCCTAAGGGTTCCGTAGATAGTAATGGTTTCTATAGGTTCAGAAAGTGTCTGGACTGAGTCATGAAGGAAAAATTTCAGAGAGCTATGAAACACAAAGACATCAACTCTGCCTCAGGATGTCCTTGAATGCAAATCACTGGAAGCTACTAGATTATCTTAGTGACGTGCTGTTACATATTGCCGCCTTCTTGTATCTTCTCATTTGCATCCATTACTGGCCACAGCTGGAGACAGAGTACTGGGTTTGAGGGACCTTTGTCTGATTTGGTAGAGACACTTCTACCTTCTTATGCTTTTTTGACTGTTTCTGATTTAAATTAGACATGCAGAAGACAGCAGTGAAGCCCTATTTTGTCTGTCCCATAGCAACGGGCTAGAAATTGTGCAGTGCCTGTGTCAAACTCAGTGACATTGGTATAACATACGTGCCAGTCTCCATTTTTTTCAGACTTATGTATGAGTATAAAGGCTGTCATATTTAAACACAGTTCTTGCTCATGGGCTCCCACCTGTGCACCCGTGGGTAAGGATGGGTGATAGACTGTCAAAACCAGCTGAGATCATCCTAGTGACATCCTGTATATCTCTGACTTGAAAACTTCTCCAGCAGTCCTGCACAAGAGCTCTGAACTGCCTGAGCCACAGATGTTAGCCACAGCATATCTATCCTCCATCCTGTCACACAGTCTTGGTTTGAAGACTACAGGGCACAGATCATGTGGAAAGTTGTTTCTGACGTTCATTATTTCCTCTGTCAGAAATGAGCAATGTGGTTTTTATCTGAATTTGTCAAACACTAGTTTCCAGCCACCAGATCTGATTTTACTTTTGCTGCTTGAAAGAAAGACTCATCTCCTATCAGAAACCTGTTCCTATGAAGACATTGCTGGGTCTGATCAAATGGCTTTTTAACCATCTCTTTAGTAAACCAAACAGGGGTTATGGATCCCTGATGGAAAGTAATGAAGCCATTTCGGGTTACTGAGCACTGCTCAGCAGCTGAGCTGCAGCAATGAGTTGGACTTGTGCTCTGAGCTTGCTGCAAGCAGAAAGGATACAAGCAAGCATAAGCCACTGTGTACTGTATTTTATTTGGCAATTGGAGCAGCCAAAGAGGTCACCTTCTCGAACCCAGTCAATGAGCAGTAACTTTTAAAGCTGCGGCAACCCCCTTGCTTTGGATGTATGTCTGAACCCTGAGCTAATTTACCCCCCCCGTGCTCATTCAGTGCCTCATCACAAAGCTCGAGGGACTGAAGGGGCCATGGAGACAGATTTCTCTTCTCGTTTTTAAGCAGTGTCAAAGTGAAGACACATGAAGGGCAGTGAATGGTTTGCGCACTGTTGTGTAGCCCCTGGCCACAATTCCAGTTTGAAAGCAAGCCAGAAGGCTTGTACTATTAGGACCACTTGGGACCTTTATTTGGGGCTCAGAGAGAAATTCCAGGCGGTCCCCACAGTATGACTTTTCTGTCCTTCAAAAGAGGTGATTTAAAATTTGCTTTGTAATTAAATTATTATAACTAGCAGCAATTTCCTCCTGCTTGCAATTTAGTTCATATTAAATTTATCTCTATCACTTTTGTCTGCATGAACTTGGGAATCTTGTTTTTAATTGACTCATTTAGATAGATCAAGAGATAAGGTTCTTCTGGGAGTAGGCACCCGAAGGCTCCAAACTTCTCATGTTGAATCACTGTATCAGCCTAGGGCCAGGGTAGTGAGGGTAAGGAAATATTCCTTCCTGCAGAGTTTATCAAGAGCATCTTGGGATCAGGGTAGATAATTATTCAAGCTAAACACTGCTTGAAGATCTTGTGAATGCATATTTTATATACATAGAAAAGCTACGTGTTAGAAGGATATAAAACAATAGCACTTTTTGAGTCAAGTAGTTCACTGGTTTGCAGCGGGTTGGTTTTTTTTGGAGCCTGATCCAATCCAAAGCCTGTGGAAGTCAGTGGAAAAACTCCAAAGAGACTCCTGGCTTTAAGTCAAGGAATTAAGTTGTATGTCTTAGTGCCATAGGATATTAATGCACTAAAGAGCTCATTAAGATTAAAAATGGGATTAGGTATTACCATCAATGAATGCAAAGAGGTTACATGGCTGGGATAAAGCTGCAAAGCTTTATTCTGCCTTTCAGGGAAATGGCCTCAGACTGGAGCCGATAAAAAAAATTATATATTGTAGCATTACATACCATGAGGTGCATCTTGTATCTTCCAAAGTGGAGAAAACCAGCACTAAAGGTAGGATGTGGAACTAAAATCTTACTTTTTTTTTTCCAAGAAGCAGTTCTTGCTGATCAGTGAAATGCAAATGTCTCATGTACTTCCATGCTGTTTCTTTTGAGCCTTAGATTTTTGCTTTTTTTATATTTATTTTTCCAAATGAGCTTTTGGTTGCAGTTGCTCCCTTAGCCCCTAGAGAATCAGCAAAGGACCCCCGGTGCTGCAGGGAAGAAGAGAGGAGAGGAGAGGAGAGGAGAGGAGAAGAGAGGAGAGGAGAGGAGAGGAGAGGAGACCTGGGCTAGCTGCTGTCAGTGGGAGCAGATGGAGGAGGTAAAAGGCTTTACTGAAATGCATTGTCTGGCAGAAAAGAAAGGTGAAGCACATGTTAGGAAGCAGAAATGGGAGGAAAGAGGGGCAGGGAGGATGACGGAGAGGGGGAGCAGACAGTGTAGTGCCAGGCACCATGATGGGGGCACACAGATGACATGTGGGGATCAGGCCCCCCATGCCTCAGCTCGACGAAGGGTTGCTGAGGACTGCCACTTACTGCATACATGTCTGCACTGCGCTTTTGTAGTGCATGGCGAGTGGGAGGCCGTTGCTACTAACTTTGCTCTCTGATGGTAAAGCAGTCCTGCGGCAGCAGGAGGTTGCATGGGCTGTCTGGCGCTTGCTGAGGGCAAAGGGCAGGTACAGACACCTTTCCCAGAGGGCTCACTGGGTGCTAACGGGGGTGTGGGTCTGAGCCAATGGTCCCTACTCTTCTTTTTTGGGTTTTTTTTTGTTTCCACTGAGAAATAATAACTCCTGACAGGTAACGGGGAGCAGGGGTGAAAGCTCAGCTCAGACGTTTTTATTCTGTCATATTAATGTGTTTCTACTTCTTCACTGGCTTGTTTGTGTCTTGTTATCAGAAACTTACAGATGGCTGCTAAACAGAGCTACCTGCATATTTAACTCTGATATTGCAATGACTGAGCATAGATTTCATATGAAAAACAAACTTACTTTCTATACATCACTACTGTATATCGTGAGAGAAAGTAGTGATGGTGATGGCCCAGTGTGACTGCCCTGCCTCCTGCAGGAACTATGCCTGATCCATACCAGATGTTCTCTGCAGGGGATTCTCGGATGCTTTCTACACTCCAGTCACAAATGTCCTGAGCCACTTCCCATGGGACAAGAGGCCAGCTTTCCCAAGGAAGGCATTTTTTAGGACTTCTTGATAACAGCTACTTAAAATTTTGCTGTCTTGTTATGTTCAGATAGATTTTCCTTGGGTCATCCTAGCTAATATTTGTCCTCCTTTGTTATCTATACCCTACAGCTACCTCCAGATGGGAATCACAACTCCACCTGGCTGTTTCAGGGGGCTGTGCATGCTGGAGCAAATTCCCTGCTGCCTGTGGATCCTTACTCCTCCTTTCTTCATCTTTCTATCTGCATGTGTCTTTCGTCTCCCTCCTCCTTCTACATTAGCTCAAAATCCTTAACAGTTTATCAGCCTCTGTCCTCAAAATGCCTAGAACTGAATGCAGCTTTCTGGATGCAGATGCAACAGTATTAAGTTCCTCTCAGGTTTCTCATAATATAGCTCCTTGTGGTACTATTTCTGCATAGGTAGCTTTAGTCCAAAATTGCTTCATTTGCTGACCATATTTCATTCCAATTTCATTGCTGACTTGCTTTCCCCTTGCTCTTGCCTGTGACTGGTGCTTGCCAGATCTTCTACATTAAGATTTGTGTTTGAAAGGACTGTTCACGGATGCCTCCATCTGCGTGTTCCTCATCCCAGCTGTCCATATGTGACCTAGCCATGTACTGACATTTTCAAGACTGTTTGTGCTGCATCTCCACTGTCCCCCCCTTGTTACTGAAGTTCAGTATCCACAGGCTGGAATAACACACTGGCTTGGAGATCAGGATTATTACTAATTCATTAGCTCCCAGTGATGTATTTACAAAGTGCCTAGCATGGAAAGACCTTGATCCCAGTGAGGGTTTCTGGTAACACTGCAGTTGCTAAAGCCAGATCTAACAGTGCTAGTTGTTTCACATGTGGTCAGCCTGCTGTTATTTTTCTTCCTTTACTTTCCGACCTGCAGCCAGCTCCCCTGGTGCAGACAGATGCAAACTTGCTATGATCATGACAGCAGCTGCCTAGATAGTAAGATGGCTGTCTGGTGTATAGGTTCAAGCTGACTTGTATCCAGCTAGCTTATGAGATGAGCAGATGAGCTTGCTTTCTCCTTGTGCCTAGAGAAACCAATGCGGGGTTTTGATAAAGCAATGTGAGTTTGTGCCAAAGGTCACTTGGTGGGGCAGAAGCTTCTGTATGGCTGAGGAACTGGCCCTGTATTCCATCTGTCTATAACCTGCTGTGCCCCTCCTCACCCTCTGTAAGCCTACATAGATCACACTTCCAAGGGATGTGTGCTAACAGCCTACATTAGAGGGGGTGTTAACAGTCCTGGGATTTCCATCTTTTACACCTTCTGATGTCCTAACCAGATGTGAGGGGAAACAAAACACAGGTTATTGAGTTCTTTTTATGGGTCTTCTCCTAATAATGCAAGCTACAGGTTCTCCCACTGATTTTATTCCTGGTTACCTACTCTGTCACCTGTGGTTACATGGCCGTTGTGGTGGTAGTCTGGAGCAACCCTTGCTCCCACATTTTGATGTGTTTCTTTCCAAGCTCTCTTTTTTCCTGGATGGTTGTGCTGCTTCAGCCACTGTCTCTCAGATGGAGCAAGGTCTTTTGTAAGGGAAAAAGTTCAACTTGCTCAGTGGATGCCCCTTCTAGATAGTTTGTGCCTTGTGTGGATGATTTTCTTCAGTACCATGACAGGCTTGGAGCTCCTGTAAGTACTCCCTGGCCATTTGCCATACTCTGTCTGGCAACCAAGCACCACACAGCCACTCGCTCACCCTCTCCCTGCTCTGTTGAGATGGGGGAGAGAATCAGAAGAGCAAAAGTAAGAAAACTCATGGATTGAGATAAGAACAGTTTAATAATTGAATTGAAATAAAATAAACTACTACTACTACTACTACTACTACTACTACTAGGAAGAAAATTAACTCTATCCCAGCCAAAACCAGAACATTATGCACTTTTCCTGTGCTCACCACTGTCCTGGCCAAGGTCTCAGGGTACCAGAAGTCTTCTCCACTCCCAGTGCCCCCCTGACTAAAGTCATAGTCTTCATGGGTAATGTAGTTCATTTATTTGTGTTGTATCCTTGGTTTGCCCAGCCATCCAGACAGCCTGGTGTATGTTGCATATGTGCTGGTGATTGCTATGCTCAGCCACTTCATTTACAGCCTCAGAAATGTGAGAGGCCCTCAGAAAAATGCTGGAGGCAAGAAAGTGTTTGAAAATACCTGAAGGCAATGAGCCTTCATAGTGAAAGTATCCATTTCATCCAGCAAGAGCAGCAAGGGCCAAAAATCTCACCGCAGTTATGCTAAACTTCAAGAAGGGGAACCACATAAAAAATGAGAGAACTTGTTAAAGATAAGCTAAAAGTTGCAACTGACAGAATTCAATCCTTATGTCCCCCCAGCACAGGGGCTTCAGCCATCCCACCCCCTACAGGTGCCATACACCCTGGGAGCCGTAAGCGCTCCCTGCATTGGGCAGTCAGGACAACCTCTGGAGGTGCAGGTGCCCAACATCAGGGTACTAAACTAGGCCCAGCTTTAACAGCCCTGGCAGCACTATGGGGTCTGGGAGTAAGATTTCAAAGTTAAGCAGTCCAGTATGAGCAAATGCCAGAGCTGATCACATTCATAAGCATGTGATACTATCTTTAATTTTAATTGCATGATCTTCTGTTCTTTTTTTTTTTAATCTGTCTATATTGAATCACAGTGATGCTGAAACAGACTGTTGACTGGAATAACCTGCCCACCCTGAGTGATGCTCAACAAGTCATTCCTGTGAGGCATTACATAAATGCTCTCAAAATACATATGCATTGTTCCTCGGACCTCCAAGCTGAGGCCCTGGATCTTACTGTCTGAGTGAGATCAGGCTCAGAGAGAGTGAGACTCACTAATGAGTATTCATAGTTGCAACCACAACCAATGACAGTTGTATTTTAAACACCAAGACATAATGTTAAGTACTCTCAAAAATCAGGCACTGGAGACATAAAGGTTGGATACTTGGATACTCTTGACATTAATTTTTCTAACTCTCAAGATCCCATATAAAAGATAGAAAAATGCCCCACAAAACACAGAGGGATATTGTCAGAGTACATTTTTTAGTCCACACCATATTGACCAATACCACAGGAGAATGTGATAGTGGCTTGATACTGAGTGAGGTGCTGATTTGCAAACTGTTGGAGAATGGGAGTCTTACACTGAGCATCTTCAGATCTCACAAAGAACCCAACTTACACTGAAGATTTTTATTTTTAAATTGGGATTCCTGAGGTGATTTAGATATATTGGGGGAGGAAAAGCAAGACAAGTGCTTCTCACTTTTCCCAAGGTTCTTTCTTCTTTTCTTGCAGAGATTTAGGTTTATTTAACTTTCTCACTACAGCCAGAAACTGAGGTGAGTGAGGATGGGACTCATCTTTGAGGGCACTCTGGGCATGATATAGAATTTTCCAGGCATCAGCTAAAGCCAGCTTTAAAGTTGGTGCTATTAAATAGCAGTGACCATGTGAAAGGATGTTTCTCTAGCTTTCAAAGTGCTGTTGGAAAAGGATTTGTAAAAAGCCCCCCCCCCCAATGACTCCTGGCTAACTTATATTTGTGTCTCACAGGATAGAGAGCATTCAGAGACAAAAGACTTTCAAATAGACACTCAGTGATGAGGTGCAAGAAAAAAGCTCCAAAGATGGCACAAAAGAAAACACTTTCTAAGGCTGAGACCTGGCAGCATACACCAGTAGGCAATTGAACCTGACCAACTTGAAACCCCTATGAGTGTTTAGAAAGTTCAGCAACAACAAGAAGCAAAAGGAGATGAGTGTTTGCAGCTCTATCTTGCAGTCATAGCAATGAGAAGGAACTAAGTGGCATTCACATCTCAGTCATTTATTGCTATGGGGTAGAAAAATGCTGACACTCAGTTGTATAAAGAGTCCCAAAAGACATAACTGGCCAAAAGTTTTCAACTTTAAGGAAATCATGTGCACCATGCCTGGGAGAATACACCAGTCACCACTCAGGGAAAAACTGCTTCTCAGATGATATCACAGTTAGTCTTTATTGCCTATTCTTTGGAGATAGATAGCTGGTTTCTCTCATAAGGAGTGGTGAGGGGCTTTCAGAACTTTCCTAAGGAAAGGATTTTAGAATGAAAAGCTAAGCCATCTGCCTTTCTCTGGGTATATTTTGTAAGCAAGTCAGACTACATGCTTAGGATTTTTAAAACATTTTTTATTAATTTTTATTGCTTTTGACTTGTTTTTATAGTAAAAGAACAAAGAATAACATATTACAATGTATATAGACTGAAGTCCTTCAACAAGCTACTTTAACACATCTGTTTTCTTGCACCACAGCCATCCCTTACTGCTTGAAAAATTGAAGTTTCAGGGGTTATAGCTCATTAGGAAAAACTCAGAACCTCAGACAAAACAACTGTGAGGATGTTTTAAGAATACTCTTCTAAGTCTCAAAATTCCTTAGAAGTAAAGGAACAAACATAATCCCTGTTAATGAATAGAAATTATTTTTAAAATAACTAACAAACTGTGTTGACTCAAAACATCTTCTGACACAGCTCATCAGCCAGGCATGACAGCTGGGGTATGTATGCATTCCCATTGGACTCCTCTAGGAAGGAGAATGGAGTAGCTCTCTGATGGGAGCAGGGGTTATGGCAGTCAGGTGTGAAACTACAGCAGGACCCTTCTGTTTGCTGAAATGCTTCAGTCCCTGGACTAAGGAGAACTTTGCTTTTACCCCAGCATTTTCTGACAGAGGATCTCGCTATCTTGGGACTGCTTTCCCAAGGCCTGAGATGAAAAGGGAGCAAAAGGACTAATTCAAAAGTTCTCCTTTTGTTGTTCTCCTGCTTAAAAAAATGAAAACTCAATGATAATAGAGGTAGCCAGCTTGCAGGATCCAAAACTGGATCCAATGGGTCTTTTCCCAAGTAGAAGAGGACAGTCTGAGAAAGTGGAATAAGGATCACATGCTACAGGATGGTGTAATGTGATGGAAAGCACAAGAGTATTGGCATAGGAACATTCACATTTAACCACAGAAGGAGAGGGCTAGCACATGAGCTTGAAAAAAAATGAAATCAGTCCCCTACAGTAAAAGCTAAATAAAACATCATTTACATAAAGAACATTT